>NC_064639.1:1122484322-1122842757 GCF_023864345.2 Schistocerca serialis cubense | reverse complement strand
TTTTAAAGAGGGGCAGGATGTCAAACCAGCAGAATGGGAGCAGGAGAGGCAACACAGGACAATTTGATTTCCACTGTCCTGAGTATAGTTTGATGGCATCCTTTACAAAATATACATGTTTCAATTCCTTAGAGTAAAATACAGTAATGTGCGATAGAAGAATCCTGTGTGAAGAGCTGTGGCAATCCACTTTGGCACACTTAAGACCAAATAACATGCCTTAAATTTTATTGAAAACATATGTTCTATGCATCAGACTCTTGAAAAAGATGTGTGCTACAAAAGGAATAAATTTTTGAAAATTCGATTTATTTTTTATTTTTGTTATGTCCTATCTCAAACACTCGAGGGAGGGGAGGCCGTCACTGTCTAGTGCTGCCCTGGTTCGAAAATATCGTAGATCCGGGGCTGATGCACAGAGCAGTATGGGTTATAGTGAGGAACTGAGTAGTCTCCACACGACCCATATTTGCATTTAGTAATTTTGCTGTTTCCTTTTCAGTTAATGCTCTCATGTCAAATGAAAACAAAATGGATTCAAGTGAATTGAAATTTATTCACATAATTACGGAAGGCTAAAATATGTTATTAGTTTCAGATTTTATTTTATTTTTGTTATTAGTTTCAGATTTTATTTTATTTTTATCTTTCTGACAGACAAACATTAATTGCCTTGCAGAACAGTGAAGTTAATTTTGTCAGTTTGCTAGAGAAATTTGGCTTTTATTAATCTTTTCCACTGAGGTAGTAATGTATTTTAAACAAAGTGTTTAATTCCACACTATTGGCTAGTTTCAACTGTTTGCTGCATTTAAAGTGCACATTTTCATCTTCTAGCATGTACGGCATTATGTCATAATAAAGAACCAAATATGAGATAATGTAGTACTGGTGCTCCAAGAAAATTTACATCCTGAAAACCACACTGAAAAGCTTAATACCAGGTTGAGGCTTACTTCATTGGGAATCTGGACATACAGTTGTGCACTGTAAGTATGCACTTTAACTGTGCACATTTTGGTATGGTTCATGAAATTCCAATGCTCTTGGAGTATCCTCTGACTTCTTGTTTCTTTTATGACATAATGAAAGATCTTTAAATGTTTTCCACGTACAAACATAAGGGCTTCCTACGTCATCGTAGCTGTGCAAGTGCAATGGCACCTGTTATCTTGCTCTCTCTGGCAGCTGCTGAAATGAACCTATTTCTAACAGGTTGCAAGAAAATATTGTGAATGGTGGTTTGAAAAGTGTTACTTTCAAAGTAAATTTCCCTTTACACAAGTTGAATTATGTGCGAGAATGTATGATGAACTTCTTAAATCACAGAATGTCTGACCCTCATTTAAAAATGAACTCTTTGATGATGAGCCATTTAGAAGAATTTCGAGCCCAGGAGACCAAACACTTCTGTCATTACTAAAAATTTTACAGTCACATTTGTGTGATATATCTTGAAGTGTAACACGCGTGAAAAAGGTCAACATTATTTAATAATAATAATAATAAAGATTTTATTGTCTTTAGGCCATTACAGCAATTGACAATGTCAAATGAAGTTACAATTTATAATTCAGTGTGAGAAGGTATTGACTACTGAAATATTTTAGCTTATATTACAATAAATGTACAGTGGGTCATCTGTTGGATTACTGCATTTTACAGTTGAAGAATTCATTGATATCATAGAACGGGTGGGCAATAAACCATTCATGCAATCTTTCTTTGAACGTATGTTCAGGATGATCCTGTATAGCATGTGGCAGGTTATTAAATAGTTTGTGCCCTGTGACTTCATAGCTATTTATTGATTTTGATAGTCTATGGTAAGGCGTGTATATGTGTTTGATGCTTCTTGTGTTGTAACAATGTACATTTTCTCTATGTTTCACATCTTGTAGGTTCTTCTTCGTAAAGATTAAGACATTGTATATATAGAGGTTTATTACTGTCATAATTTTTTGTTAGTAAATACGGGTTTGCAGTGAGCCTTAAGTGAAGAATTTGTAATTATCCTAATGGCTTTCTTCTGCAATAATAGGATGTCATGTATATGACTACAGTTACCCCACAAGATAATGCCATAGGATATTATACTTTGGAAAAAATGCAAAATAAGCTGATCTGATGTATGTTTCAGGTACACAATTTCTGAGTTGTCTCAATAAATAAATTACTCTAGATAGCTTACTACTAATATAGTTTACATGTTGGCCCCAGGACAAATTTTCGTCTAAATAAACAACCAGGAATTTAACAGAACTAGGTTCATCAGATAGTGGCTTGTCTCTTAGAGTGAAGATTATCTGCTGAGTTTTATTTTCATTTAGCAGGAAACCATTTGCTCTGAACCAATATGCTGCATGAGTGAGTGTATTAACAGCACAGGTTTTAAGATCAGTAAGATTGTTACTGCTATGAAGAAAAGTCGTATCATCTGCATACAATACAGTGGTGGATCTAATAAACGAGGGGAGGTCATTGATCATTATTAGAAACAGGAAGGGCCCCAGTACAGATCCCTGAGGCACACCTACTTTAACATTTTCTATGTTTGACATTTCCTTACCAACACAAACTAACTGTTTACGGTTGTTGAGATAAGCTTTTAATAGTCTGAGACTGTTTCCTTTGATGCCATAGAATTCTAATTTCTCTAGTAGTGGCGTGTGCTCAACACAGTCGAAGGCCTTGCTTAGGTCACAGAATGAGACCTGAGCAATGCCTTTGTTCTCAAAAACTTTGAGGATGTAACTGACTATCGTGTCGATTGCATCAATGGTTGACAGATTCTTCCTAAACCCGTATTGTGTAGCATTAATTATTCCTAGATTCTCAAAGTGAGATGATAATTGTTGGTACATAATGCATTCTATTACCTTGGAGAATGCGGGTACTATTTAAATAGGCCTGTAACTAGATGGAGAGTCTTTATCTCCCTTTTTGTATACTGGGACGATCCTAGGCAGTTTTAACTCATCAGGAAAATATCCCTCAAGTAAGCACTTGTTTATGCAATGGGTTAAAGGGTACAGAATGCAATCACACACTTTTTTTAGCAGGTTGCATGATATGCCATATATATCTAAGCTATCAGATGATTTCAGTTGTTTTATGACCCCTTGTACATATCTAGGCGATACTTCGGAGAAGGTTAGCATGCTTGTATTTAGTGACTGTCTACCCCAATTTTGGGAGAGTAACTCTGATGGACTAATGTCTGGTTTGATAATTGCGTCTCCTATTTCTTTCACTGAATTAATAAAAAACTCATTGAGTGTTTGTGGTGGGATATTAATTTTGTCTTTTTTAGTATCTGTGGCAGCACTGTTAATTACTTTCCAAGCAGTTTGGCATTTATTGGTGGAATTATGTATGCTGTTGGCATTGTAGGTTTTTTTGGCTTGCAGGATGGCTTTTTTGTATTCATTCCTGCAGTCCACATTGGCTGATTTGGCACAGTCAGACTTCATACTATTGTATATGTTGTACAGTAACAAAACTTGTTTCTTAAGTTCTGTCAGCTGTTTAGTGTACCATTTATTTTGTCTGTTTTGAGAACTGGATTTGTGGCTGCTGTCCATTATTTTGATTTTCTTTATGGGAATACTATGGTTAAATAGGGTCAAGAATGCATTAAAAAATTGATCAAATATTGTTTTGGTTGGCAGGTCATTACTTGATGTGTAATGTCCATGTGAAAGCTTAGCTTCTCTTGCAGCTTATTAACC
Organism: Schistocerca serialis cubense; assembly: GCF_023864345.2. Taxonomy (NCBI): domain Eukaryota; kingdom Metazoa; phylum Arthropoda; class Insecta; order Orthoptera; family Acrididae; genus Schistocerca; species Schistocerca serialis. The sequence goes on along the minus strand of NC_064639.1, from coordinate 1,122,839,026 downwards.
TTAGAGACCAATATTATCTTGTAGCAACATTATGTATATTAATTTAAACCATTAACTTTTCCTTTTGTGTGTTCACACTACTTAACAGTGACATTGCTATTGGCTGACTACATCAAGTGTCCTATGCTCTGAATATCCACTTCATCGGCTATTGAGATCACATGACATGAGCTATGACTGGCTTACAAAAGTGCATCGCAATCTCGATTTCAGTGCTTCATAAAGTAAAATGGTTCAAATGGCTCTGAGCACTAAAGTTTCGAACGCTTGGAACATTTTTTGTTTTAACTAAGGTGTTTGACTGTGTTGATCTCACAATATTGCTCCAGAAGTTGGACCATTACGGAATAAGGGAGCAGCTCACAATTGGTTCACCTCTTTAGCAACAGGCAGCAAAAGGTAATTATTCACAATGTTGATAACAGCTGTGATGTGGGATCTGAGTGGGGTACTGTCAAGTGGGGGGGCACCCCAGGGATCAGTGTTGGGGCCGCTCCTGTTCCTTATTTATATAAATGATATGCCATCTTGTATTACGGGTAACTCTAAAATATTTCTGTTTGCTGATGACACTAGCTTGGTAGTAAAGGATGTTGTGTGCAACTCGGTTTCAAATAGTGCAGTACATGACCTCAGTTCATGGTTTGTAGAAAATAAACTAACCTTAAATCACAGTAAGACTCAATTTTTACAGTTTCTAACACACAATTCAACAAAACCTGACATTTTAATCTCACAGAACGGGCATATGATTTGTGAGACTGAACAGTTCAAATTTCTAGGTGTTCACATAGATAGTAAGCTGTCGTGGAAAGCCCACATTCAGGATCTTGTTCAAAGACTTAATACTGCCATTTTTACTATTCGAATGGTATCAAAAGTGAGTGATACTTCGACATGTAAATTAGTCTACTTTGCTTATTTTCATTCACTTATGTCATATGGTATTATGTTTTGGGGTAACTCTTTCCATTCTAGAAGGATATTTTTGGCTTAGAAACAGGTGGTTCGGGCAATAAGTGGTATGAGTTCACGAACCTCTTGTCGACCTCTGTTCACGAGTCTGGGTATTTTGACATTGGCCTCTCAATATGTATATTCCTTATTGTCATTTCTTGTTACCAATATTAGTTTATTCCCAGGAATAAGCAGCTTTCACTCGGTTAATACTCGGCATAAATCAAACCTCCATTTGGATCGGACTTCCTTAACTCTTGTTCAAAAAGGTGAGCAATACACTGCTGCATCCATTTTCAATAAGCTGCCACTCAAATTCAAAAATCTTAGCAGTAATCCACGTGCTTTCAAATCAAAACTGAAGAGTTTCCACATGGGTCACTCCTTCTATTCTGGCGAGGAGTTCCTTGAAAAATTAAGCTGATTCTTATTGTATTGCTGATAGCGTTTACTTAAACTTATTGACTGACTTTTTTTTGGGTTCATGAACATTTATTTTTATCTGTTATTACTTTTATGTTGTAAGTTCATGTACTGACACGTTCAATGACCTTGGAGATTTGCTCCCCAGTTTGGTCCTACGGAACTTGACGTGTAAATAAATAAATCTTCATCTACATCCTCTCCCATTTCCATAATATTGTCCTCAAGTACATTGCCCTTGTATAGACCCTCACTATACTCCTTCCACCTTTCTGCTTTCCCTTCTTTGCTTAGAACCTGGTTTCCATCTGAGCTCTTGATATTCATACAAGTGGTTCTCTTTTCTCCAAAGGTCTCTTTAATTTTCCTGTAGGCAGTATCTATCTTATCCCTAGTGAGATAAGCCTCTACATCCTTACATTTGTCCTCTAGCCATCCCTGCTTAGCCATTTTGCACTTCCTGTCAATCTCATTTTTGAGACGTTTGTATTCCTTTTTGCTTGCTTCATTTATTGCATTTTTATATTTTCTCCTTTCATCAATTAAATTCAATATTTCTTCTGTTACCCAAGGATTTCTACTAGCCCTCGTCTTTTTACCTACTTGATCCTCTGCTGCCTTCACTACTTCATCCTTCAGAGCTACCCATTCTTCTTCTACTGTATTTCTTTCCCCCATTCCTGTCAATTGTTCCCTTATGGTCTTCCTGAAACTCTGTACAACCTCTGGTTTAGTCAGTTTATCCAGGTCCCATCTCGTTAAATTCCCACCTTTTTGCAGTTTCTTCAGTTTTAATCTACAGTTCATAACCAACAGATTGTAGTCAGAGTCCACATCTGTCCCTGGAAATGTCTTACAATTTAAAACTTGGTTCCTAAATCTCTGTCTTACCATTATATAAACTATCTGATACCTTCTAGTATCTCCAAGGTTCTTCCATGTACACAACCTTCTTTTATGACTTTTGAACCAAGTGTTAGCTATGATTAAGTAATGCTCTGTGCAAAATTCTACCAGACAGCTTCGTCTTTCATTTCTTACCCCCAATCCATATTCACCTAATAAGTTTCCTTCTCTCCCTTTTCCTACTCTCGAATTCCAGTCACCCACGACTATTAAATTTTTGTCTCCCTTCACTACCTGAATAATTTCTTTTATCTTATCATACATTTCATCAATTTCTTCATCATCTGCAGAGATAGTTGGCATATAAACTTGTACTGCTGTAGTAGGTATGGGCTTTGTGTCTATCTTGGCCACAGTAATGCGTTCACTATGCTGTTTATAGTAGCTTACCTGCACTCCTATTGTTTTATTCATTATTAAACCTATTCCTGCATTACCTCTATTTGATTTTGTATTTATAACCCTGTATTCACCTGGCCAAAAGTGTTGTTCCTCCTGCCAGTGAACTTCACTAATTCCCACTATATCTAACTTTAACCTATCATTTTTCCTTTTTAAATTTTGTAACCTATCTGCCTGATTAAGGGATCTGACATTCCACGCTCCAATCCTTAGAATGCCAGTTTTCTTTCTCCTGATAACGACATCCTCTTGAGTAGTCCCCACCCAAAGATTCGAATGTGGATTATTTTACCTCCGGAATATTTTACCCAAGAGGACGCCATCATCACTTAACCATACAGTAAAGCTGCATGCCCTCGGGAAAAATTATGGCTGTAGTTTCCCCTTGCTTTCAGCTGTTCACAGTACCAGCACAGCTAGGCCGTTTTGGTTAGAGTTACAAGGCCAGATCAGTCAATCATCCAGACTGTTGCCCCTGAAACTACTGAAAAGGCTGCTGCCCCTCTTAAGGAACCACATGTTTGTCTGGCCTGTAAACAGATACCCCTCTGTTACGGTACGACCATCTGTATTGCCGAGGCACGCAAGCCTCCCCACCAACGGCAAGCTCCATGGTTCATGGGTAGGGGGGGGGGTTAAGAGGCATAAGATATAAAAAAGAAGAACTTTTTATATCTTCTTTTTCTCTTCTTGTTGTTGGCACCAAGTTTTGTGTTGAGGGGTACATTCTTGCAGCTGAAATTTTGATTTTACATTGTGGGTTCTTGATGACTGAATAACTTATGAAGATTTGTGTGTATACTTATTTCATTTTATCCCATTGTTCTATATTACACTGACTTCACAAGCTCAACTTTCATAAATCTTTCAATTACATTGTTATTGAGAAGATTAGCAAAATGCTTATGTTTCCATGAGAGGCATGCCCACTACTCTTAACAGTCTGCGGTATTCACAATATTCCAAAGAGTTAACAAAGCAAAAGAGCTTACAAACTTTCTTAACAAAAGAAGAATCTTCACTAAAATATATCATTATTTTGTAAATGAACCCAGAAATAAATTTAATAATTGTTGTTAGATTGTACAATTAATAATATGAATTTTAAGTATGCCAGAATTTCGAATTTGAAATATTTCTATAACAAGAATAAATTTTAACTGTTAGTACACATCGATTGTAACAAATTACTTTCTTTTTATACATTTTAGCCTGAAATATAATACACCATACACAAAACCATATGAAGTTCATTCAGTTAAACAGATGTTATAATTTTCACCTATACAAGATTCGATAGCATACATAGTATCGGTTATTTCTATAAAAAAAGGTAATTCTGGAGGAAGGTGTCCCATTACAAGCTCCACTGTCAAATGACTCCTTCCTGGGTTTTTAACGAAACATCAGTCATTTGCAGTAATAAAGAACAACACTCAAGTACAAATACCTGAAACATAGATTTGTTACTAGTACCAACCAACATAACTAAAACAAGAGGGATGGCATTTATTCACTTGTTACATGCAGTAGTTATTGATTAGAATGTTAACAAAACACAACAAACTTGAGGTCACAGCACTGTTCAAATGTTGACATGTGATTAAACATAATTCGGCTTTCAAATGTAACCAGGGAATGGGAACAGTATAAATAATACAGAAATTCTCACTGCTGCCACAATGTCATCAATTCATTGCAGACTCCACAAGAGCCCATTCCACAGAATTTCAAAATAGCACACAGTCTCCTGATCTGCTCTTCAGGATGCACTACACCTGACTGCCCAAGCACTTGTCATTGCCATCTGCATCAGTTTGCAACATCTTATGGATAACCACTTAGTGCTTCTATCAAACAGAACCCCACAGAAACCCACACAAGTCCATATAGGCTTGTGCTCACTGCACAAGAAATCGTCTGATGGGAACATTTTGGGAGAACAATTGAATTATCCATGAAGTTAGAAGGTGTAGCAAAACCATCACAAAAGAATTTGGTAAAACCAAGCTGGACGGCTCCCAGATCTTGATAAGAGTTCAAAGTAGAGTGAAAATGTTCAGTTAGCTTTAAATGTTCAGAAATGCAAAATGGTGCACCTCAAAATAGGAAAGTATGGATTATCCTATGCAAACAAGTCAGTGAGTCACAATTAGAACCAGTTTAGTCATACAAATAATTGATTCTAACAACTGGTAGGGATATGAAATAGATCAGCTGCGTAGACTGTCATAGGTAAACCATGTGGCAGACTTTGGTTCATTGGTAGACTCTAAAGAAATACAGTGAGTCCACAAAGATGATAGCTTATAATACACACATGTGCCCTAGTTTATAACACTTCCCAACTGTGTGTGACCCACACCAAATAGAACTAACAAGAGATATTGAACATACGCTAATAAGGACTGTATGAATGGTCACTGTTGTTTTCTTTTCTTTCCCATTTTTCTGTTTAGCCATGGAAAAGCTGAAAGAAATGATCTAGCAAACACTTGAAGACAGACATAAACTATCCCACAAAAGACTAATTATAAGTTTCAGGAACCTGCTTTAAGTGTTCTACCTAGAAATATACAACTGCCTGTGTGTAATGTAAGGCAAAGGCAACAACTTAACTATAGAGGACTGGTGTGAGCTGCACAGAAACAGGTAATAGAAAACAGTTGCTCTCTTTTTCTAGTCCTTGCCCTTTTTCTTGTAAAAGTACACACACACAAATTTACATGCTCATGGTAGTGGTGAGACTGATAATTGAATATCAATTACTGAAAGCAGTGTTCTGGGTAGATGGAGGTGAGAAGGGGCAGGGTAGGACATGTGGGGCAAGGAGGTTGTAGCATGGTTGTATGAGGCAGGACTTTCATCAAATGACTCAGGACTTTCATCAAATGACTCAGTGCCTGTAGAATAAGATGAAAGTAGATCAGAGGCTAGAGCATATAAGGGATAGAGAGAAAAAAAGGGGGAGAGAGGAGGGGCAGGAAGGTGAGGAATGGAAAGTAAGGTGGTGATGAAAAGGGAAGGAGAGGTGTAGACAGGTGAGAGAAGGGAAAAGCTAAGATGAGACAGTGGGAAACAGGTTAGTGGAGGTTTAGGAGAGGGGGATTGCAAGAATACAGGATTTTCTAGACACACAGTTCCCAAATATGTAGTTCACAGAAACCTGTTCTGGAAGGAATATCCAAATGCCACATACAATGAAGTAGTTTTTAGTCATTTGTGTTATGGTTTGCAGCATGTTCAGCAACTGGATAGTCACATTTGCAGTTGGCTGCAATTTGTCAGTGGCAACTCATGCAAGTAGACGGTTATCTGTTTTATTATTATGCTCATAGAATATTCTGCACAGTAATTGCGACATAGCTGGTACATCACATGGCAGCTCTCATGCATCACCCTGTCTTTTACAGTGTTGGAAATGCTTCTGACTTAACTGCAATGGTTGGAAGTAGTGGGATCCTTTCCATCTTGTTGTGCAGGTACTGAGTCATTAATCTTACCTGTATTTGAGGGTACACAAACTGCTCCAACAACTGACCCATTCTCTGTTTGTTTCTCAAAGAAGAATCGTCCAACAATCCTGTCATGCATTGGCCCGCACCAGACATTTAGTTTAGGGCAATCACGAACATGTTCAATGACAATGTGCAGATTTTTCAAACCCCAAATCTGAACATTATGTCTATTAACACTTCCTAATAGATGAAAGGTTGCCTCATCTGAGAATAAACATTTTTCCAGGAAGCTGGCATCCATATCAATACGCTGCAGCATATCCACAGCAAATTGTTGTCGGTGTAGTTTGTCGTTTGGTGTCACATGTTGCAGAATTCCCGCTTTGTAAGCACACATAAGAAGACACTGGTGAACTACATGATTCAGTGTTGACTGAGGTACATCAAATTGCCTAGATGCTTGACGAATTGACTTACGTGGGCTTCTGAGAAATGTTTGTCTGATGTCATCCACTGTCTCTTCTGAAACTCCATAATGTGCACCGCGAGAATGTTTCAGAACACTTCCTGTTACCAGAAACTTCCATTCCTTAATTGTTTTAACAACAGGTGGATCACATTCATACACATGATAATAATTTCTTTGCACATTAATCAGCAATTTTGTTTCTCCTTGCACACGCTGCTGTGGAGTCACCATTTTAAATTCATGCGACCGTGCTGTACTCTGGCAACGATACTTGGCACTTCTGACATGGGAATATAAATTCTTTGAGATTCTCTACAACGTGGTGCATTTTTCACTGTTATATCTACTGTGGTTTTCCTGTACTAGGTCCTTGAAGTCAGGGAGGTTTGAGTGGGACACCCTGTATTTTGTCAACTGTTGTGTGTGTTCTCCTGCCACTGTTTGGTGAGAAGATTTTTTTGTCTATCCATTTATATTTTCAAAAACTGATTATTTTTATTGATATTTTTAGTCTGTATTATGCAGTTAATCCACACACATACCTAGCTATAACTATCTAGTTTGAATACTGACACTACCATTTCCTTCACACTTAAATGACGTTTAATTATAAAACAAATCTTTTGATCTCTCATGTTGACCAGTGTAAGTAATATGTTAAAAGCCACACCTAAAAGTAAAGTCTTACTGTCTGATATTGTTTTCATTTCTGTTGGTGTTCTATGTTGCAGCTGGAAAAACAAGTGACACTTTGCGGAAAGTTGTTCTTGATATAATAGATAATGAAATGTGCAATAACTTATGGAAAAGTCTTCGCAAGCTCACAAGTCTGCCTCGTGGAATTGCACCATCAATGATGTGTGCTGGGGTCCTTACAGGTGGCAAAGACACTTGTCAGGTATGCTATTGTAATGTGCTATACTACTGCAGGTAATCTATTATATCTGCACTGTGTAATAGATCTGTTAACATAGTTAGCACTTCAATGAATAAAAAACAAATTCAGGGTGACAGTTTTCTGTGCATAGTTCTCATACGCATGTGTAGTATTTGGTTCAATGGGTGAACAACTGTCACTGATTATACATGAAAACCTCTTGCAGATGACTAAAGGAAACAACAACTATCTACTAAACAGACATTGTAGAGGTTCCACTTCTCGCAGTTGTTTGTATGCATTTATTTAATTATGCATGATTACATTGCTGTGGTACCTCATATCAAGAAAATTATTAATTAGAGCAAGATGTATACACCCTGGGACAACTGGGAAAAAGCTGGGAATTTTTTAGTGTTCTAGTTTTTGGTTAACATTTTGTAATTTTGACTTGTAAGAACTATACTGTAACGTCTATCAACAGCAAAATGTGTTAAAGGCTTTATGACAAAGACTCTACAATACTTCATAACAACACTGCTTAAGAATGAACATAATGTCACAATTGTTAGCATTAGGTTCATTTGAGCACTTTCCAGCAGGCTCATGCACATCCTTAGTTTAGTTGTGTATGAGCAGTTTCCTGCTTCTGGTTATTTTAAGTGTGGATGTTAGTGATTTTGCTGTTTTCTCTTCATTTAAAGTTCACACGTCAAATGAAAACAAAATGGATTTCTTTGGCTTGGGCTATCAAGTGAATTAAAATACTTCCACATAATTATGGAAGGCTAAAATTGTTATTAGCTTGTTTTATGATTTAACTTTATTATCACATTTTTGGCTGTGGAATTAAGCACCTTACAGAACAATGAAGTTATTTATGTCAGTTCGCTAAAAAAAATTGGCTTTTATTAACCTTTTCCACAGAGGTAGTCAATTTATTTGAAATGAAGTGTTTTAGTCCAAACTGTTAGCTAGTTTCAACTGTTTGCTGAATTTCAAATGCACTTTTTCATCTTCTGGCACATATAGCATTAACCTTCTGATAGGCGCATCATCTAGTCAGACAAGGACGGTTGCGCGTATCTTACAGATACCACTTGTTGTTAATAAACTTTGTCTTTTTAAACATTAATTTTTTATCATAAAAGTAATATTAGGTATTATTCACAGGTTATACAAACAGGAGCAAGGTAAAAAATTTATTTAGAAATAAAGTTATGTTTCAAAACACACATTTTCTTCCCACAGCTTCTCGAGATACTGATACTTACTTTCCGTGTACAAATGTCAAATTTATACAGGATTATGCTTGAAATTTTGGTTTCTCAATATTCTAAAGTTATTTACAAGTTGAAATACAATCAATGCAAACACTTCTTGTATGATGTAACCAAAACATACCATCTATATCTCACACATTTGAAACGAGTGATTATTTAGAAGCTGAAATGCAATCACTGCAAACATTTCTTGAATGTTGTAAACAAACCATCCACATACTTCACATTTGAAACAGGTGATTCTCGTTTTCTTACTGACTAAACACGGCCTACATCTTTTCTTCAGAGGCTCCAGAGATTGATCTTCCTCTCCTCTTCTTTGTTGCTGTTGCTGCTCACCTTCTGTGTGCAACAAATTTAAAACTTTTGTGCGGAGGTCTCTAGCCAGTTTAGCACTTCTCCGTTTTACATGTTCCTGCACAAGTTCATTCAAAATATATCTGAGATATTTTCTTCTCTTGAGATTATTGCTTGTGTTGCCTCTCCAGATTATAAATGACTTTATGACAGCAACATTCATCATCAAAAGAAACACCACCAGAGGCCATCGCTTTGTGTTTCTCACAGCATTGAAAGACCCACGAAGTTCGTTGACAGTGTCAACACCTCCTTTTGTGTGATTATAAAAAGTTATAATTTCTGGTTTCTTGAGTTCACCTAGATATCAACAAAACATTCTTGCACTTTTTTGTCATGTATGAAACAAGTGTTGTCTCTTTGCTGAAACCAAACAGACTTGAGTGGGGTTGCAGTGAATTCTGGAGGAATTTGGGGCTTATTTTTTCGTAACTTGGCAACGTATGAAATTTTTTTTATGCCAATTCCTTTACCAAATTGTAATCCGTAAACCAACTGTCAACCATCATATTTCTCCCACTGTAGATGATGGGTGCTGCTAACCTTTTCACAACATCAGAAGGTTTATTGCTTACACTAAATGGACCTTCTGGTTGCATTCCAGTGTATATTATATGTATAAAATAGCCGAGAGTTGGCTAAAGCATAAATTTTTATGCCATATTTGCTTGGTTTTTGGCATATATTGTATGAAACCACGTCTACCTCAAACAGCCTCGAGTTTTTCATCAACTGTGACATTTTTACCAAGTGAATAGCACTTTTGGCAGTTCACAATGAATTCTTCTTAAATAATTCTTATAGGAGCAAGGCGGTCAGTTTTTCTTCATTCTTCTCTTGTTTCCACAGCATCAAAACGAATAGATCACATTAAGAACTGAAATCTTTCTATACTCACGACGGTTAGGAAGTCATCCATCCACCATAAGTCATTGAGATTCAGACGATTCGTGTGGTACAACCTAGCGAGATAAAGCAGCCTGAATAAGGCTTTCACTTCCACTGTGTCTGTCTGTTGATCGTCCCTTGAACGAGAATAGTTATCTTGTATTGTAATAATCAATTTGGTTATATTTTCTACAATACATTGAATCCTTGTGTAAGATAGGAGGCACTTCCAAGAATCTAGAATATTAGTCATGTTTTTCGCAGGTCTGATTACTCCGGGCAGATGAAGTAAAATATTTGGATTTCCTTGCCTTCGCCTGTTCCTTTTTTTTTTATCCCAAACCTTGAATTTTTTTACCTTTGAACAGCTTTAAATGTTGATTTGGTGCTCTCATCTTTGTCACCTTCTGAGCTGAACTGAGCATTCATTTCCGTATCAGAATCATTATCTCTTTCCGATATGTGCTCGTCTTCATCACTGTCATTGTCCTCTATAAAACTGTTGTCCTGATCATATTAATTGTCGGTGTCGTGCAGAATTGCATTTAGACAGCTTCAACATCCAAAGGATTGTTTAAATTATAGTACCTAAGAAATAAATATGAAATGAAACTGAATAAATAACATGATGGAAGCATTGAAGGTCACGCGTATCTGACATACGATTTAACTTAATTTCATTGTCGATTTGAGACACATATAAATTCATCATGTACGCTACTTTAAATTACTAATAAGCATTAAACATTTAGCAATAAATAATGGAAAATGTAAAGTTAAAAACTTAAATGGAGGGTTGCGTGTATTACTCAGATACGAAACACTTGTTATTAGCTTGCTGTTTACCGTAGCAGGCAGCGGTCAGGACTGAAGTAGGGTGGGGTCAAATGAGGAGGCTAGAACAAAGGGGGGATTTCCCTCCCTCCTGCTTTCCAAGGAAAGGTAACAAACATTGTCGCTGCGTATCTGACACATTTGCCCACCAATTGGAAGGTTAAGCCATGATAAAGAACCTAACATGAGAAAATACAATAGTGGCACTCCAAGAAAATTTACGTCCCAAAAACCACTCTGAAAAACTTAATATCTGATTAGGGCCTCCTCCATTGTGAATTTGGACATACGAATGTCCACTTACATTGGAATTACGCATTTTAGTGTGGTTTACCAAATTCTGATGCTTCTGAAACAGCCTCTGATGTCCTGTTTCTTTTATGACATAATGTGAGTTTGTATGAACATATGGGCTTCCTAAGGCATCGTAGCTATGGAAGCGCAGTAATGCCTGTTTTCTGATGCTCTCTGGCAGCTGCTAAAATGAACCTGTTTCTAACAGGCCGCAGGCAAATATTACGAATGTTAGTTTGAGAAGCATTAGTTTCAAAGTAAATATCCTTTACGCAAGATTGATTATGTTACGTCTGAGAATGTTGGATGAATTTCTTAATTCTCAGAGCATTTGACTCTAATTTAAAACATCACTTTAAGAACCAGCTGCTTAGAAGAATTTCGAGCCCAGAGAACCACACATTTATTAATTATCTAAAATTTTTGTGATACATTTGTGTGATGTATCTTAAAGTGTAACACACACAAAAAATGACCAATATTATATATGCACTATATGTACATCATGTATATTACCATAAACTTTTCCTATTTGTGTTCACGCTACTTAACAATAATGTTGTATTGACTGACAACATCATGTTGCCTGAGCTCTGAATATTGACAGACTGTGGAATATCTGCTGTCATCGGCTGGTGATATCACATGACATGAGCTATGATTGGCCTAAAACAGCACATCATAATCTTGATTTCAATGCTTCGGAAACTAATGTGCTGTGTTTGGTGGAATTCGAATTTATACTTTTGTAACACAAAAATATGTAGCGTTTTTTTCCGTGTTCTGTTTTCTAAAGTACCAGAAAGTTCTACACCGGTGTATAAAACCTTAACCATTCATAAGATTGATAAATTTTACAACCCCGAAGGAAAGTATACTGTAACTTTACATGGAAAATGTGTATTTTTAACCAGGAAATCTGGGATTTTTTTTCCTTGTACACATATACACCCTGTAGAGGAAAATAAGAACCATTCTTACCAGTCTTCAGAAAAGAGAAGCACAAACAGAAGGTAGTGGAAATACTATCTTCTTGTACCAGAAGTTCCTCTTTCTGATGAGACAGTGAGTAATTGGTGGGATAAAAATACTCATAGATCTGGAGGGAAATTTCCTGGAACACCTAAAATTCATTATTGACGATTAAAATTGATACCGTGGAAACAGAATGAAAAAAGTAAAGTGTACTACATTCTTGGATATACAGGTTATTAGCATTTTACTGCACCATAAAAAATTGGGAGGAGTAATGCAATCTGTATTTTGCATCCAAGGAAAGATTACACAGCAGGTTTCTCATTTTGACACTGCATTTAAATGTTGATTGTTTCTGAAAAGATCGTGTTATATGTCGTGTGCAGGAAGAAGAAAAATATAGCATGTGATGGAATTAAAATTCAACAGTATCAGGATTGTGGTTTATCAAGACTACAGTTTGTTGATTGACTACAATGCCTCTTGCACTGGTAAGGGTCCTGTGACTACCGTGCAAATATGAAATCATGGTTTCATGAGGGGCCAAACTCAACACCCTGTACAACTAGCATCTGAGGGAATAGATGTACTGTTCACTCAGGGATGCAGGAGCCTCCATTGATGTTACATACCTTGATTCAGGATATGGGCTTGTTCATAGCAAGATACATATCCACACAGACAGAGTAATGATGATTGATGCAGTACAGACTGTCAACATGGTGACCATTGTTGCAGCTTTTCTTGATACAGCAGCAGAGAGGCAGACTGATAGTGATGTTGCCTACAACAAACCATGACACAGTGTGGCACCACATTTCTGTGTGTAGCATCACAAAAAATATATCCATGCATGGAGGCTCTAAGAAGAGTGAATATTACCAGATAGCATTTGCCATTGTCATATACACTGATCAGCTACAACATTATGATCACCTACCTAATAGCTGGTATGTTCACAATCACCACAGATAACAGTGGTGACGCATCCTGACATGGAAGTGATGTGGGCTTGGTAGGTCACTAGAGGGAGTTGGCATCACATCTGCACACACAGGTCACCTAAGTACCATAAATTTCGGGGGGGGGGGGGGGGGGAGGGGGGGGGATATGTGACGCCACGTTCAATGATTTCAATGATGTATTCGGTTGGGTTCAGACCTGGTGAGCTGGGAAGCCAGCGTGTCAATTAGAACTTGCCACTTTGTTCCTCAGGCAATTCCATCACACTCTGGGCCTTGTGGTGTGGTGCATTATCTTGTTGAAAAGTGTCACTGCCATTAGGAAACATTATCTACCTGAAGGGGTGAATGTGGTCTGCAATCAGTGTATGATACTTCTTGGCAGTCATGGTGCCTTACAAGAGCTCCACTGGACCTGTGGATGCCCACGTTAATATTCCCCAGAGTGTAATGAAACTGCTGCCAGCTTGTCTCTGTCCCGGAGTATAGTTGCCAAGGAGCTGTTCCCTGAAAGATGACAGATTCGTGCCCTCCCATCAGCATGATGAAGAAGGCATCAGGATTCAACTGCCACTGCCAACATTCAGTGCTGATGGTCACATGCCCATTTCAGTTGTAGCTGCCATTGTTGTGATGTTTGCAGTGTCACAAGTATGGGTCTTAGGCTGCGGAGGCCCATTATTAGGAGAGTTCGGTGCACTGTGTGTTCAGGCACACTTGTACTCTGTCCAGCATTAAAGTCTGACATTAGGTCTTCCACTGTTCACCACCTGTCCTGTTTTACCAATCTGTTCAGCCTATGACATCTGACTTCTTTAAACCCAACCCCATGAAGCCTGGACATGGTTTCATCTCGGTTTTGCCATGTGTTGAAGATACTCATTACAGCACTCTTCAAACACCAGACAAGTCATACAGTTTGTGAAATGCTCCTGCCAAGCCTTCAGGCTATCACAACCTGCCCTTAGTAAAACTCGGATAGATTGCATGCCTTCCCCATCGTACACAAAGTGCATGAAATTGCTCACGCTTCGCATATGTCATCTGAAAGATGGGTGCCACGACTCTTGATGCTAGATTTCTAATTTTTCAGTTAAAATGTGGACATATTGGAACAATGTTTGGTCCATTTTAGGAGAAACAAAGATGATTTTTTGTGTCAGTCTGTGACCACAGATGAAACTTGGGTGCACTGCTATATCCCAGAGACAAAAGAACAGTCAAAGCAGTGGGAAACATGCTGATTCTCCACCACCAAAGAAAGCAAAGACAATTCTTTCAGCGGGAAAGGTCATGGCATCAGTGTTCTGGGATGTGAAGAGGATTCTGTTTGTAGATTATCTCCACCACTGGATAAACAATTACTAGAGAATACTATACTAACCTCCTGGACAAATTGCAACAAAAGGTACGCCAAACAAGGCCAGATATAGCAAGGAAGAAATTCATCTTCCATCAAGACAATGCATGCCCACACGTGCCGTTGCCATGGAAAAATTACATGAACTAAGGTATAAATTGTTGCCCACCCACCTTATTCACCTGATACGGCTCCATCAGACTTCCATCTCTTTCCAAAACTAAAAATTTTTCTTGGTGGACGAAGATTCACTTCAAATGAAGAATTGATAGCTGGAGTTGGCAACTATTTTGGAGGCCTGGAGGAAACTCATTTTCAAGATAGGATCAAGGCACTGGAACATCGTTGCACCAAGTGGATTATTCTACAAGGAGACTACATTGAAAAATAAAAAAAGTTTCAGTTATGTAAGTACTTTTTTTCTATTACATTCTGAGAACTTTTAAAACCACCCTCATAATACATGACCCTGTATGAGTAGATATTGTTGGAAGTTCAAATGGTTCAAATGGCTCTGAACACTATGGGACTTAATTTCTGAGGTCATCAGTCCCCTAGAACTTAGAACTACTTAAACCTAACTAACCTAAGGATGTCACACACATCCATGCCCGAGGCAGGATTCACACCTGCGACCGTAGCGGTCGCGCGGTTCCAGACTGTAGCGCCTAGAACCACTCAGCCTCCCCGGCCGGCATTGGAAGTTCAACAAGGCTTTTCACAGATGGTGTTGTGGTATACATAGAAGTCATGACCTCGAAAAATTGTAGCAAAATGCAAGAAGACATGCATAGAGTTAACATTTGGTGGAGGGAGTGGAAATTGACCCTCAGCATAAACAATATAATGTACTGCAAATACATATACAGATGATTACAAAACTGCAGAACAGTCACTGGAAGCACTTACTTCCATGAAATACCTAGGAATACGCATATGGGGCAATTTAAAGTGGAAATACCACATAAAATTAATCACAGGTAAGGTAGATGCCAGACTGTGATTCATTTGAAGACTCACCAAGAGTCCATCAACAGAGGGAGTAGCTTACAAAACACTTGTTCGGCCAGTACTTGAATAATGTTCATAAGTATGGGGTCCATACCAGATGGGACCAGTGTAGGAATCAGAGAAGATCCGAAGAAGAACAGCACAGTCTGTTACAGGATAATTTAGTAAGTGAGAAAATGTCATGCACATACTCAGCCAATGCCATTGGCAGATACTGTAAGAGAGGTGTTCTACAACATGCTGTTGTCTACCATTCAAGTTTCAAGTACATATGTTCCTAGAAGATTTCACCATTATATGACTTCTTCCTATGTGGAGCATCTCTCACAAAAACACAATCAAGATTGTTAATGGAACACCATCTTGCATTACTGCTACAGATACAGCATACACTGTTTGTGAATTTTTTTCATGAGCTTCAAACTGGAGCGACTTATTTTCACTTACCTGTGTGTTTACTAGCTCAGTTTTTTTAATTTCTTGTGTGTTTGTGTGCTTACTAGGCATGGTCGAGTGTCCCAATAATTGTGCAGGGCAGAGTTTTGCTGTCTTTGGAATGGATAGGTACTGTGATTTTTGTGTTCATATGCAAGTAGAGTTGGTGACCATTTGCTCACATCTCCAGATGGTGTTGGCTTCGGTTGCACAGCTACTGCCAATGGGCATCACCGTGGGGGACTGGGTGTAGTGATCTGAGGCATGTCCACCATGGCCCATGGGTCCCCTGATTGGTCTATTACAGTGGCTGCCCGGAGTACTACCCTCACTGAGGATGTTGCCTCACTCATGGTCTACCGGCAGGTAATTCCAAAGTATGGCAGGCAGTGAGAGACTTTTTGGGTGGCCAATCACAGGGCCTCCCTGACGAGCAGGTTTTCGGCACTGTCTCTTGCTGATGAAGTCGTGTGCCAGATGCTCTAGCTCGCCTTGTTCAAGAGCAAGCCTCTTGGCCTGTAAAGTTTGGGCATTTACAGAGGATGGGAATACTGATAGTTGGGAGCTCCAACATAAAGTGTGTGATGAGGTCCATTAGGGATATGGCTGCCAAGGAGGGGAAGGAATCCAGTGTGCTCTCAGTGTGCAGACAAGGAGCAGTCATTCCAGATGGGGAAAGGTTGCTTTTGGATGCCTTAAAGAGCACAGGGTGCAGCCAACTGCTGGTGGTAGCTCATGCCGGTGGTAGCTCATGCCAGTACTAATAATGCACATCACTTTGGAGTGGAAGAGATCCTCTCTGGATTTAGGCAACTAGCTGAAATGGTAAAGACTGCCAGTTTTGCTTGGGAGGTGAAGGTGGAGCTCACCATCTGTAGCACTATCAACACAACTGACAGCAATTCTTTGGTACAAAGACCAGAACCAGAGGCTCAGAAGGTACTGCAACTTTGTAGGATACCTCGACTTGCACCCTAGGGTTGTTGGTGTCTGGGTTCGCATGACAGCTTAGGGGTCCACTACTCAGGAGGCAGCTAAATGGACGTGGGCGCTTTGTGGAGAGGAATGGGAAGTGTTTCAGGTTAGAGGGTCTAGAGAAAGAATAGAAAAGGTGTCAGTCAAAGAGGATGGAAGTCAAACACAGAAAAGTAGATCTATCAACTATCAGCATTGTAGTTTCAAACTGTCATAGCTAAGCTGGAAAAGGACCAGAGCTCCAGGCACTAATACAAAGTGCTGAAGTTCAAATGGTTATAGGTACTGAAAGATGGATAAAGCCAGAAATAAGTTCAGCATTAATTCTTGCAAGGGACCTAACAATGTTCAGATGGGATGGATTAAATGCAGTTGGTGGTCGTAGTTTTTAACTTCTAGTGAAATTGAAATAGATGGTTCCCATGAGCTAATATGAATAGGGGTGATTGCAGTTGTGATGTATATTGCTATTGTAAATTACCTTTAGTACAAGTATGTAATATAAAGTGCATCATTTTGCTTACATCTAGACATTATACATATAATAGGCTACACAGTAAAAAAATACAATAGCTTGCACAGGATGAACAGAAAGCTAAATGACTTACATCAGAGTTAAAATACATTTTTGTGAATCATATATTGTACATGAGTGCTTTTAAGTAGTTTAGTTTCTTATGTAATGTGTAATTCTAGTTTCTCTTAAACCTATGAGGATGTGGTGCAAAAAGTGTACATCAAGTATGTGGAGATTCATATTTGACCCTGTTTGTCATTTATATATTTTAAGTATTTATTGGCACTTTTAAACAAAAGATAGGAATTAAATTTATGAATTATTTATTAATTAAAGGATTTTCATAGAAATAAACACCATGAAGCATACAAATTCATTATTTCTTAATTTTTACATAAAGTCTACAAAATAATCATTTTAACAACTCTTAAGGTTACATATTTTTTAAAATCTACAAAACCATACAATCTCATCAGTAATTTGGATTTGTTTGCTAAGTATTTATGAGATAAATCTTCTTTGAACACAAAATGAACAATAAACTTTTGACATAAGCTGTTAATCATCTCTTGCCATAGCACATTGTTAGCCAAATGGAACAGTGTGTTCTTCACAAATGAACTTCACAAACATGAGGTGTCTTATGATGTCTAGCATAGGGACACTTGGCATCTTTTTTGTACACCATAGATTCCAACAGTCAATTCTTGTGAAAATTCTCCACTAAATTCTCTGAGTCTCTTATGAAAACTGCTTGGCAGTTGAGGTGTTCCTTGTTGGGCACTCAAGTGTTCACTTACGAGCACCTGGCCTAGTGTTTTTATGAAATTATGATACTTTCAGTTTTTATTGTTATTTGATCACTGAACTACAGCAGCATTTATGCTGGCCGTATTCAGTATTTTGAGTTGCGTCTTAAATCATGTCTCAGCTTATCTGCAACGTCAACTCCACCTTTTGTAAAATTATAAAACATGTTTATCTCTTGTCAGTTGATAAATTTCAGCATTGTGGTGAAGACTAGACATGAGAAAAACAGCTTTGTTTTTCACCAAACTTAGGTGAGTGGATTTCTCTATCATGAGGTTTACAAAATTCAGTAGGGATTTGCCTCTCGTTCTTATGCATTGTTGCCACAGAAGTCAGCTTGTTTACTTTCAGCAGATGTGACACTTCTTTATAGCTTGTAAATCAGTTATAGAAATTAACATTAAAGCTTGTTTTTTTTTAATTTGTTGTACCAGCTGATTCTCCACGTAAAATGGTTTATTCATTAATCAGTGAAAATGGTCCCTCTGGCTGCTTTGCAGCATATACTTGGAGGCTGAAGATGTAAAAATTCTTTGTGTCAGTCAAGACAAATATTTTTATGCCATATTTGGCCAGTTTTGATGGAATATATTAGTCTAAACTTGCATCTGATTCTGAATGCAATTAGCATTTCATCTGTGGCTGTATATTCTCCTATTAAATAGGCCTTCTTGCACTTTTCAATGAATATTTCAAGTATCTAATGTATTTGTGGTAAGCTTTTCTCTTTCTTCATGTGTGGATTTGTTGTCAAAATAAAGACAGCTTTGAATAAAATGAAAACATTGCCATGTAATGTCAGCTGAAATATTTCAGTGCCTGTTCCATACAAAGCCCAAAGGTCAGTGGTGTTCAGTAAAATCCAGCGATGTCCAACAAGCCTATATAAGCCTTCAGCTCACTCATGGTCATTTCCATTTGCAACTACTTCACAAGCTGCTTTCTGTTCTGCAATTTGCAAGTTTGTGTACTTCAAGATAATACTAAGCATATTTTCATAGCAAAAAAGACTTCAGCATTGAAGCTCTGTCTTCGTTAATCTTGCCACTAAACTCACGCCAGGTACCCGCCTGATGATATTTTCAGAACGTGCCCAAACTTGTTGTTGAGGTGGATTTTTGCACCACTTGGATCCATCTTTACCAAAATAAAATGAACTGTGTACCTGATTTTCCAATTGCTATTGACTAATTCTGGTAACACAGCATTGTGGGAATTATTTTGTAGATCATGTAGTGGTATATTATCTTCTTTGTCACTGCCTTCACTTGGACCTTACTCAGTACCGCTACTGCAATTGCGCTCACTTACACAATCTTCATTTTTCTACCATCTGTAATAAAGTCAATTCCACTGTCTGATAATTCCACCAGCCAATGACGTATAAGCTCAGCCTCCTTTTCTTCATTGTCCATTTTGATTGAAAACATCAAAAAATACGAAACATAAATTGAAAAATGGCACAGAATTACTACTTCCCAGTTGTGGAGGAGTCAGAAATACCCTCTTACCATTTGCACTCATTTATCTCTTTCATGGATGGCAGCCGACTGAGTGCATGCATCCATTAGGGAGATGAGTTCAGTAATTTCAGCTACTAATAACTTCAGCAATGTGCAACTGCATAACAAAGAACTGCCAACAAAACAAATTGACCCTACCACATCCTTGCTGGATTAATATTGCACATAACATTTATCATTCACAGTATGAACTTTTTCTCGCTTTCTGTTTACAAACTCAGACACACTGTAGAATTCTTCTATTAAAAACTTTTTTAGAGATGCAGGGAACATTGAGGTTTTGTGACTCCCTTGACAAAGCTTGTGTCTGTGTGAAATGCAACACAATTTTTTCTGTTCCTTGTGTCATGAGGATGAACAGTCTTGCTGATCTTCAGTTTTAAGGGATCTCACAGTGCAGACACAATCATCTTGAATATATACAGTGATGGAAATGTCAAAATATTAAGTTCTTTGAAGTAGTTGCTACAAGATTCTTTTTGCTTCTTTTTTCAATATCATTCAAATGGCTTTCTACTGTAGGGTGAACACTCTTTTCATTCCTGTAATTATTGAGTTTCCCAATACCTTTTTCATATTGCATGTATGGTACGAAAAGTCCATGAGGGCAGTGCACAGGAGGTCTTGATTTGCATACTGATCCAGTTATTTCATTACAAATATCATTGAGCTTAGCTTGTTGGATTCAGTATTTATCTGCTGCTTCCAGTTAAGCTCACTGTCTACTGTTATGGCTGATAACTTAATTGAAATTACTTCTTCCAGTTCTTTTTCACCTATAGAAACATCTATATGTTCTTCCTTTTGTGTAGTGTTGAAAACCATGTACATAGTTTTTTTTTTTTTTTTTTTTCAAATTAATAATGAACTCATTGTTCTTGAGCCATTGTATTGTATTATGGACTGATACGAATTGTTTTTCTCAAGTGCTTCAAAACTGTTGGAAAGATTTAGTACAGTCATATCACCTGCATACGGTATCTTATTTTCATTTTCATACATTTTGTACATTATTTACAAATAAATTGAAGAGGATAGGTCCCATAACAGATCCTTGAGGTATAGCATACTTAATCCTTCTAACTTCTGATCCATGTAAGTTGTTAATGTTAAATATTGCCTCCTGTTACTGAGATATGATGTTATTCTACCTGATGCTTGTCCATGAATACCAGTATTCTCTAGTTTCTTTACTAGGATTGCATGATTGTGTCAAATGCTTTGGATAAGTGAAGAAAAATGTCAGACACTACTGTCTGGTTGTCCAAGGGCTATAGAATAAATTCTGTTAATGTTTAAATTGCTGTTTCCATTGATTTCCCTTTCTGGTGTATGTGTTGTGCTGGAGTGTGTATATTATGGTTTTCTGTTATTCTGTTGAGCATGAGCATTTTTAATATTTTGGAGAATCCTGGGACTAAGTATACTGGCCTGTAATTATTACGAGCATCATCCTTTCCCTTTTTTTATGCAAGTCCTATAAGGGACTTTCAAAAAGAAATGAGCTGGAATCTTAATTACAGAAACCAGTACCTGTATGTTAGAAGTATTGACCCTGACTATTGAGACACTTGTCCTAGTGTGACACAAGGTAGTGAATGGCTGTCTCATAAAATTCTTGGGTCTGCAATGTAACCCAGTTCTGCTTGTGTAGCTGGACATCGTCATCTGAGGTGAATCATTATGCTGATGTTCGTCTTTGAGCAAGATGGCCCCCTTCTGATTCACTTCATGCAACACAGGACAACAGCGAATGCCCAGTGTTACTCGCAAACCTTGACCACCCTGCTCCAAGTGATCAAATAAAAATGGCCTGGCAGTCTCACCCATGGGTTCATTCTGCTCTGCGACAATGCAAAGCCTCATATGGCCAACATAGTCGCAACACTCCCGCATAAATTCAAATGGGAGGTTCTCGGCCACCCTCAATACAGTCTGGACCTCTCTACCTGTGATTACTCCATTTCTGGTCCCCTTAAAAAGGTACTGAGGGGCAAATTATTCGCCTCGGATGATGACATCCAACTGTACGTGCGGAACTGGTTAACATTGCAGCCCCGGGAATTTTATGAGACAGCCATTCACTGGCTTGTGTCACAGTGGGACAAGCATCTCAACAGCCAGGGTCAATACTTGTAACATACAGGTGCTGGTTTTTGTAATTGTGCCTCCAACTCGTTCCTTTTTGTATGTCCCTTATACCTTAATTAAACTAAATTGATCAGGAAATACTCCTTCCTGGAATGAGCAGTTGACATTGTGCAGCAGTGGTGTAATTGTTTCTGCTGCCACCTGCTTGATTAGGTTGTTTGACACTTCATCATGTCCAGCAGACTTTTTTCCACTAAGCTTTATTTGTAGCCTTTGTCATTTCCTCTTTAGATACTGGTTTCAGGAACATTGACTGGCTTGACTTATCTTTCATTGTGGTCTGATGAGTTCCTTGACTATTGCATACATGCTTTAGGTTTGCTACTGTATCTATGTAGTTATTATTCATGAAGTTTGCAATTTCTGTTTTGTTTGTAATGATTTTGTTACTCACTTTCATAATTTCTATTTTATTTATTTTCTGCATGTGGTTTTTGTTGCCCCTCTCAGAGTTGAATATGTCCCAGGCTGTTTTCATCTTATTGTTGATGTTGAAATACTCTCATTAATTGATTTGGCTTTTTTTGTCTTATCAACTGTCTGTACTTCTTCTGGTGCTATTTGTAGGTTTCAGTACTTTCCCTCTGTTTCATCACTCTTAAGGTATATATTTCCTCCATAATCCCCTGCTTGTTTTGTAAGATTTTTCTTTTCCTTTTGGTTTTTGAAAAAGCTGTATTGAAGTAATAATTAAGTTACTTGAAAAGCATTGTCTTTGTGATGTGTTACCTGAGCTTGCAGAATGTCTGCTCAATGTTCTTTTCTCAATATTACTTTACATATGTTGATGTTTTGTTGATTGAAATGTCTAATACCTCTTTCTACATTTTTATCTTCTGTTCATGAGTTCAGATTTCCATATCCTTCACATAGCTGTCCTAAATGATCAGAAAGTCCTGTTTGTAGAGCCTTTGTGGTATATACATTGATACCTATATTAGTGATAATATTATCAACAATTGACTCCGTTTCCAAAGTTAATCTTGTAGGTTTCATTACAGTTGCCTTCATGTTGTGATGTATTAGTATCTCCTCAAATTTTTGGTTTCTTTGTGTCCTCTTTTCCCATATCAATATTAAAATCACCACATACTACACAATCTTTCTTTTCCTTTTTTCCCCCCTAGTAGACGACTTTTTTTTGAAGAAGTATTTATTTTGCCACTTGGTAGTCGGTGCACACAGAATACTTTTAACTCATTGTATGCTGTACTTGGAATCTCAAAATCTTTCTCTTTACTTCTGGGTAAACTTTTGTATGTATCATTCAAATTGTTGTCATAATTCTCAGCTGTTTTAATAAATATTGCTACCTCTCCACCTTTTTATTCTGACTACAGAACTAGTTTGTAAGAACATTCTTTTTTAGGAAAATTGCATATTTCATTCTCTTTTAATCCATGTTCACATACACGTATTATGTCTGGGCATGTTTCATTTGTAAGTATTTCTGCTTCAAATGTTTTTATTGCTAATGTATTGCATATTTTGATGCAGAATTCTGAGTGTTATATCTTTTCCCTCAATGAGTAAGCTCTTAGTCTCTATTTGGTTATCATGTTCATATTTCTTGCCACTGATATTTAAATTAAACTTTTTTTCCTTCGTTGCTGTGCCACACAAAATCACTGACCAATTGTTGAGATGCCATTCTTTTTCTTACTGAAGCTCTTGGTGGGCACTAGTCACTTAGGTTTTATTTTTTCCTTAGTGTAACTGCTGCTTGCTGCTACTCATCAGATTTGTTGGTTTTGTTTTGTGCACTTAGTTTCAGTGACATACACTCCTCTTCCACAGAGGATTTTATGTTTTAATCACTGTCTGCATTTCTATTGAGGATATCTCACAGTTCAGTTCAGTCTCATTAAGCCTAGCTACTTGTTGCCACTCTTCATCACTGCTTTTGTCTACTGGTGTAATTTGCAGTGACATTGTTTCTTCTTGGTGGCAGATTTTGGATTAGTTTCATTATTTCTACTATGGAGATCTCATAGATCAGATCATTATTGTCAGATAAATGTTGGATAGCTGTTTTGGATTTTGTAGATATATTGACAATGAATTTTTCTCTATCTCACTTATTCATTCTGTCACACAAAGCTGTTTCTTTCTTGTGATTCTTGAGTTTCTCCTGGCGTATTTGATAATCAAAATATCCACGGGTGTGCTGCCGGTCTATAGTGTCCAACGGGCACAATATTTCGGCGATCATACATGTCGCCATCATCAGGTGAACTGACAGACTGAGCTCCTGTGAACGTGCCGGCACGGAGATCTGTACGCTAAGGCTGCTCAGAGGGAACTGGGTTCGGTCGCGGCGGCGGCCGATTTAAATACCCTCCGCCCACGGCGCGCTCCCTCCGCCGTCCGCGCCCCGCGCCACGGTTGCGCGGTGGAACAGATTGCAACGGCGTCTGATATGACGTCGGTGTGATGGCTTTGTCCGCCGTGGTCGTCACAACTATACGTTTGCTCGATTTACTCTTGATTAACCCAATCGCTGGTTCCCAAGCCTTGCTAAGATTATAGCCACAGTCACGGTTTATGAGGTCGTCATTGGTGCGAATTTCGATGGCCTCTCTAACAACGCTGTCCCAGTATCTCGACGTCTGTACCAGAATCCTCGTGCGGTCATACTCCATGGCGTGATTTTCCGACAAACAATGTTCAGCGATCGACGACTTGCTCGGATACATCAGTCGAGTGTGCCTCTGGTGTTCACGGCATCGATCCTCGGCGGTACGCATTGTCTGACCAATATACGACTTGCCACATTGACACAGAATCTGGTACACGCCGGCCTTCCTCAAACCGAGGTCATCTTTGGCGCTCCCCAACAGTGCACGAGTTTTATTTGGAGGACAAAACACAGTTCCAACCCGGTGTTTCTTCAGAATGCGGGCGATTTTCCCCGAGAGTGTGCCTGTGTATGGAATAAATGCAGTGCCTACCTCCTCCCTTGTGACTTCATCCATCTCAACAGGTTGTGCTGCAGTGGTTGGGCGGAGAGCACATTGAATCTGCCACTCTGAGTACCCATTTTTTCGAAATACAGTTCTCAGATGTTCCAATTCCTGGGGTAGACTCTGCGTCAGAGATAGTGCGCGCCCTATGTACTTGAGTTTAAAGTACCCCATTCCTCTGTGAAGGGTGGTGGCAGCTGTCTGCGTGCAAATACAGATCAGTGTGCGTTGTCTTCCGATACACCCCATGACCTAGGGTGCCGTCAGCCCTTCTCTTGACCAGGACGTCAAGGAAAGGTAATTTGCCCTCCGTTTCAGTCTCCATAGTGAATTTGATGTTGGGGTGTATGGAGTTTAGATTTGTAAGGAAGTCAAGGAGTTTATCCATACCATGTGGCCAGATGACGAAAGTGTCGTCCACGTAACGGAAAAAGCAAGTAGGTTTCCATACGGATGACGACAGGGCTTCCTCCTCGAAGTTCTCCATGTACAAATTCGCTACCACCGGTGAGAGTGGGCTACCCACGGCGACTCCCTCCGTTTGTTCGTAGTATTCTCCATTAAAAAGAAAATACGTGGAAGTCAAGACATGCCTAAAAAGTTCAGTGGTCTTCTCGTCAAACTTCTGACTAATCAATTCTAGTGACTCTCGCAGGGATCATTTGCAGCCATGCCTTGTATAATCATTTCTGCTTAGGAAGGTGTTTATGTCAGTTACTGTAACATAATCATGCTTAGCTGCTGCTTTAATTATTTGGCTGTTTAATTTATAAATAGAGTGGTTTTTGATTGGAATTTCATATCTGTATGGGATTGTACACAATATCAATTTTGTCTGAATTTTGGTTTGTATTATTTCATTAACAGCTTTTCAGAACAGGTATGGTTCCCCTTCATTGTAACTATCATTTGATCTAGCAACCACTATTACATTGTTAGTTGTATTGTAATATTGGGTCTTTTCATTAACATATTCTGTAACTTCACAACCAGAATAAATTAATAATAGGTTCCTTTTACCAACTTGCTGACGCAGATGATACTGTTGCTGAACAATTCAAGGAAAACTATAGTGTCATATCAAATAGGTACCCCACTCACACAAATATAGTTTGTGGCAATTTCAGTCTACCCTGAATGGCTAAAATACGTGTTTAAAACTGGTGATAGGCATAAATCATCATCCAAAATTGTACCAAATGCTTTTCAGAAAATTATGTTGAACAATTAGTGTACACTGAAGTGCCAAAGAAGTGGGGTTGGTATAGGCATGCATATTCAAATACAGAGATATGTAAACAGGCAGAACACCAACACGTGTCTGGTGCAGTTGTTAGATCTGTTTACTGCTGCTACAATGGCAGGTTATCAAGGTATAAGTGAGTTTTAATGTCATGATATAGTCAGTGCATGAGCAATTGGACACAGCATTTCTGAGGTAGTGATGAAGCGGGGAGATTTTCCTGTACAACCATTTCACGAGTGTACCATGAAAAGCAGGAATCCATGGACCCTGCATGCTAGGATACATCTAAATATGACTCTGATAGGTGACATGTACGTAAGCACCCTGTGCCATCACCTGCAACGATTCATGTCCACTGTGCATTCTGACTGACTTGGGCAGTTCCAGCAGGACAATGCGACACCCCACACATCCTAATTGCTACAGAGTGGCTCCAGGAACTCTCTTCTGAGTTCAGACACTTCCACTGGCCACCAAACTCCCCAGACAAAAACATTATTGAGCATATCTGGAATGTCTTGCAACGTGCTCTTGAGAAGAGATCTCCACCCGATCGTAATCTTACGGATTAATGTATAGTCTTCCAGGATTAATGGTGTCAGTTCCCTCCAGCACTACTTGACACATTAGTCAAGTCCATGCCATGTTGTGTTGGGGCACTTATGTGTGCTCTGGAGGGCCCTAGACGATATTAGACAGGTGTACCAGTTTCTTGGGCTCTTCTGTGTAGGTGCCCACATGGACAGTAAATTGTTCTGATAACATACTTGCCCTCTTTCAACGAATAATTCTGAACAAATAGGGAGCATCATGATGGATATAGGGATTAGTGACCTAGGGAGACCGAGTAAATCAAAAAGTACCACAGATAAAAATTTACTTGATGAATTTCTAAAACACAATCTCAACTGCTTCCAATCTGACTACATAAGCGTAGACCAGATGTGGCTTAAATTCATAGAAATAGTATCAATAGCAATTGAGAGATATATACAGAATAAATTAATAAGAGATGGTACTGATTCTCCATGGTACACAAAACAGCTCGCAACACTATTGCAATAGCAGTGGGAAAAACATGTCAAATTTATAAGAATGTAAAACTGTCAAGATTTGTGAAGTTGTACAGAAGTTCCAAATGCAAGATGCTTTTAATAGTTTCCATAATGAAACTCCATCTCGACGTCTAGCAGGCAACCCAAAGAGATTCTGGTCGTATTTATACCAGCAGCAAGGTGCAATCAGTACCTTCACTACACGACAAGGACTGATTACAGTGCCACTAAAGCAGAGTTACTAAACAGTTTTCTGAAATTCCTTCACCAAGGAAGATGAAGTAAGTATTCCAGAATTTGAATAAAAAACAACTGCCAGCATGAGTAACTTGGAAGTTGGTACCCTAGGTGTAGCGAAGCAGCTTAAATCATTTAATAAAGGCAAGGCCTCTGGTCCCAATTGTATACCTGTCAGGTCCCTTTAGAATATGCTGATACAATAGCTCCATAGTTGACAGTCATATACAGTGGCTCACTAGTTGAAAAATCTGTTCCTAAAAACTGGGAAGTTGCACAAGTCACACCAATACCCAATTTTGGAACACATTCTGTGTTCAAACATCATGAATTACCTTGAAGAAAATTATTTATTAACGAATAGCCAACACAGATTCAGAAAATATTGTTCCTGTGGAACATAACTAGCCTTTTATTCTTATGAAGCAATGAGTAATATCAAAATGGGATGTCAAGTGGGTTCCATATTTTTAGATTTCCAGAAGGCTTTTGACAGCATTCCTCACAAATGATTTCTAATCAGATTGCTTGCCTGTGGAATGTCATCTCAGCTGTGAGACAGTATTCAGGATTTCCTGTCAGAAAGGTCACAATATGCAGTAATTGATGGAAAATCAAGTAAAACAGAAGTAATGTCTTCTGTTTCGCAAGGAAATGTTACAGGCCCTCTGCTCCTCCTGATATATATAAGTGATTAAGGAGACAGTCTGAGCTGCCTTCTTATATTGTTTGTATACAATGCTGTCATTTACCATCTCTTATGGTCATCAGATGATCAAAACCAATTGCAGAATGTTACAGATAAGCTGTGTGTACAGTGCAAAAAGTGGCAACTGACTAAATAATGAAAATTCATTCACATGAGTACTAGAAGGATTCCACTACACTTCAGTTGAATGATAAATCACACAAATATAAATACTTCAGGATTACATATATGAATAACTTAAACTGAAAACATCACACAAATAATGTTGTGTGGAAATCAAACCAAAGACTGTGATTTATTGGCAGACTTGTTAGAAAATGCGACAGGTCTACTGCAGAGTTTAATTACTTTACAATTGTCTGCCACCTTCTGTTTTTGTATTACCACAATATAATGGAGTGTGTGCCATGGATGTTATATACAAAGTGGAGTGGCAATTATTAAGACAAAGGTGTCTTTCATTGCAGCAGGATCTTCTTGTGAAATTTCAGTCGCCAACTTTCTCCTTAGAGTGTGAAATTACTTTTCTGTCACTCACCTGCGTAGGGAGAAATGATCATCATAATTAAATAAGAGAAATCAAAGCTCACTTGGAAAGATGTGTTAATTTTTCCCATGTGCTGTTCAAGAGTAGAATGATAATGAAATAGCTTGAAGATGGTTCAACAAACTCTCTGGTAGGCATGCAATTGTGAATTTCAGAATAATCAAGTAGCTATAGATGTCGATGTTTAAGATAAAATTAGACAGATTCAAGCCCACATGGAAGCTTACCAGCAATTAATTGTTCTTCCTGTGAACCATATGTGATTGAAGCAGGGAAAGGGGGAGCTGACACCAGTACATATGGCAAACTCCACTTCACACCTAAGGTGGCTTGCAGGGTATGGATGTAGATGTACATGATCACTTCTAGTTCACACAGTTAGTAATTCAGACAACAGTTGTTAAATTTCTTAAGTGTTAAAGTCTGTGACTGTGCCCTACCTTCAAGTTCTCTCTGGCCTTATCTTTCAACAAAATTAATGTAAGATTTAATTTTGTCTGTGCTGTCCTGACATACATGGATACAGTGTGTGTGTGTGTGTATATATATATATATATATATATATATATATATATATATATATATATATATATATATATATATATATATATAAAAAACAAAGATGATGTGACTTATCGAACGAAAGCGCTGGCAGGCCGATAGACACACAAACAAACACAAACACAAAATTCAAGCTTTCGCAACAAACTGTTGCCTCATCAGGAAAGAGGGAAGGAGAGGGAAAGACGAAAGGATGTGGGTTTTAGGGGAGAGGGTAAGGAGTCATTCCAATCCCAGGAGCGGAAAGACTTACCTTGGGGGGAAAAAAGGACGGGTATACACTCGCGCGCACACACACACACATATCCATCCACACATATACAGACACAAGCAGACATATTTAAATATGTCGCAACAGTTTGTTGCGAAAGCTTGAATTTTGTGTGTATGTTTGTGTCCGTTTGTGTCTGTCGACCTGCCAGCACTTTCATTTGGTAAGTCACATCATCTTTGTTTTTTTTATATATATATATATATATATATATATATATATATATATATATATATCTCTCTGTGTGTGTGTGTGGGGGGGGGGGGGGGTGGTTATTACCATGGCTGTCACATTCTCCAGACCTCTCGCCCACCGAAAAGTTTGGTCATAGGTTACGATGAGATAGGAATGCCATCATTTGCCAGCCAGTAAGACTGATCAAGTCTGGAATAAAGTTGAAACATCGTGGAAAGATGTACCTGTATCTGTCATGTAGGATGAATTTGAGTCATTTTCTAGTCAAGTTAGTGCTATTGTTTCTACCAGATTTGGCAGCACTCTATACTAAATTTTACACACTCTGTGCCCTCAAATCACCTACAAATTCAATAATATATTCTTACTACTATCCTGTATATGCACAATAAGTAAATTATTAGTGTTTCCTACCATTCCTGGTGTTGCAATTTTAGTGGCCAACAGTGTACATACATTATGTGATCAAAAGTATCCAGACATCCCCAAAAACAAATGTTTTTCATTTTAGGTGCATTGTGTTGCCACCTCCTGCCAGGTACTCCATATCAGTGACCTCAGAAGTCATTAGACATGGTGAAAGAGCAGATGGGGCACTCCGTGAAACTTGTGGACTTCGAATGTGGTCTCCTAGACATCTCTAGGTCCACTCTTTCTGATGTGATAGTGATGTGGAAATGTGAAGGGACATGTACAGCACAAAAGCATACAGGCTGACCTCATCTGTTGACTGATAGAGACCACCGACAGTTGTGTACTAGGCAGACATCCATCCAGACCACCACACAGGAATTTCAAACTGAATCAGGATCCACTGCAAGTACTATGACAGTTAGGTGGGAGGTGAGAAAACTTTAATTTCATGGTCAAGCAGCTGCTCATAAGCCACATGTCATGCTGGTAAATGCCAAATGATACCTCACTTGGTGTAAGGAATGTAAACAACCGACAATAGATCAGCGGAAAACCGTTGTGTGGAGTGACAAATCACAGTACACAATGTGGCGATCCAATGGCAGGGTGTGGGTATGGTGAATGCTCGGTGAATGTCATCTGCCAGT
Source organism: Schistocerca serialis cubense (assembly GCF_023864345.2). Classification (NCBI taxonomy): domain Eukaryota; kingdom Metazoa; phylum Arthropoda; class Insecta; order Orthoptera; family Acrididae; genus Schistocerca; species Schistocerca serialis. The sequence continues at coordinate 1,122,808,314 of NC_064639.1, read as the reverse complement.
GTGTGTAGTGCCAGCAGTAAAATTCGGAGGCGGTAGTGTTATGGTGTGGTCGAGTTTTTCATGGAGAGGGCTTGCACTCCTTGGTACTTTGCATGGCACTATCACAGCACAGGCATACATTGATGTTTTAAGGACCTTCTTGGTTCCCACTGTTGAAGAGCAATTCAGGGATGGTGATTGCATCTTTCAACATGATTGAGCACCTGTTCATAATCCACGGCCTGTGACAGCATGGTTACACGACAATAACGTGCCTGTAATGGACTGGCCTGCACAGAATCCTGTCCTGAATCCTATAGAACGCCTTTGGGATGTTTTGGCACACCGACCTGCATTGATATCGCTCGTCAGTGTAGCAGTCCATGAAGAATGGGTTGTCATTCCCCAAGAAACCTTGCAGCATCTGATTGAACATATGTCTTCAAGAGTGGAAGCTGTCATCAAGGCTAAGGGTGGGCCAACACCATATTGAAATCCAGAATTACCGATGGAGTGCGCCACGAACTTGTAAGTCATTTTGAGCCAGGTGTCAAGATACTTTTTATCACATAGTATATGTGTTTTCTTAAAGTTCTACAATTGTAATACATTGCAGATATTTTTTTGACAATAATAAACCATGTTCCATATGATTTGCTTTTTCTGCTGGGGTTGTTGCTAAATGATAAATGATTACTGTGGCTAATTCTTGAGGTGTCTCCAAAGATGTTAATGCTTTGCTCTTATATACTGCTTAGTATTCTGCCATATATATGTGGTGCTTACTACTTATTAAAGGGATTTTTCATTAGATAGAGTGCCAGCTTTGAATAGTATTATGAAGATACTGACCAACCTTGACAGTTACTCCAAACGTTAACATGGGTTTCAGGGATTTCTTAGTACTTGTGATACACCTTGTCTTCCCTAACGAGATTTGTAGGTCTGTTTTCAAAGCTATCACCTTGAAGATATTAACCTACAATGAACAATCGAGAATGTTTTGATAATTATGCATGATTGCCAATTTATAATAATCAACTGACAGGAGTGCTCTCCTACTTGCAACCTGTAATGTTGCCTGTAATTCCTTATTCTTCAAGTGTTTTTTCATGAGTCTTTGATGGCTTTAACAAGGAAACTGTTCAAAAGGAATGGAGGTAGACCACACTCTCATTTTAAGCTTATTTTCATTTCAAGTGATCCCAAAATCTCATCCATCAATTTAACTCTTGCAATGATTCTTTTGACAACACATTTTATTATTAGCAGTGCCTTAGTACTCATTTATGTATCTACATGTATTTCATAAAGTTCACACCTATTACAAAGACCACAAGCTTTCATAATGTAAAAAACAACTATGTATTTCTTATTTCTGTCGTTCAGTAATGCTTTCAGATTCCTCATTTGTTTCACATCAGCTCATCCATTTTGAAAAACAGCCTGACAGTCATTAATTTTGTGTTCTAATTGTCCATTTAATAACACTACTGCCAAGGGAGGGAGCTCGTGTGTATCTGGTGGAAGTGAGGTACCTTAGTAATTAATAGTAACAGTGCAGTTGCCCCCGTTTTTTTTTTTTTTTACGTAGTGAATGTATCAGTAAGCATTTCTATTAGTCTGACAATGGAAATTCCTGAACGAAAAACAATAATATTGAAGGAATAGACTGCTACTCATCAGACCGAGGAGGTGTTGAGTTGCAAGCAGGCACAAAGAAGTAGACTCTTAAACTAAAAAGCTTTCTGAAAAGTCCTCCTTCTGGAATAAAAAGCACACTCATTCACACAAAAACAACTTGCAAACATATGGCCATTGGGGTACTAGCTTCAATATTTAAGCAGTCTTTTTCATTGTGCCTTTTGATCAGTATGTTGATTTTGACATTTTGTGATAGTGATAGCAAAGCTTTGTTGTATGCATTATGCAGCAAGTTTGTTTTATGTTTCAAAGCTGATCAGTCACTATTCAAAGTATTCAACTGAAAGTTAATAGTCTCTATTGTGCAGAGTGAGAATTGCTGTGTACAGAATTCCCTGCCATCTTTGTTCATCAAGTTTAACTGTATTTTTCCTGAAATGGAAAAGATGATTTCACCATATTAGATCCTATGTTTTGCATCATAAGATTTCCAAGAAAGTTAGCAAACCTTGTTTCAATAATACCAGAACCAAATCAATTACATAACATTAAATGCATTCCAAATTTTTTCTCTTGAATCATTATGCCATCACTGTGATAAATTTATAAACAGTTTTTATTTTACAGGGTGATTCTGGTGGACCAATTCAGATATCTACCAAAGGAAATCAATGTGTATATCATGTTATTGGAGTGACATCATTTGGGAGTTACTGTGCTGGAGAAGATTCACCAGGAATATATACACGTCTCTCTTCTTTTATTCCATGGATTGAGAGCATTGTGTGGCCAGATGGTTAGCTTAAAGAACGGATCACTAATTTGAGAAAAGTTTTTAAAAGTCAGCCTTGTCATATATTTTAAATTTAAAGCTGAAATCAGGAATGTCTCATGTGGTTACCTGATTGTTTCATTGGTGTATGTTGTGGTTACAGATCTGACACTCAGATATTCAGCCAAAAAGTTGTTAAAATCAATTCACTACATATGCTATCAAACATTTTCCATTACGTATAAAATGGCCTTACTTTACACAAAAAATTGACATTTTAATTTTGATATAAATATGGATTCTTCTATCTGTGGCATTTAACTTTGACTAAGAACTTTAATCACAAATCTCATAACTTGAAGAACAATAACATCACAGTTTTTCTCTCTTCATAAGAGCACCGTAAACAAAATCACTTACTTCAATGTACATTATAACCAATATTGCCCCCCCACCCCTTTTTTACTAACACTAAAATGTTACAGGCACCTAGTGAAAATACTAAAATTTGTAATGAAATGATGGAAACTCCAGATAGGAATATCAACAATGCAGGAAAAGACAGATTGCTTCTTACCATAAAGAAGACACATCAAGTTACAGACAGGCACAATTAAAAGACACTTCTTACATATAGCTTTCAGCTGCAGCCTTCATCAGTAAAAGACACACACACACACACACAAAAAGCAAGCAAACCTCATGCACACCACTTGCTCCAGCATCTTGGGCCTAGATGTGTGTGTCTCTCTTTTACTGAAGAATGCTGTGGCGGAAAGCTGTATGTAAGTGGCTTTTAATTGTGCCCATCTGCATCTTGGCATGTCTTCTTTACATTACGTGCCAATCTGTCTTTTTCTACATAGATAAAATTTGTAATGAGCTTCTTTGTGAATAAAGTTAGACTTAAGCTGTGTCAGATCTGTATCAATGTGAGTGCAGTAAGCATAAATTACCACTATGTATTCACATTTGAAAGTTGTCATCTATAAGTTTTATGATGAAAAACAGCAAAATGTATGTATGTGACACATACACTGATAATGCATTTCATTATACTTATATAATATATAGGCCTACATGGTGTATAATATCAAGAAAATATCAGGCAAAGTGACTTACTTTTTTTTCTCCAAACAATCAACCCTATATTCTAGCTACAAATATCTAGTGTGAGATCATATATATAGAGAAAAAATGAGATGATAATGATGTCATCAACACTAACTATCTTATTTCAGTAATTATGGGATATTGGTAACTTTGCAAATGATGAAATGGTACAGTACCAATAGGATGAAAGGTAAGTTCCCTGCACAGTTGACTAGGTGTGAACACCATGTAGAAAAATTCAACTGACAACCATAATCATACAACAGAAAAGGAAATATAACAGTAAAGCAATACCACAGCTCCTGTCATATTATGACTCTTGGCAGTAGTAAAGACTAAAACTCATAGGTTTCACTCTTGTTGGTAAAATAATATTACAGTATAGTACAGTCTAGTACAATGGTAACATGAAATTCTTATCTATCACAGCTGGTCAATCTTTTAGTCATAAACTGAAGAAACACTGGTGATAACAGTAAAAATTAATGGACTGATTGAAACGTAAAGACTCTCGCACATTGTGGATGTGGAATACTGTGACTTTCATGAATAATGGTTTTCAAGAAAACTGCAAGCAGTCACCTTTGTTTTACTCTTGTCTCCTTTGAATGACTTATTAATGCCCTACACTTCCTCACTTTATGTGGCCCTTAAATCTATGAGAGCATTCTACTTGTCTTTATTTAAAATGCTTTTAAGGCTGTGAACAGGCCTTCTTCTAAAACACACACACACACACACACACACACACACACACACACACACACACACACACACACACACACACGTAAGTGATCTCTTGTGCATGAAATTACACATCCAAACACTCATTTCCTCCTTATGATTCATTCAATAAATGATAGTGGCACCTTCCTTCCCCATTGATAGATTTGTATGGTAATTCCACCTTAATTATTGATGATACTTCAAACTTGTGATAAGTTCCAGTCATTGGTCACTGAACACTTACTTCAGTGCTATTGGATCTTTCTGTCTAGTTAAATGAACTGTGTTACATTTACTTATATTAAGAATTAGCTGCCAACCTTTGCATAAAATGTTGGTCATCTGTAAGTCGTGTTACATTTTCTGACATGTTTCTAATGACACAATATTTAGTATGCATGTATTATATTTACTGGACATGGGTGCAGAACTGTAATAAAGACCTTCTGAAAGTCAATAAATATATGATATGAACATGACCTTTACTGTTTACAAACTTCTGTATTTCATAATTAAACAGAGCAAACTGAGTTTCACATGAAACTTCCTGGAAGATTAAAACTGTGTGCTGGACCAAGACTTGAACTCAGGACCTTTGCCTTTTGCAGTGAAGGCTTCAGTGAGACCCTCGGTATATTTAGAGAGGGACTGCTCGTCACTGCAGATGCGACGACCACGGGTGGCTGGGCTGTATGGAAGTGACTTCTTGGTATGAAACTATTGGCTGTTGAAGTGGAGGTATTGCTGGTGGTTAGTAGGTTTGATATAGACGGAGGTACTGATGTAACCATTAGAGTGCTGCAACGCTCAATGTTTGACCGGTCACCGCTCGCCAGTTGACGGGGGGACCGAGCCGCTCGTGTCCGGCCCCACACGACTCGACTCGGTCACGTACTCGCCCCATGTCTGTTGTCCGGATCCCGTGCACGCGGATAACCGAGCATGGCCGGTCACCGCTGACGTCTCACCTTGCCTCTCCCCGGCTCGCTGCACTGTACTGTACTAGTCCAACGTCTCTCTCTCTCTCTCTCTCTCACACACACACACACACACACACACACACACACACACACACACACACTGTATTTATCTCTGTCCCTCTCTTTTAATACAAAAGTAACGTTTCCAAGAATGAGTACGTGACACAGCTAAATTCATAAAGCACTTGTAAAGTAATATCATATTTCAACATAATCGCAGATAGGAGATGTAGCAATTTTATGTCTGGAAGTGATCACAGGCTTCTCACAAATGAAAGTCAAGGGTCGATATTTAATCCTTTGTACCTCCTCTTAAAAAATACATATCTGTTACTACACATCAATTACGCTAGTTAATTATAAATCTATCGCGTGTCATAATGAAACAGTGCTTTTAACTGCAATAATTACTCACCTGCCAGTCAGTGTCATTGACACTGCAAATTTGTTGCAGTTTGTGAAACCGAAGAAGAACTAACTGGATTGTCGGTTCTTTTTCGCCTTCTAATTCATTTGTGGCCTCTTTAAATGGTCTCAGAAAATGCGCAATTTTTCCTCCAAGCTCACTATCATATTCTTGCAATCTGTAAGCGGAGTGCTTTTCCGTCAGCAAAGCAGCAACTTCCTTATACTGATTGTGTAAGGATTCCAGCATAGTGTACAAGCTGGTCCAGCATGTGCAGACCTTTTGTTTCAACGATTATTTCAAAGATGAGCAGAGGCCATTTTTCTTAATGAACCTTAACAATGCAGTATATATTGTTGATGTGATGTTCGGGCATGATTTAACAAGAAGTTATCTTCATCGAAAGTATGGCTAAGTGCTGTGTTTATACAATGAGCAGCACAAGGAATCCTTTCTTGATTTTCCAAAGCCTTTATTACATTAGCAACCTGGTCGGAGACAAAAACAAAACTGTGCAACATGAGCGGCGAAATGTCCCAATCAGCCATCCTCTCTTCAATTACTTTCATAATATTTACTCCCGTCTTCTTAACGTCAGGGAATTTTGTTGTTCACAGGAGACCAATCTGTGTTAAAGTAATGTGTTGTAAGTGTCAAACAGTGCACCTGCTTACGCGAATCAGTCCACATATCAACTGTCGCAGCACTTGTTTTATTAATAACTTCCGCAATAACAGAAGGCATTATGCTGCTTTGCATTGCATCAGCTTGTTCTTTGACATGTCTGCTTATAGTAGAGGGATGTGGCATGATATCTGCCGCGTTAACTTCTCCATAATGCGCTCCTAGATGTAGTAATTCTTGGCCTAATTCTCTGAAACCTTTACCGGAAACAGCATTAAAAGGTCTCATATCTTTAGCACAGATTGCAACACATTTTGCTGTAATACTATTTTTTATTAGTGCTGGTATTCCTGAGGGAGCTGTATCTTTGTGACCAAGGTTTCCTGCAACTGTGTTCCTTTAAATGAGGGTTTCTCGACTGGAAACACAATAATGTGCAGCCGTCTATGCACGATATGAACCCAGTAGTCGCACTGTTTTCGTCTACAACCAACAGAAATGTACTCCATACTTGGCTTTTTAGACCTTCCCATTCCTTCAATGTGTAAACAATGGTTTCAATCTTAGGTCTTACTGCACTGGCTTCCTCGTGCTGCTTGATTACAGAGAGAGACACACACCACAAATGAGAAGCCCGTACTGGCTGCAGTCTCACACAGATAATGACACGTCTAATGTGTTTGAAGTTCCATGCTACGTATTCGGTCACGGCTTCTATACTTGGTCACAAGAACTAGTGCGGGCAGCCTATCCAGTTAGGGTGTGCTCGCCCCATCTCGTATTTCGTGCTCGCGTACTCGGTCATGCAGGACTCTAGTAGCCATCTCTGAGGTGGAGGTCAACATTTAGGAAGGTGGCTTGTTGGGTTGATTAGGACCAAGTGAAGCAAATGGGGGAGAAGTTGATGAGGTTCTGGAGGAATGCGAATAAGGTGTCCTCACCTTCAGTCCAGATAGCAGAGATGTCATCAATGAATCTGAACCAGGTGAGAGGTTTAGGATTCTGGGTTTTTAGCAAGGATTCCTCTAGATGGCCCATGAATAAGTTAGCATAGGATGGTGCCATATGGGTGCCCATAGCCATATCACAGATTTGTTTGTAGTTAATGCCTTCAAAGGAGAAGTAATTGTGGGTGAGGATATAGTTGGTCATGGAGACTAGGAAGGAGGTTGTTGGTTTAGAATCCATAGGGCGTCTGGAAAGGTAGTGTTCGATAGCAGTAAAGCCATGGACATTAGGAATGTTAAGTGTACAGGGAGGTGGCATCAACAGAGATAAGCAGGGCACCGTGTGGTAAAGGGAAAGGAAATGTGGAGAATCGGTCGAGGAAATGGTTGGTACCTTTGGTATTGTAGGATAGGTTCCGGGTAATAGGTTGAAGGTGTTGGTCTACGAGAACAGAGATTCTCTCAGTGGGGGTACAGTAACCGGCCACAATGGGGCGTCCTGGGTGGTTGGATTTATGGGCTTAAGGAAGCATGTAGAAGGTGGGAGTGTGGGGAGTGGTAGGGGTAAGTAGAGAGATGGACTCTGGGGAGAGGTTCTGGGATGGGCCTAAGGATTTGAGTAGTGACTGGAGATCCTGCTGGATTGCTGGAATGGGATCACTGTGGCACGGTTTGTAGGTGGAAGTATCTGACAGCTGACGGAGTCCTTCTGCCACGTAATCCTTGCGGTTCAAAATTACGGTGGTGGAGCCTTTGTCTGCTGGTAGGATTATAAGATCGGTATCAGTTTTTAGATGGTAGACTGCAGTTCTTTCTGCTGATGTATGGTTAGTATGCATGTTGAGGGATTTGATGGTGAGGCAAGGTTCGAGGACAAGAAATTCTGGAAAGTTAACAGAGGGTGGTTTGGAGGCAGTGGAGGTGGATCATGGTTGGATGGAGGAGTGAACTGAGTTAGGCAAGGTTCAATATTGGTCTTTGATTTAGTCTGATTGGTTGGGTTGGTGGCTAAAAAGTGTTTTCACTGTAGGGACCGGGAGAAGGAGAGAAGGTCTTTAACTAGTCCTGCATGGTTGAATTTGGGAGTGGGGCAAAAGGTGAGGCCTTTGGAAAGCACTGATATTTCTTTGGGACTAAGGCTTCTGGAGGAAAGGTTCATGTCTGTGTTGCGGGTCTGTTTAGGTTTTGAGTTCTGTATGGTGGTGGGAGGGAGTTTTGGAGGATGGGGTAAGTGTAGTCGATCTGCGAGACAAGGTTTATCAGCTGTGAGGGAGTGTGGGGGAGGTTTGGAGGTTGTTGTAGAAGTGGTGGACGGTGGTACTCCGAGGTGGGAGTAGGAAGTGAGCAGGATGGAGAGCATTCTGAGGTGGTGTTGTGCATGCTGCTTAAGTTCCTGGAGGGCATGAGTTTCAATGTGTGTTATGGGTTCCAGGAATTTGGGATTACATAGTAGGAGAATTTTGCAGATGTAGAGAAGGTACTGCAAGGAGGATTGGGCTTGGTTGATATGGTTTTGCAGGACTATGTTGGTGAGGGCTAAGGATTGGCGGAGTCTGAACAGGTAGAGGTCATTGTGGAAGGAGGGGTGGCAACCAGAATGGATAATTTGATGGTAAGGCCATTAGGGTGATTTCATGAGCCAAGCAACAACGCAAGAAAATTATGTGGGACTGGAATCTGGCTAGGGATAAGGAAACTTTTCTGCAATGACGCAGATGGAAGGAGCAAGGATCCATGGTGGCGAAAAAATATGTGAGAAAGTATAATTACGTCCGAAAAATTACGCAAAAAAATACACCCAAATACGTGTGAAAAATACGAAATGGATGTATAGGGTGAAAAAAAAGAGATGAAATCTGAGGAAAACGACGATAGTGGAAGGCGAAAACTCACCAAAATTGGCGAGAAGTCACAAAGGTCAAAGTAGCGAATAACTAATCATTAATAAATATATGTATATTACTGTGGGTAGCAGATTTGAGGGCGGATAAGCGTAGAGAAGGGGGACGGCAGATGTGACTGGATGAGGTGGATTTAGTGGGTGCGAACAGGGATAGAACGGAGAAAGTGTGGGGGGTGGGGAGGGGTTCGTAGTTAGAGATGTAACTCCACTGCAGTGCTCGATGGTCCCTGTCCATCAGTATGAGAGATCTATCTGGTCATGGTTTAGCTACAGTTTTTCCTTCACGTTTCCACTTCCAACCACATCACCCACAGTCAACTGGTGCAACTGTAGAAGGGTTGAAGTGTCCCTAATGGACATCGTTACTCCAGTGATATCCATTGACTGGTTCATGATCAAAGTTGTTGAGCTGTCCCCACCAACCCACTCTGCTGCCACCACTTTTCTACATGCAACACAATACTCCCTGAATCCTTTCATACTGGTGGGTCTGCATCTTGTGGCATCTAGTGATCAGTTCTGAATTCCAGCTGGATATTCAAATACTTTTGATTAGAGAGTGTATTTTCTTTAATATGGTGAAGAATGATAATCTGTTCTATTGCTGTTGAATTTTCAGATTATTGTGTTTACCAAGTTTTATACTGCATGAATATGTGGTTGTAGACTTTCCCATCATATGCTACTGATGAAAAGCTCTGGGGTTTTGAAGATAAGTGTATGACACTTTTCAAAATGTCATGGTATTTCACTACTGCCAGCTGACTGGAAACCAATAGCTTTTCATCACAATCTGAGTACCGGTATGTGGAAAGATGCAACAGTGGATGTTTTATTTGAATCAGGAATTCAACAAAATAAGAGGGACAATATCATTCTACAACAACTGGGATATTTACCTTTATTTTTTACACTTCTGCCTTCATTAACACCATAAATAAAAATCTCAATGTGTTAGATTTGAAGACCTTTATGGTCAGAGATACTTAGTACCACTCCAACAACTAGCACATTTTGATGTTTCTCGTGAGTACATTTCAAACCAGAGCTCGTTTAAGTCACAAGTCACCACTTGGCAAAGCTGAATGGGGTTCCACAACTGTAGGATTTCTACACAGGATCTCTCATGAAATAGTAGCAGTCGCTTGGGGTGCCAAAGTTAGAGGTGCCCAAGTGCAAAATTTGTACAATGTGTGTATCACAGTAAATTGTGAAAACTTGAAAACTGACTCAGGTGAAAGGGTATGAGGAAGTGGTGGGTAGAAGAGGAGGGGAGGGGGGGGGGGGTACCATATGATACCGTAAGTCATTTACGTGGAAAAATGTCCTCGAACTGGCCCTGATTCAAATATTGTTTGGAAAAATCGTATATGCATTTGACATGCAGCACGCATAACATCTTCATATATGAAACAATACGTACTGCAAAAGTTGAATTTGGTTACAGGTACCTGTTCTGATGTGCTTCTGTTGATACTGTTTACTGAAGAAACCACGTACACTGTATGGAACCAATAACACACGTGATCATCAGGTTATCAGGGCAATCCAAAATATACAGTGAAAATATTTTTCAGTTTTATTTTTCCAACACCACATGATGTGGATGGTTGGCCATGCCATGTCAATATGTTATGTTACTTTGGAAGAATAAATTACAAGACACAATACATACTCTTTTTCTTGAGCTGAAACAGTCAAAATACTTTCAAAACTTGTTTATTGCCTCACAACAAGGATAAAACTGACACAGGTTTTCTTCCCGATAATTGAAGTACCACTATTATTGGACTTGTCTAGTGACAGTAAATCTTGGTGCCAATTGGCTGCACTCGGCTGGCGTCAGTTTTACAGCTCTTGGCGCTTTCTAGAGGCAGACTACGAAAGTGTACAGTAGACACTTGTGAATGGTTCTCGTGCTTTGGATAGCCTGTAGTGATTTTGTTTATGTTAATGAAACTTCCGTTTGGGAAAATGGATAAATATAGTTGCAATTAATACACTGCAACATAGGAGGTAATAAAAGTTTAATATCGCCAATTTGCCCAAGATACGGGCATGATAGCCAATATTTTCTTACAAATTAACAATACTTCCTTATTTTTTCATTACATTGGGAGGGAAAATAATTTGAGAAGGTGAGAAACTCAGGTTTCTCTTCAACATGGTTGGCCTTACTACAGATTAAATTTTAAGTTCATTCTCCCTGACTTCCAATCTTGAAAGCCTTAAACTTTACTATCCCTCCCAGAAAATAATGGAAAGAATTGTTGCCACAACATTATTTTTCACACATGCTAAATACTAGGCTTTTCATGTGTGTAATTTATACAATATTTCATCAAAATCAAAACTGATAAAATAAAAAAATGTTTATTTGAACAATCTGGTACAGAATGTTTCATTTGCCTTACATGCAATTTAAATACCTCATTTCTGAGACTATAAGTTTATAGATCGTATCAAAGAAACATAGTCACATATACACTCCTGGAAATGGAAAAAAGAACACATTGACACCGGTGCGTCAGACCCACCAGACTTGCTCCGGACACTGCGAGAGGGCTGTACAAGCAATGATCACACGCACGGCACAGCGGACACACCAGGAACCGCGGTGTTGGCCGTCGAATGGCGCTAGCTGCGCAGCATTTGTGCACCGCCGCCGTCAGTGTCAGCCAGTTTGCCGTGGCATACGGAGCTCCATCGCAGTCTTTAACACTGGTAGCATGCCGCGACAGCGTGGACGTGAACCGAATGTGCAGTTGACGGACTTTGAACGAGGGCGTATAGTGGGCATGCGGGAGGCCGGGTGGACGTACCGCCGAATTGCTCAACACGTGGGGCGTGAGGTCTCCACAGTACATCGATGTTGTCGCCAGTGGTCGGCGGAAGGTGCACGTGCCCGTCGACCTGGGACCGGACCGCAGCGACGCACGGATACACGCCAAGACCTTAGGATCCGACGCAGTACCGTAGGGGACCGCACCGCCACTTCCCAGCAAATTAGGGACACTGTTGCTCCTGGGGTATCGGCGAGGACCATTCGCAACCGTCTCCATGAAGCTGGGCTACGGTCCCGCAAACCGTTAGGCCGTCATCCGCTCACGCCCCAACATCGTGCAGCCCGCCTCCAGTGGTGTCGCGACAGGCGTGAATGGAGGGACGAATGGAGACGTGTCGTCTTCAGCGATGAGAGTCGCTTCTGCCTTGGTGCCAATGATGGTCGTATGCGTGTTTGGCGCCGTGCAGGTGAGCGTGTTTGGCGCCGTGCAGGTGAGCGCCACAATCAGGACTGCATACGATCGAGGCACACAGGGCCAACACCCGGCATCATGGTGTGGGGAGCGATCTCCTACACTGGCCGTACACCACTGGTGATCGTCGAGGGGACACTGAATAGTGCACGGTACATCCAAACCGTCATCGAACCCATCGTTCTACCATTCCTAGACCGGCAAGGGAACTTGCTGTTCCAACAGGACAATGCACGTCCGCATGTATCCCGTGCCACCCAACGTGCTCTAGAAGGTGTAAGTCAACTACCCTGGCCAGCAAGATCTCCGGATCTGTCCCCCATTGAGCATGTTTGGGACTGGATGAAGCGTCGTCTCACGCGGTCTGCACGTCCAGCACGAACGCTGGTGCAACTGAGGCGCCAGGTGGAAATGGCACAGGACTACATCCAGCATCTCTACGATCGTCTCCATGGGAGAATAGCAGCCTGCATTGCTGCGAAAGGTGGATATACACTGTACTAGTGCCGACATTGTGCATGCTCTGTTGCCTGTGTCTATGTGCCTGTGGTTCTGTCAGTGTGATCATGTGATGTATCTGACCCCAGGAATGTGTCAATAAAGTTTACACTTCCTGGGACAATGAATTCACGGTGTTCTTATTTCAATTTCCAGGAGTGTATTATCTTGGTTCTTACAATAAATATGTGCTTTTCAGTTTGCTTTATTCTTTCAATCACTGTCAATCACTGTGACAGTTTTCATTTGCTTTTTATTTAAGGACAAAACAGTAATGGCAATCAGACAGCATAGGCAGTTTTTATTTTAAACTCATACTGTTGCGCTAAAGTAGTCTTAATATCAATACTCCCTAATTCATACAACACAGTGTATCTTACAGGTTATTCCTTCAAGCGAAACATCTTTAACAAGAAAATTTTCTACGTCACTCCTACTGCGATTATGGAAACATGTCGCCCGCTTGAGGACGTATCTTCCGTGGCATTCTGTGCAATATAACGCTATTTCACGCAGTCGTTACTGCAAATTATATCGGCAAAAACAAAAACTAATCACTTCTTTTAGCAACAGGCACTGCGGGCTCAGCAGCGGCACTACATGAAGATACTACGAATACCGCAGAAAAGCCACAGACCACGAGCCACGACGCTTTCTGACAACAGGGCTCGATTCACTGCCTACCGAAAGCGCTTCTCTCGTCTTGCCAATTTACATCAGACGTGTGCTGTGCCCTGGAGGATTCCAGGGGATGGGCTGCATTGCCATATGTTGCTGTCGTGCTGTAAGAGGACTCGTTGGTATTGGTAGCATAATAGGATGCTGATTTCCAATGGTTCTATTGAACATGCAAGTGTTCGTGTTTATAAGCTTCCTGCCGGAAGCTGACATGCCTTTCTTAAATAGGGATTACTAAAGTGTGGTGGTGGTAAGAGTATTCGCCTAGGCAGTTGGTCTAGCCAACATCGGAAACAGTGTTCCAGTGGCATTTGCTCTTTCGAAATGACTATCCATCACACGAGATTTGTGGCTGTCGCTTGCATCTCACGTGTAGTGATCACAGTGGGATGTTTTTTTATGCAGTGAGAGTAGCCAACTTCGTGACAACTATCCATGCAGGGTTTTAGTTTTAAGAAACTGTTGAGCAGTTCCATTGTCACAGCACCACTAGTGGTATGCAGCAGCAGGATTTTCAATTACCTGGGGGCGACTTTCCCCCTTTACGGTCGAAGACGGATGTTTTTCAGGTTGCCTCTAAAGTGGACGCTCCGATCTTGAACAATAAACGTCGCTGCACCCAAGATGGGAGTAGCAACGATGAGGAGCCCCTGAGTTGCCTCAGTCCGAGCGACCAGCATCGTTAGAACCACCATGTTGCGTAGATACTCCCTGCCCCGGCGAAGCGATGGTTCTGGTGGCAGCTTCTGACGTAACTCCAGTCCCCAACACGGCCCACATCGAACCACATCGGCAGTCGGGCTTGCTAGCGTCGTCTTCCATTGTCACAGCAAGTGGTGGCGCAACAATTTCCTGTTCCACTTTCGTTGGAGATTCCGGCTTCGGACGCTATTGCACAGGTTTTGCCTGTTGTGATGCAGACGTTATTACTAATGTGGGCCAGTCAGTTACACCGGGCGTCGGCGCCGTGACGTCTGATTCCGACTATGGACCGGCACGGGTCGTATCAGACGTTGAAGTCGATTCTCCCACTTCGCCGGTGGCTGAAGTCTCTCCTGCCTGCTAGATGGCGCAAGTTATGCGCGCAGCCGACAGTCAGTACTGTACGTAAAAAGTCGAAGTGTGAGGATTCCATGAACGGGGTCGAGCCCACTCCCTTGGACTCATCCATGGACCCTGCTAAGGACTGTGACGTTGGAGCGGTGGGATGGACAGTGTTCTTTCTTTCCCCTCAATCGTTCAGGCATATAAATTTGTTACTTTAAATGTTAATAGTGTATTTACGATTCCTGTGCGGAAATAGTATGTTGTTTTCCGGTATCCCCCTCTCTCCTTGAATTTCAAACCGTTTTTATTGTGATCCCCGAATGTTCGACTGGTATTACCCTCCTCTTTCGTGAGTGTATCCCATTACCGATGTTGAATTTCTTGACTCTGGATGAGCGATTGGCTGTCGCCCTTTTGACCTCACCTTCGTTGTCTTGTATGCACCTTCTGGTTCGAGTCGTGCTGTGGGTCGATTACAGTTTTGTAAGTAGCAGGTTATTTATCTTTTGTGCAAGAGCTCTCGTGTCTTACGCGAGGGGGGGGGGGGGGGAAGGTGTCTTTAATTGTGTTTTTTTGAACCCTGAAGACCAATCCTCTATTTCTAATTTTTGCCGTGACTTTCATGAATTGGTCTACTGGTCTGGTAGATGCACTTGTGGGACGTTTTGGAACACAAATGTCCGACCTTACTGAAATTTACGTTTTTCACCGTGACCAACCATAGCAAACTCGACAGATACTACTTATCTGATGTTTTACTAGACCAAATTCTTGCTCTTGATATTTCTATTAGTTTCTCGGACGACTGCGTTTTTGTTGCCGCTATCAGTCTTTGTCGTCGACCTGTTAAACTTTATCGCTCCTGAGCCGTTGCGGCTTATCGGGCAATATTGACTTTGGGAGTCGCCGAGAGGGGGGATAGCTAACTGGGGATTTGGTTTCTCCTGTCGTGACAGAATGGGCTGTGTAGCAGAAACAAAAGTGAGTTTCCTGGCCGCGTCCGGTCTGTCGGTGCAATAGGGCTCTGTCGACATCGCGGCTTGAAGGAACTTTATATTGATATTTCAGCAGCATTGAGGATCATGGAGTTGCTTACAGGTGTTTGTCTACGGTGTTGGATTCGTGGATAGTCTCTTCTCCATGGTGGTCGGTTGCAGTGGCTTTCCTGCGGTTAAGAGAGCGAGTTGACATCAAGGTTTTTTAAATATTGTTTCTATGAGACTTTCAAGTTGTATTCTGGAACTTTGACTCCGATGTGCCGTTGAATGAAAATTGTTATCTTCTTGGATTGTTTTAATGGCCTGTTATTGATGTCAAGTGTTCTTGAAAGGAGGAGATCACTATGCTAAGCAGCCCCGACTCTTGTTGTGTTTTCATACATGCCATATTTTTGCCTCATGGCAGTTTGGTAACTCCGCTTGGTGTTTAAAGGAACTCCAAATTGTAATTCTCGAGGATGTCTGAGGCACGTGTCACGAATTAATGTTGTAAATTCTAGCCTATGTCAAATTATTTTAGTGGAATGAATTATCATATTTGGGTTGGCTCGGGTTTGCTATGTCAGCACTAAAATATGTAACCCGACTTATGGGGCTTTATTCGTTAAACCTTTCCACCCTTACCTGCACGATTGTGCGGGTTTGGTTTTTAATTTGCGGTGGCTTCACTACATCACTTTCCTGCATCACTCCGGCGAGCAACGATTGTCCAGTTCCCGCCTTCCATTTGTTACTGTTTTGTTTTTAATTTTGTGACCACCAGAGTGCAAAAGATGATTTCAAACCTTAATTAGAAGACAGGGGCATTCCTCCCTTGGAGTAAGTGTCATATATTTTCCTACATTTCGTTAGTTTAAGGCCACTCCTGCATAATTTTAGACTGGGAGAGTATGATTAAATATACAAGATGAAGCGAAATTCGCACACTCGGGCTTCGCAGCGTGATTCCTCACGTGCCAGCGATAAAAAAAATGTCTGTCACAAAATTTCGTCCGGCGAGTACATCCGGTAGAAAAAGGACGTTAAAGAGTGGCAATCTGGCAACACGGTAACCACATGTACGGTAACTATGTGTAAGCTGAGATCATTCGTGTAGTGGCTAGAGTTTTGGGTTACCCTGCGAGAGGTCGAGGGATCGTTCCTGGGTTGAGGCATATGTTTTTTTTTAATTTGGTAAAGGTAGACCAGGTGGTACGGTATCTGGCATCTTAATCGTCAATAGCGATTGCAGTGGGTCCTCTAGAAAACATTTGCACTTACACCCTACAATCGTAGATATGGAAGACTGGTCAGCTTTGAAAGAAGCCCTTTCCACATCTTGGGCATGAATTTATTCGCGCCACTCCATCTGCTATGTACCAAACCTGGTGTCTTTGTACCCTCTTCCAGTGGTCCCATAGATTAGTACCTCGTTCAGGTCCATTACATTTCGTTAGGGCCTTACTTTACCGGTAGGACTAGCAACGTGCTTTGCGAATAATGTCGAAACTCTGTCACTATTTGTATGTGTTATCACCATGGTCCCACTAATTATGCCTTTCACCATTGAATCTGGTAACCGCATGCTGTTTAGTGTGTATCTCAATGCATTATTATTATTATTATTATTATTGTTCTATCTATGGGATTGTGGAAACGTCACGTAAATTACTGTTATGGGAACAGTGTAATTCGAAACAAACATTTCACAATTAGCGATGTCGTGATGAATCATGCAGAACAATATCTATCAGAGGGGTAATGCACATTAGGTGGAACAGCGCATAGGAATGATGGTGTGTTTATGCTGTATGTTCTGTCCAACAGACAGGGACTAGTTGCGAGTGGTGTAACGCGGCCGTGACAGACTTCAGTGTACACTCGTGGGCAAAACGAGCAAGATCCCTCGCCTTTTCGTTATGCTGATCCGCACAGCTTTGAAGTCTGCTACACACCATAACAGGCAAGGCGACGAAGTGCTACCAACATACTGTGCACAGGTGTGAAATTGAAAAACTATCCGAACTTTGTCAGACTGTTTCCAATCATGTGTAAGACTATATTAATGCTGATTTGTGTGTTAAACACAACACGTAAATATAAGGTATAAATGAAACAAGAAACGCTAATTAGTATGAACTGTACAAATAAAAATGAATTTCAGCTTATCGAGATAACATAACTGTTTTAGTAAGACGAATTACCCCAAATCGTTACGTATTAGCAAAATATTATGCGCATTCGGCCGCGAAACGGTCTGTGTCAAGATTCAGACCAGTCATACTGGATTACCGTTGCTGACCTACCATGAAAGAGCGCAAATTTAGCAATGCGTGAAGATTCATAACGGACTGCAGTAAAAATCATTTAGTTTCACACGGAAGTCAATTCAATTGTTGACAGAAGCGGAAGAAGTAGGCAGTAACGAGTATGAAATTCTACAGAGTTTCATATTGATATCCACAGGGCGCCAGTACAGAATAAAGGTAGCAATAAAACGTATTGGGGGCGCGAGAATTTCTTAAAATTATTTTACTGAATGTCTATCTGCCTCCATCGAGATGAGAACCGAAAACAAACCAGACATCCCTTCCAGTAGCAAAAGCCTTTCACTGCGCTAGCAGACAACACAGGCAAACAGCCCTCTATTATTACCCCAGACATGATAAAGCCGGCAATTTCGCAATGAAAATGGCAAAATGATCTGCAGTTTCTGTTGCGTAGAGCTTTGTGGACTCAAAAACATGAATTTTCTGCCTTTATGTCACCGCCCATGTGACAATCACTGGGGATGTTTATCGAAACAACAGAATACTGTTATTAACGAGTAAATTTAGTAGGGTAATTTTGCACCACCCGACATAGCTGCCAAACGTATTCTACAATGTTTCGAATTCTCCATTGGAGTCACCACAGCCAGAAAACGTTCATTAGCCGAAGTGTTTCTTAAGCTAGCTAGCAATGGGAATACCCGCACTTCTAAAACGCGGTGGCATTAATACTGGGATCTGGATTACCACGTGTATAGGCAAATGGATTTTATTTGCATTCCTGTAAATGTGATTTGGATCGAAAGCGTAGCTACGATTAATATGCTGATGTATCGACTGCAACTAGAATATTTCGAACAAAGAGTAGGGGGAATTATTATGCGGACCTCATCTTCAGTAACTGTCGTAGCTATTTTTGTCGTTAGGATTTCGTCACCTAAATCGGTGAAAATGGATCCCTTCTAGTCTCACTTTCTTGACCGGCTATCTGTCTATCCAACCCTTAACACCCGTTTACCTCGAGTACGGGTAGACATAATAAGCGGAAATGTATCGCAGTTCCTGCGGCATAAGGTCCACTGGTGGTGTAAAAATGTGAGCTTCTATGTCAACGCAATCTAATGATACGGCCCTTTATGTAAAGAAAATTTACGCGAAAGGTCAAAAAATTTCTCTAAGAACTATGTAACGAAACTGCTTAGTCCATCAGTCCCCTATACCTAGAACTACTTACATCTAACTAACCTAAGGACACCACACACGTCCATGGCCGAGGTGGGATTCCAACCTGCGACTGAAGCAGCCGCGCGGTTCGTGACTGAAGCGCCTACAACTGCTCGGCCACCGCACCCAGGCGAAACCTTTTTCACCTCATGTATAATTATAATATATACTGTCTAGTGAGGATACACTGTATTCACCAGCAACTCAGATCGTTATATCAGGGAACTTTTACGAAGCTACATTCAAATTTTGTTTGAAGCCGTCTGCAATATCCACTTATAAACATCCTAGGAACGTCGCTTGCGATATCCACTTCTGAAGATGCTGGCAGATACCGCAGTACCGTAACAACTAGTTAAGAATTTATTGTTATTGGTCCTTTATTCCAGTATCAATTCAACGCATCTAGGTGTTTGTCTATGGCTGAAAATAATGAACAAAAAATCAATAAACAGCAAAGAATTTCGATGTTCAAATCAAATGTAACTCACATATCGCAATTACAACATAATTTCGTTGGTACATCTACATGACTACATCTACAGGATTTCTTTGCAATCCAGACTTATGTGCCTGGCAGAGGGTTCATCGAACCACCTTCGGACTATTTCTTTACCGTCCCACGCTTTAACAGCCCTGAATTACATTATTATTATGGTCATTTCTTCCTGTGTAACTTCACGAGGAAATAATGTTTTGGCATTCAGAACAGATGTTGGTGATCTAAATTTCGTGAAATGATCTCGCGGCAAAGAAAAACTCTTTTGGTTTCATAATTGTCACTCCAATTCGCGTATCAACTCTGGGACTTTCTCTCCCCTATTTCGTGACATTACAAATCGTGCTATCGTTCCTTGGACGTTTTTTGCGTTCACCGTCAATCACGTCCGTCAAGGATCCCATACCGTGCAGGAATACTGTAGCAGTGAACGGACAAACGTAGTGTAGGCAGTGCATTCAGTAGACCTGTTGCGCAGTCTTTCGTTTGCCTTCCCCACAAAAGTATGTTGCTGGCTTAATCATGTCTGGGGTAATAATAGAGGGCTGTTTGCCTGGGTTGTCTGCTAGCATAGTGAAAGGTGTTTGCTCCTGGAAGGGAGGTCTGGTTTGTTTTCGGTTCTAATCTCGATTTAGCCAACTAGACTATCAGTAAAATAATTTTAAGAAATTCTCGTGCCCCCAGTACGTTTTATTGCTACCTTTATTCTGTACTGACGTCCAGCGGATGTCGATATGATACTCTTGTAGAATTTCATACTCGTTACTGCCTACTTTTTCCGCTTCTGTCAATAACTGATTTGACTTAAGTGTGGCACTGAATGATTTTTCCTGCATTTCGTTATGAATCTTCACGCATTGCTGAATTGGCGCATTTTCATGGTAGGTCAGCAACGGTAATCCAGTATGACTGGTTTGCACCTTGACACAAACCGTTTCGCGACCGAATGCGCATAATATTTTGTTAATACGTAACGATTTGGGGTACTTTGTCTTACTAGAACAGTTATGTTATCTCGATAAGCTGAAATTCATTTTTATTAGTACAGTTCATACTAATTCGCGTTTCTTGTTTCATTTATATCTTATATTTACGTGTTGTGTTTAACACACAAATCAGCATTAATATAGTCTTACACATGATTGGAAACAGTCTGACAAAGTTCGGATAGTTTTTCAATTTCACACATGTGCATAGTATGTTTGTAGAACTTCGTCGCCCTGCCTGTTATGCTGTGTAGCGGACTTTAAAGCTGTGCGGATCAGCATGACGAAAAGGCGAGGGGTTTCGCTCGTTTTGTCTAAGACTGTACATACATACACGCATCGAATTTTGTGATTGTAAACCTCGAAACCAGTGTGGCAGACGTATGGCATCCATAGACAGTGAATATGCGGATATGCTTCTGGTCCTTGGTGAATCTGATAACCGGCCTGGTGTTGCCACTCGTGAATTTACTGCTAGATATCCTCGTCGATGCCATCCAGATAAAAATGTGTTTGTCATTTGGATCTGCACCTTCGGGAGTCAGGTTCTCTCCTTTCACCATCCAGAGGTCATTCATGGACTTGCTGTTCTCCAGCTACTGAGGAAGGTATTCTGGAAGTCATACATGAAGAACCTCAGCGAAGTACATATAGCATAGCAAGGCAGCTGTGTGTCTCGCAGCCCATGGTCGTTAGCATGCTGAATGAGCATGGGCTGCACCCCTATCATTATGCTTTCATGCAACACCTGCATCCTGCAGGTCGCCATCAGCGGATGCAATTCCGTGAATGGCTCCAAAATCAACAGGACACTAACGATGACTTCGTGAACATCGTAATATGGTCAGATGAAGCAGCATTCGCTTGTGAGGATGTCCTCAAGGTGCACAATGCCCAACATTGGTGTGAGGTTAACCCGCATGTCACCCGCAGCTGTGGATATCAAGGTCGCTTTGATATCATTGTCTGGGCCAGAATATTGGGCGACAGGTGTTTGGGCCCCTACATGTTGCCTGACCAGATGAGTGCATGAAAGTATCATGCATTCCTCTCAAGCTGTCTGCCTGATGCGCTGCAAGATGTTCCACTACATGTTCGGCAAAGGATATGGACCCAATATAATGGTGAAACTGCACACTCTGGAATTAGTGTGTGACAGTATTTGGACAGAACATTTCCAAGGAAATGGCTCAGACGTGGAGGTACAGTTGTATGGTCACCGTGTTTACCTGACCTAAATCCCCTGGATTTCTTTCTGTGGGGACAGCTGAACGAGCGTATGTACTGTACTCCGCTGACGAATGTGGAAGAATTGGTAGCGCGTGTTCATGCTGCTCTTGTTACTGTGGATGCAGCTTTGCTGTGAAGGCTCCGGAGCTATATGATCTGGTGGATTACCAAATGTTTGGACGTGTAGGGAGGTCGCTTTGAGCATCTGTCGTTCTGAGAACAACGTATTCTGTTGTGAAAGTCATGTGGTCATTAACATAGACATTATTATTGTCACTGGTTGCTAATGTGCGACATCTGAGCGCTCATATTACATCTAGTATAAATGACAAGTAGACGTTGTGTTATTGTACTGTGTGGTCATCTTTAGCATCTCGAAATTGGTAATGTGGTTGTAGTTATTGTTCAATGAAAGGTCATTTGTTTCAACGGTCTATTTCTTATTTGACTAACCCGCTAAACAAAATGTTGTAAGTTTAGGATGCATGTGAATTAAGAAACGGTGTATATTATAATGTGAAATGTCTGAATGAAATTAGCAAATAAAAAAATGCGCCCTAACCCAGGATCGAACCCTTGCCCTCCTGCGTCCGAACACAAAACTCTATCCACTGCACCAACTGTACAGCACGCATGAACTATGCTGACATCGTAATTACTATACGTGTGGTTACAGTGTTGCCAGACTGCCATTCTGTAACGTCCTTTTTCTGCCGGGTGTACTCGTGAGGAATCGCGCTGTGAAGCCTGCAATAATGCTAGAGACGTTTTGGACAAACTATCACCATGAGAGATTTTTCAGTATTTTTACTTGTTTCTGTAGGCCACAATGCATGGAAATTGGTACATCTCAGGTAAAGGTTAAACAAAATTTCTTTCAGTGTGGAAAGAGTTGATGCATATTTACTGGATGATTAATCACGACATACTATTTCTCCTAAGTAACAGCCTTAAATTAAAATTATTCTAGTTTGTGGTTTCCCTGCAGTGGCTGAGTGACATATGCTTATTGTAATACAGTGACTCACTCAGTAACCAGTCTTTTTCAGCACATACTCAACAATGGTGTCTCAAGGTTTCTCCGCAGAGTTGACTTGATTATGAGGTGCTAAGTCGATTTGCAGAAGAGTTCCTACGCCTCCATCGTATACACTGTGCGATACAAATTCACTATTTTAGTTGAAATTTTGTTTTAAGGCTTAAAGTAAAAAAAAATAAAATTCTTTGATGTTTGTTGGCCCTGCTGAGGCCGTTAGATTGTTATTTTCTTCTTAAAGGAGACCATTTCCCATCTCTTGTATTGTCTGGCGCTATAATA
The DNA here is from genome assembly GCF_023864345.2 of Schistocerca serialis cubense. Classification (NCBI taxonomy): domain Eukaryota; kingdom Metazoa; phylum Arthropoda; class Insecta; order Orthoptera; family Acrididae; genus Schistocerca; species Schistocerca serialis. Next base: position 1,122,785,236 of record NC_064639.1, on the reverse strand, counting down.
CGTGTTTGGGAGTGGATAACGTGGTAGTGTTTATACAGTAGTCCATATCTTAAGGTCACTATTGTGTGCTGCAGGGACGTGTCATTGAGCTTTCTCTAAAGCCGTCGGCACACGGACCGTGCTGTCGAACATTAACGTTGAGCGTACCAAGTTCAACGTGCTGCTGAACGCTCAGGAACGATGCGATTTGTGCATACGGTACGTGGGCCCCCAACGTGGTATACGCGATCGCAACGCTCTCCAGCGGCAGTTGAGGGATGTTTCTAGTTCGTAAATCACACTGTTTACTCAACGGGCGCTCGTAAAATTCCCACGTTAGCTCTATTGAAGCGCACATTTCCTCCATCGTCCACGAAAAGGAAAGTACCATGTCCAATCAATAAGGACACAGGCTTGTAAAAGTTCCGTTACAAGCAGTGCGGTACAAATTTGGAATGCTTCTCCGTATAAGATAAACATTATTTCATCATTACCACATTTTAGTAAAACCCCAAGGTCAGTCTTACTTGATCACTGTTCCTACCCAGTAGCAGAATCTTTGCAACATGTGAATTACGATGCGTAAAAGAAAAAGAAGCAAAATATCTTATACAAGTAGCTGTCCTGTAGATTAAGCCAATCGAACAGTCACCCCTCAAAAGAGAGTGAACTTATATTTACATAACATCAAATATTATAGTACATACTTATATCAAACTAATAATAAAGTACCAGAACCTAATAAAAACAGTAATGTTAGGAAAAAAATTTTGGAAGTGGCAAGTGGCACTAGTTACTACGCTACACCGACGACATACCATTTCTGTCTAATCACAGTATGTTACGCATTGCTGAAAACCTTAATCGTAGATATGTTACTAATTGAAATTTAATTATAACAAATTGTACCAAGAACAATGCGTTTTTGGGTGGATCTTCAGTTTGTCGCTGCCTTCAAATAGTCTACTTTCATAATATGGAAGTTGCAATAATTCTTTTGCCACGAATATGATGTGTCTCATTAATTTATTGGAACGAATCACACAGTTAACAACGAGTTTTCCAGTGATTCTCAATTTGCTGGTGCTCAGAAACGGCATATATACATATAGGCTTGAAATGAATGCCAATATGGCGCCTCACAACTCTGTACTGAAGAGAGACGGCGTGCGTGTGACGCAGATGGCGTTGTGCCATCTCATTGGTCAACGGTCAGATGCAAGCTCAGAATATCTGACATGCCAGATGTTGCTCTGCACGTTCGGAAAGACTCCCGAAAGTGCTATTGCACGCTATGACGTCAGAAACTCGGCACGCTCAACGCTCAACGTTCGGATGCACGGTCCGTGTGCCGACGGCTTAAGGGGATCGTCGGTGACGTGTTCGTGTGGAAGCGGTCCGCTCTCCTGCTAGCGTGACGTCATGCTACGCATTGCTGAAAACCTTAATCGTAGATATGTTACTAATTGAAATTTAATTATAACAAATTGTACCAAGAACAATGCGTTTTTGGGTGGATCTTCAGTTTGTCGCTGCCTTCAAATAGTCTACTTTCATAATATGGAAGTTGCAATAATTCTTTTGCCACGAATATGATGTGTCTCATTAATTTATTGGAACGAATCACACAGTTAACAACGAGTTTTCCAGTGATTCTCAATTTGCTGGTGCTCAGAAACGGCATATATACATATAGGCTTGAAATGAATGCCAATATGGCGCCTCACAACTCTGTACTGAAGAGAGACGGCGTGCGTGTGACGCAGATGGCGTTGTGCCATCTCATTGGTCAACGGTCAGATGCAAGCTCAGAATATCTGACATGCCAGATGTTGCTCTGCACGTTCGGAAAGACTCCCGAAAGTGCTATTGCACGCTATGACGTCAGAAACTCGGCACGCTCAACGCTCAACGTTCGGATGCACGGTCCGTGTGCCGACGGCTTAAGGGGATCGTCGGTGACGTGTTCGTGTGGAAGCGGTCCGCTCTCCTGCTAGCGTGACGTCATGCTGCTTAAGCACGGTCGCGGTGCCTGCTCCCCTGCCGCCACGCCACGCATCCGCTTCACTCAGCACTGACCGAGGCCACAGTGCCGCTCACCTGTATTGTGTACAAGTTAAGTTTCTGGACATATCGGTTCTCTAGGCACTACATGAGTGTCAGCTTTCAGGGCTTCCTGAGGTCTCTGACAACTAACCTGGTTAAGTGGGCCCTTAGCCACTCTTACTGACGTTCCATTTACAATTAAGTTCCTATTTAGTAGCCGGCCGGTGTGGCCGAGCGGTTCTAGGCGCTTCAGTTTGGAACCGCGCGACCGCTGCGGTCGCAGGTTCGAATCCTGCCTCGGGCATGGATGTGTGTGATGTCCTTAGGTTAGTCAGGTTTAAGTAGTTCTAAGTTCTAGGAGCCGGCACGGTAGCTCAGCCTGTTCGGTCAGAGGGCTAGCTGCCCTCTGTAATAAAAAAACTGAGTTAATGGATCAACAACGAACTGGAACGGGTGTCTTTCGACGTCCGCCCAGAGCAGATACAATGAACGAAAACGAACAAAATGAGATTTTAAAAAAAAGAAAAAAAAGGGGACTGATGACTTCAGATGTTAAGTCCCATAGTGCTCAGAACCATTTGAACGTATTTAGTAAATTAATATTTCTTTGAAAGCACATCAGGGTATTTTCTCTAAAGTAGGGGAATCTGGAATCTAACTTAATTCCTTATTGATTTAAAACTGCAGTGTAAGTTATCATTTATTAAATTCAAACCGAAAGTTCCTATTTTAAACGCTTTGTTAAAGGACGGCTCTTGTCCGTCGTTATTTGAAAGTAGGTTTTGTTATGTGTACTGTGCATTATAGGGTGCTGTGTGTTCATATTATCCAGGGGTATTTGTATACTGGTAATCCGCCAGTTCTAAGTTATTGCTCTTATTAAAGTTGTTATTCGTTTATATTTTAAATGCTTGTAATTTTTTAAAAAGGAACTTGTTACTTGGAGCAATTGCTGTTTGTTACAGTGTATTTCTAATCTTACATTAAGTTTTATGACAAAATTTATGTAATTTGTAACGAAAATTGGTTCATAAATGATGTGTATGTATTAAACCAGTGAATGAAGCATTTGAAATCCCTTAGGCCCAGTGCTTCCAGCAAACTCTTGCGGCTTCTTAAGATGCCGCAGTTTCCCATCACAGCTCTCAGTGGATGTTGAATGTTTCCCACCTTCAGGATAGAACACTTGATGATGTGGTTAGTGCTCTGTGGAAGCGATACTTCCGTTCTGTTGCGCGTTAACCATCGTTGTTAGATTTGTGGACTATTTTTGCCAAGCGGAAGATCCGTCAGACGTTGTTTTCTTATTGTGCTGACAGGGCGGTGAGAGATTTTAAGAAAAAATATGAATTTTATTACTCTGCGTGAATGATATGATAGAGTGGATGCGGCTGCTCTGTGGATCCGCTATGTTCGCCGTGTTAAAGCCAAGTTATTGACCCTTAAGCGACAACAGATGGGTGGTTTATGAGTTGAGTTTAACCCTCACTCTCTTGTTGAAGGTGAACTGATCTCCTTGAACCATCTGCTACGACTTCAGCTCGTCGTCGTCGCTGCTTCTGTTACGGTAGATAACCGACACCATCTAACCGTACAAGATGAAGTGGTACGTGCCCTCTGTCAGTATTATGGGACTCAGTATTCTGCAGATGAGTCTTCAGGGACAAGTCTGGAAGATGCACTTGGAGCCCTTGATGTGAATAACGCATCCACCCAGAACGGTGACTTTCTCGAAGAAATTCAGGTCGATTTGTTTTCGATTTTATTATTAGACCTCTGTCCTGTAAATCGCCAGGTCCGGACGGTTTACTTAAAGAATTTTATCTCTTTTCTTGATGTCCTTTGTGTGGTACTTTCACGCAGATATAAATGGTATTGTGAAGGGGTGTCAGCTCCTGCAGATTTTAAGATGAGGAAAATTCCAGAACGAAATTTTCACTGTCCAGCGGAGTGTGCGCTGACTTGAAACTTGCTGGCAGATTAAAACTTTGTGCCGGGCAGGGACTCGAACACTTGACCTTTGCCTTTCGCGGGCAAGTGCTCTACCAACTTCCTTTTTTTCCTAAAAATCTCATTTTGTTCGTTATTGTTAGTTACATTTGTTCGGGGTGTACGTCCCATGACACCTATTGAATTTCGTTGTTGGTCCATTCATTCAGTTTTTTATTACAGAAGACGCTGAGCTACCGTGCCGATGACCAACTGAGCTGTCCAAGCACGACTCACGACCCGTCATCACAGCTATGCTTCTGGCAGTACCTCGTCTCCTACCTTCCAAGCTTCACAGAAGTTCTCCTGAGAACCTTGCAAGACTAACAATGCTGGAAGAAAGGATTTTGCGGAGACATGACTTAGCCACGACCTGGGAGATGTTTCCAGGATGAAATTTTCCCTCTGTAGTGGAGTGTGCGCTATATCCTTTCCTCTGAGAGTGCTAGTCTTGCACGGGTCGCAGGATAACTTCTGCGAAGTTTGGAAGGTTGGAGACGAGGTACTGCCGGCAGTACAGGTGTGATGACGGGTCGTGAGTGGTGACTGGAGCTCAGTCGGTAGAGCTCTTGCCCGTGGAAGGCAAAGGTCCCGAGTTCGAGTCTCGTTCCGGCACACTGTTTTAATGTGCCAGGAAGTTTAAAGGAGAAAACTGTTTCAGTTCCAGAAACATCTGGTCCTTTTTCTGTTGACCGTCTCCGCCCCCTCGTGTTGATGAACGTCGATCCTAAGACTGCTGCTAGGGCGATTAATAGCAGGTTGACGTCTCCGCCTGGTGATGTGATCGGTGTTCTCGCGCCCGGGTTCCCGGGTTCGATTCCCGGCGGAGTCAGGGATTTTCTCTGCCTCGTGATGACTGGGTGTTGTGTGATGTCCTTAGATTAGTTAGGTTTAAGTAGTTCTAAGTTCTAGGGGACTGATGACCATAGATGTTAAGTCCCACTGTGCTCAGAGCCATTTGAACCATTTGTGATCGGTGCGCATCAGGTTTGGTTGCCTGGTCGTTCTACTTTGACCGCCGTAGCGGAATACCGAGATGTAATCTAATATCCGTTGTGGCTTTGGTTTTTCTAGATTTTTATAAGGCCTTTGATCACGTCAGCCATGTTATTTTAGAATATGTTTTGGATAAAAGCGGTTTTACTGCTGCATCACGTACTGTTCTTTGCAATTTATTCATGGGTATCACTACCACAGTTGTGGTCTGTGGGCAGCTGACTTCTTTTTTCCATCCATGCTATCGTTAGGTTTGTTAACGTCCATTGTAATAGACAAAAAAGGAAAAAAAAATAAAAAAACCATGTGTGAGGGCATCCCATTGACAGGGAGGGGGGGGGGGGGGGGAGTATCGTGACAAACCCTTGGAATTCGACACTCGCCAGTTTCGTCATAACCGGTCTGCAGCTGACTGCCAACATTATTACTTGTTTACTGTTCGATTTTTTTTTAATTCTATGAGGAAATGGGGAAAAAGCCAAAGGTCTCATGTTTCCTGTCTCGAAGATAGGAGCACTCGTCATCTGCAAACGAAACAGAGCACCCAATGCGTGAGTGTCTTTCTTGTGAATTGTAATACCACAGTGCGCGGTGCAATGACAGGTTTCATCGGTGCAGTTTGGTTTCATGACTGCTGGCGTTCGTTATCACGAAATATGTCAGGAGTACGCCGTGGTACAAAGTGAAAAAGTGAATTTCTACAACTATCGTCATCTAGCGGGTAGGTGGTTACTAAGTTCCCTGGAGGAAAACCTGTATCGTTAAAAAAGAAAAAAAAAAAAGAACTCTAGTGGTACGATTCCTGCTCAGTGTGAAGAAGACCCCGGGTTTAAATCCTGGACGAGACCTTGCGTTTTTTTTTTAAATTGTCGCATGTCGGTGGTTACCTCCAGCATTTGAAGCTTTCCAAGTCATCGCAAAAAAAAAAAAAAAAAAAAAAAAGAAAATGTCCGTTCAATACTGAATGAATTTCATATTTGATCTGAGCAATCTACGCTCTAATGGGCCTACGAAGATTATTTCAAAGGTTTTGCGTAGACACCGTAGTGAACATATGTAAGTATGTCTTGTTCACCGTAGTGAAAAAGTGAAGCTTGTGACTGTCCGAATCCCGTCACAAGTAAATGCTCAAAATGTGTCCGGGGTGCTCTAGCGAGGGTCTTCCGTAGCATCCCGAGCGAGATAGCGCCGTTTCGAGCAGTCTTTATTGCAAACCATATCAGGAGACAGTCACTTAGTTAGCAGCTGGCCGTGCGAGCCCAGAGATAGCAACACTTCATGGAGGTGCCAGTTGCTCCTAAAGGCTGTCGATCGCAAGCAACGACGGTTCCTGATATCGGGATTGTTTGCAGTATTTCGTGTCGCCACAAATTCTGTCGAAGGACGGTACTGCCCGCAGAAGGCGATTCTCTTATCTCGCCAATTCGCATCAGACTCATGGTGCTCCCCTAGAAAATTCCTAGGGAAACACTGCAGTGGAAAATTTAGCGATCGTGCCGTAATAGGGCATGCTGGTCTAGGGGCAGTCGGCGTTTAGCGGCATTTGGCGGTTGTGGAAAGCGGACCTCCAGCGTATGCTGTGCCATGCGCTTCGCTCGATAAGTCAAAGCGCCTGTTGCAGTAGTTAGCTGATTTGAGACTCCTGATGGAGTCATATTAGGGGGAGAGATGAATCAGCCTAATAGAAGAGACGCGTGGGAATTTGTGTTTAACTACACTACTGGCCATTAAAATTGCTAAACCCAGAAAAAATGCAGATGATAAACGGGCATTCATTGGACAAATATATTATACTAAAACTGACTTGTGATTACATTTTCAGGCAATTTGGATGCACAGATCCTGAGAAATCAGTACCCAGAACAACCACCTCTGGCCGTAATAACGGCCTTGATACGCCTGGGCATTGAGTCACACGGCGTGTACAGGTACAGCTGCCCATGCAGCTTCAACACGATACCACAGTTCATCAAGAGTAGTGACTGGCGTATTGTGACGAGCCAGTTGCTCGGCCACCATTGACCAGACGTTTTCAATTGGTGACAGATCTGGAGAATCTGCTGGCCAGGGCAGCAGTCGAACATTTTCTGCATCCAGAAAGGCCCGTACAGGACCTGCAACATGCGGTCGTGCATTATCCTGCTGAAATGCAGGGTTTCGCAGGGATCGAATGAAGGGTAGAGTCACTGGTTGTAACACATCTGAAATGTAACGTCCACTGTTCCACTGTTCAAAGTGCCGTCAGTGCGAACAAGAGGTGACCGAAACGTGTAACCAATGGCACCCCATACCATCACGCCGGATATGGCGATGACGAATACACGCTTCCAATGTGCGTTCACCGCGATGTTGCCAAACACGGATGCGACCATCATGATGCTGTAAACAGAGCCTGGATTCATCTGAAAAAATGACGTTTTGCCATTCGTACACCCAGGTTCGTCGTTGAGTATACCAACGCAGGCGCTCCTGTCTGTGATGCAGCGTCAAGGGTAACCGCAGCCATGGTCTCCGCGCTGATAGTCCATGCTGTTGCAAACGTCGTCGAACTGTTCGTGCAGATGGTTGTTGTCTTGCAAACGTCCCCATCTGTTGACTCAGGGATCGAAACTTGGCTGCACGGTCCGTTACAGCCATGTGGATAAGATGCCTGTCATCTCGACTGCTGGTGATACGAGGTCGCTGGGATCCAGCACGGAGTTCCGTATTACCCTCCTGAACCCATCGATTCCATATTCTGCTGACAGTCATTGGATCTCGACCAACGCGAGCAGCAATGTCGCGACACGATAAACCGCAATCGCGATAGGCTACAATCCGACCTTGATGAAAGTCGGAAACGTGATGGTACGCGTTGCTCCTCCTTACACAAGGCATCGCAACAGCGTTTCACCAGTCAACGCCGGTCAACTGCTGTTTGTGTATGAGAAATCGTTTGGAAACTTTCCTCATGTCAGCACGTTGTAGGTGTTGCCACCGTCGCCAAACTTATGTGAATGCTCTGAAAAGCCAATCATTTGCATATCACAGCATCTTCTTCCTGTCGGTTAAATTTCGCGTCTGTAGCACGTCACCTTCGTGGTGTAGCAATTTTAATGGCCAGTAACGTAGAATGTTCAGAGACCCAATTCGTTCGAAACTGAGACATGGCTAAAGGCAGTCGTGCAAAATTACGTTTGAGAGGCAGCTTAGTGTACGTAAAGCTTAAAAACACGGAAATGTGTGACAAAATTGTAAAATCTAGTGGTGGAAGATTTAAATACAAACATTCTGATTTCCTGGCAGAGAGGTCACACTTCGTAGTAATTGACGGAAAGTCATCTAGTAAAACAGAAGTGATTTCTGGCGTTCCCCGAGGTAGTTTTATAGGCCCTTTGCTGTTCCTTATCTATATAAACGATTTGGGAGACAATCTGAGCAGCAGTTCAAAAATGTTCAAAAGTGTGTGAAATCTTATGGGACTTAACTGCTAAGGTCATCAGTCCCTAAGCTTACACACTACTTAACCTAAATTATCCTAGGGACAAACACACACCCCCATGCCCGAGGGAGGACTCGAACCTCCGCCGGGACCAGCCGCACAGTCCATGACGGCAGCGCCCTAGACCGCACGGCTAAGTAGCAGTCTTAGGTTGTTTGCATATGACGCTTTCGTTTATCGACTAATAAAGTCATCAGACGATCAAAACAAATTGCAAAACCATTTAGGAAAGATATATGAATGGTGCGAAAATTGGCAGTTGACCCTAAATAACGAAAAGTGTGAGGCCATCCACATGAGTGCTAAAAGGAGCTCCTTAAACTTCGGTTACACGATAAATCAGTCTAATCTAAAAGCTGTAAATTCAGCAAAATACCTAGGTATTACAATTGCGAAGACCTTAAATTGGAAGGAAGACACAGAAAATGTTGTGGGGAAGGCTAACCAAAGACTGCGTTTTATTGGCAGGACACTTAGAGAATGTAACAGACCTACTAAGGAGACTGCCTACACTACGCGTGTCCGTCCTCTTTTAGAATACTGTTGCGCGGTGTGGGATCCTTAACAGGTAGGACTGACGGAGTACATCGAAAAAGTTCAAAGAAAGGCAGCACGTTTCGTATTATCGCGAAATGTGGGAGAGAGGATCACAGAAACTATACAGGATTTGGGCTGGATTTCATTAAAAGAAAAGCCTTTTTCGTTGCGACGGAATCTTCTCACGAAATTCCAATCACCAACTTTTTCCTCCGACTGTGAAAATATTTTGTTGACACCTACATAGGGAGAAACGATCACCACGATAAAATAAGGGAAATCAGAGCTCGTACGGAAAAATATAGGTGTTCGTTCTTTCGGCGCGCTATACGAGATTGGAATAATAGAAAATTGTGAAAGTGTGATTTGCTGAGTATCCATATAGATGTAGATGTAGATCATGAAGGAAATATTAGTAGAGCTTGTGTTTCGCATGCTGGATTTGGAATTAGATCTGCTCGTATCTTTGGTCTAATTTTTGAAATCACTGCCGATGAGACCAGTTCAGTGATAAGCTCCTTATGGAAGAATAATCGGTAGTTTTGCAGAAAAGTGGTCTTCCGCTCACAGGTTCCCCGTCTTGAGTGGAATTAGACAACTGCGAGTAGATTTACAAAAGCACGTACCCTCGTACACCACGCCCCGTGTCACTGGACCGTTTGTCACCCGAAAGTTTGCAGCTGAGAGCCAATTACGATACAGAGTGGGTTCTCCCTGAGATTAGAAATAAAAGAAAACACTTGAAGTCGGACTAAATGAAATAAGGTGGGGAAATGACTGAAAATGCAGGGGTGGGACCTATTCCTGCCCAACAAGAAGATAATCGAACGCGATGGATAGAACTTTGTTGGACCAGACGTATGAAAAAGGGTATGCTTTCGACAGCACTTCCTATAACAAATATTGTCACCGATAAAGAGTAAGATGATATGAAGGCAGCACAAGCCTACAAAATCGCCATGTTGAATGTTAAGAGGATATTCTCCTATTTGCATTTACACCATCTACAAGACTTCTTTTAAGCAGTTGATGTTGATATAATGCTGTTACGGGAAGTAACTCATGTTAAGTTAGAGTAGTTAGATACGTGAGTACAATGCCATAACCAAACCCTGGCATCTGTGCAAAGCTGGGAACCATCGTTCTCACGAAAGAAGACGTCCATGTCACACAAATAGAAAAACTTGCAAACCGTAGAGGCATTGCGGCGACCGTTAATAACGCCCGCATCTCAACGTTATTCTCCGTATGGCAACAATAACAGGCGCGCTACAGCGGAATTTTTTAAAAATGAAATCGTTCTTGGAAACATAAGAGACTTACCGAGATAGGTTCAAAAATGGTTCAAATGGCTCTGAGCACTATGGGACTTAACTTCTGGGGTCATCAGTCCTCTAGAACGTAGAACTACTTAAACCTAACTGACCTAAGGACATCACACACACCCATGCCCGAGGCAGGATTCGAACCTACGACCGCAGCGGTCGCGTTGTTCCAGACTGTAGCGCCTAGAAACGCTCGGCTACCCCGGCCGGCTACCGAGATAGGGGCACATGGAAGCTTAACACTACACTCCTACAAGATAAGGAATGTCACGTGGTATTTATTATGCATGGAAAAATTTCGAAAAAAGATTCCCGCAATACAGTCCTGCCATAGCTTGGTGGCTGCAGTGTGTTAATCCTAGAATACGAAGAATGCCGATCGACTACTCACGACAGAAAAGCTTCTGGATTAAAAAGACGACTGAGTTTTAGTTTAGCTGCCTTACAGACTTGGACACACGACTAATGGAGAACTATACCCGGATTCAGAAAATCAAAGCAAAACTTGTAGTGCTGAAGCGCGCGACAATCACAAGGTTTTAAAATAAGAGCAAGCATACAAAACATCACAAAATGGGAAGAAACGGATATGCACCGGAAGTTAACTAGTGGAACCAGTTTCACAAAACAGAGTGAAAATAAAGATGCGGTTCACAAACACATATCAGTTACACCGACATCAAGGCGCGGGAATATCTTGTTAGGAACGTATCAGGCAGAATTAGCGCACAGCATGCAGAAAATATCACAGATGAGACAAAGGAGGACGAAATGAAAGATGCAATAGCACAGAGTCCTAAAATTAAATCTTCGGGAGCTGATAGTATCTTCGTCGAATTCTACCAAGTGTTCTGGGCACAACTGAAAGCAAGATGCTATACATGTTCAAAGAACTGTGAACGAAAATGTCACGTTCCTAAAGAATTTACTTAATGGATAAGAGTTGTAATTCCAAAAAACTCAGTTAGCAAAGGAGTTCTTGCATCCAATTACATTACTCAACAGTGATTACAAAATCATGGCCCGCGTATTAGCGAGAACAATGAAAAGGGTAATACACTCTATAACTGGTAGTTACCAAACAGGTGTAGGCAAAGACAGAAACATCCATCAGAATATATGCGACTATAGGTACATAGTTTCAACTGCATGTGTCTGCCGAATTAAACGGGCATCAGTTTCATTATACTTCGAGAAGCCGTTTGATACAGTAGGTCACTACGGAAACGACGGACCCGAGGAGTCCATCCTTGTTCACTCCAACTTGCCTCAGCCTTTCTCTCGTCCGCGAATGCACACACGCCAGTTCTTTTGTCACCCTGGAACCCATCACAGCCGAGGGCTCAAGAAGTCTTCGGGGTGCTCGAGGGGGTGTCTGCCGTAGCACCCCTAACGAGATAGCGGCGTTTCGCGCAGTCGTTATTGCAAGTCATATCAGCAAAAGCAATCACTTTCTCAACAGCAGGCAGTGCGAGCCCAGCGGCAGCTCTACATGAAGGTACCAATAGCCCAGGAAGGCCGCCGACCGCGGGAATTCGCGCCGCCCCCATCCCGCCAGCGTACACGAGACTTCCAGGGCACCCTGGACGACATCGAGGGACTGAAATAATTGGCATTCGCCGTGTCACAGGGCTCGTTGGTCTAGGGGTATGATTCCTGCTTAGGGTGCAGGAGGTCCCGGGTTCAAATCCCGGACGAGCCCTAGAGCTTTGTGCAAACTGATCGCACGTCAGTGGCTGAGTCAGCGCAAAAAGCTCGCCGTCAATATCAAATGAACTTATTTGGTGTGAGCAATTGACGCTGTGGTCCGATGCGTGAAGGCGATTACGAAGGTTTCGGGTACAGATGGTAGCAGATGCATGTTAGTAAGTCTTGCTTAAAGTGATGAAAAAGTGTTTCCGCCCGGGATCGAACCGGGGACCTTCTGCGTGTTAGGCAGACGTGATAACCGCTACACCCCGGAAACTGCTTGTGCGCACCTTACTTCACAGACAACTTGTAGTGATGTTGCCATCGTAACTAAAAAATTCAATAAATGTGGTACTTGCAAAACGAAGGGACATGTAGCAGATCCACACACGACGTGGCTCATTGGAGGACAATACGACATAGGCAGGAAAATACTGTTCCCGCCCGGGATCGAACCGGGGACCTTCTGCGTGTGAAGCAGACGTGATAACCGCTACACTACGGAAACGACGGAACCGAGGAGTCCATCCTCCAACTTGCATCAGCCTTTCTCTCGTCCGCGAAAGCACACACGACAGTTCTTTTGTCAGCCTGGAACCCATCACAGCCGAGGGCTCAAGAAGTCTTCGGGGTGCTCGAGAGGGTGTCTGCCGTAGCACCCCTAACGAGATAGCGGCGTTTCGCGCAGTCGTTATTGCAAGTCATATCAGCAAAAGCAATCACTTTCTCAGCAGCAGGCAGTGCGAGCCCAGCGGCATCAAGGTCGCCGACCGCGGGAATTCGCGCCGCCCCCATCCCGCCAGCCTACACGAGACTGTCAGGGCACCCTGGACGACATCGAGGGACTGAAATAATTGGCATTCGCCGTGTCACAGGGCTCATTCTGGCTCTAGCTGCCGACGCGTACGGACGTGCCGCTGTTTGCTGTGCGTAGTCAGTGCTTCGCCAGTGTTTACATTTGCGTTTCGGTGTCCTTGTTTTTTGTGATTTTTCTTCTTGTGTAACTTGTGTTTATTCTGCCTACTGTGTTATGTTGTGTGTTTTCTACCGACGTTCATTTCTCGTTTGTGGAGTTTTCGGTAATTGCCTGAATCTCCCCTTGATTTCTGCATACCATGGCTACAACTGTGAGGAAGAATACGCTGGTTTTTGCGTTCGCCAAGGAAACACGACGTGTTCAGCCGACTGCTCTGGAAATCATGATTGGCTTGATCAGGTACTTGGCATTAATTCTGATATGGTGCATACCACTCAGCTCGATACTGACAAATACTGTGTTTTCGTAAAATTTTTGAGCCCCGTTTCGGTAGATAAGATTATTGGAAAATTCGGGTATCATGTAGAATTTTTGCATAGAGACGGCACTACAAGTAAAGTAGCTATCAGGAGAGCTGATGCTCTTTATAGATCTGTGCGGGTGTTAAATTTACCTATCGAGATAGATAATGAGAAAATCAAGGTTGCCCTGTCTCAATATGGTGAGGTTAAGGATATAGTTAACGAACGGTGGTCGAAGCAATTTAAAATTCAGAGCTTCAATGGTATTCGTTCGGTAGAGATGGAAGTAAAGTCGAATATCCCATCTCATATAACTGTTGACGGGCATAAAGCCCACGTGATTTATACTGGTCAAACCCCTACGTGCCATATATGCAATGAATCGGGTCATTTAAGGCAGGACTGTCCTCGTCGTGTTTTTGTACTAAAAACGAATTTAGTCCAACGCCGCAAGATGACCTTGAGCGAAGTTTTGGCAACTGATAATACAGCCAAAGAGGGCGAGGGTTCGGATCCTGTACCTAGTTCTGGAAATATTGCTGTTGATGGTAGTGATTTTCCACCCCTGGTACCACGCTTGAATTGTGATTCTTCTGCCCGAGAGTTGGACGTACTAAACAAGAAACGACCACTTGAACATACAGATGATCATTCCGATGATGAAACCTCCCGACCATCTCCTGCTGTACGTAAACAGAAAGCTAGCGATGAACCTCTGCCTGTGCCCCAAGACGAAATGCAAGTGGATTTAATCACAGTTTCTGATACATCTCGCTCATTGCCAGAAAATGAAACGGCCGCTGCCGACAGCGAGAAAGTAGAAGTCCCCGAGGCAGTGACAACTTGCCCAGCTGTAAACAGCGATAATCAGCTGTTTACAGACGGGAAGTTCGCGGAAGCGGTAGAACAACAACACCGCGACACCGCAACACCACAACAACCGACACCGGAGTGTAACCAAGAGGAAGTGTTTACTCCTGAACCGGAAAATAAGCAAACACCGTCGCAAGCATCACAACAAACGAAGGTAGCATGTAAACAGCAGGCAGTGTTTACAAACCAGATCTCTCGCGACACTGTTGCTGAAGCGGCCACGCCGAGTATTGCCACAACAAAATCAGGTCAGGGCTCTCAGGGCGTCCACCGCCGTCCGCTAAAACCACAACCGAATCTTACTGTTTCTCGCATCCACGCCAAACAAAAAGCCGAAAAGTCAGATGTCAAATCGCAGAACAATATACGATATGACATTGTCCGGGAAGGTGCTCCAGATGAGCCTCCTGATACACTCAATGTCGAACAGCCCCTCAGTCCTAAGGTACGGGATGACAATGGAAGACAAGCTAACGTTTAGCAACCGTGTTACGAGGAATAATGCGGAATTCTAAACGCCTGTAGTTCTAAAACGGTTTTCAGCATACCAAAAGTACAACAGTTTTTGACCAAGGTTGTAGGTGGCCACTAGCCAGTTACAGATGCAAGCATACTCAATCACGACGATAAATATAAATAAAATTCGAACCTCATTAAAGCTAGCTGCTCTCAAGGAATTTTTGTATGACTCTGGAACCGATATCGCGTTGCTACAGGAGGTTGTAACGACGTCTCTTGCAATACCAGGATACACCGCCATTGTCAACGTATCTTGTGAAACACATACAGGAACAGCGTTTCTGCTCAGGGAAGGAATTCCCGTGTCTCAAGTAGAGCGTTTGGAATCTGGAAGGGCCATTAGTATAAACGTTTTAGGTACCACATTGATTAACTTATATGCGCCCTCAGGACATAGTAATAGACAGGACAGGGCAGCATTTTATAAAGAGGAAATTATATATTTATTACGTCGAAACCCAAACAGTTTTATAATGGGCGGTGATTTTAATTGTGTGTTAAATCGTAAGGATCAACAACCACACTTTAACGGTTCGTTGGAACTGAAACGCCTAGTAACCGACTTAAAACTTAAAGACGCTTGGGAACTAAAATATCCAACGAATGTTGAATATACGTATATAACACAGACTTCGCGCAGTAGAATAGACAGAATTTATGTTTCCCAAAACTTAGAACGATGTCTACTTAATTCAGAAATTGTACCTGTATATTTTAGTGACCACTGCAGTATGAAGGCGTGCATTAATTTAGCTCCACAGCCGATTAAGATTTTTAGGAACCTGTGGCATCTAAATGTCTCTCTCTTAAAAGAGCAAGATTTGGCAGACACAGTATCGGAAGCGTGGACCTTATGTCTGCGATCGATTAACAGGCACCCCACAGTATTAGATTGGTGGATTAAGGTTGCAAAACCGAGACTGAGAAAAGTGTGTATCAGATACAGCAGAGAAAGAGCGCGGGAGTTAAAAAACAGTATGGAATTTTATTACAGATTGTTGCGGGACCTCTATGAACAGGCAAACGTGTCAACCATTAGATTACACGACATCAAACACACCAAAGCGAAATTACTCGCCTTTGAAAGACAGCAGATGGAAGGCTTAAAACTGAAGTCAAAGACGAAGTCGGTGGTAGATGATGAAACAACATCCTTATATCATCTGCTTCGGCATGCAAAGAATAGGCGACGAACTGTCATTAGTGAAATTAAAACATTCAATGGGACAACACTAACGTCTCAGAAGGAGATTCTCAATGCAGTATACCAATACTACCAAGCATTATATTCTTCCAGCCCACCTCACGAGGGGTCTCTGCAAGAGGTTCTCAGTGTTTTATCCCCACAATTGACGAGTTCTGAAAACGACGAAATCCTTTCTGAAGTCAGTAACGAAGAGGTTCGTGAGATAATAACCAAGTCCCCGTTAAATAAATCTGCTGGACCCGACGGACTGCCTGTAGAATTTTACTTAAAATTCTGGTTTTTAATTGGTGACACTTTTACATGCATTGTCAATGAGATTTTTAACGAGCAGACGGTACCTGAAGATTTTAAAGATAGCAAAATTGTACTTATACCGAAAAACAAAGGAACGAAAAGTGTAAACAATTACCGCCCTATTTCACTTTTAAACTCTGACTACAAAATAGTATGCAGGATTTTAAAAAAGAGACTTTCCCCTCTGACCGACAAATTAATT
This sequence comes from Schistocerca serialis cubense, assembly GCF_023864345.2. Taxonomy (NCBI): domain Eukaryota; kingdom Metazoa; phylum Arthropoda; class Insecta; order Orthoptera; family Acrididae; genus Schistocerca; species Schistocerca serialis. The sequence goes on along the minus strand of NC_064639.1, from coordinate 1,122,768,821 downwards.
AGTCAACATCAGTCATGTGCAGCAAATAGAAGTATTTTTAATACAATTTCTGAATATAGAGACATCATCACCTTAGCATCAGTTTCCAATATCAAATGTGCTCTACTCTTTATAGATTTTAATAAGGCTTTCGACTCGGTGAATCACCGTTTCCTGTTTGAGGTACTGACAAAAATGGGATTTGTCCACAAAACTGTTAATGTTATAAAAAACATTGCTACTGGTCTGCACGCTAAATTAGCCGTCAACTGTCAGCTGTCGCGGCAAATTCCAATAAACCGCGGCATTCCACAGGGAAGTCCCTTATCTATGTTTATGTTTGTTGTGTCGTTAGAGCCCTTTTTACGAAGTGTTCATGAAAGGTTAAAGGGCATAACTATAACTGGTAGGAAAACTGTAGTGAGAGCCTATGCTGACGATGTTGGTGTCGCCATAAGAGGGCAAGATGATGTAATTCGACTAGGGGCCATTCTTCAAAACTACTGCCGCGCATCGGGTGCGACAAAGAACGAAAATAAAAGTACAATCTTGGGGATGCGGGGTCTTGACCGGATACACATCGATTGGGCGAAGTCAGTTTCCACCCATAAAACCCTGGGGACAATCCTGACGGCATGTCCCATGAGGATGACAGCCCTCAACTGGAAAGAGGTTTCCACAAAGATTCAAGGCGGACTCATTGAGAACACACAACGACTTATGAACCAGGTTCAGAGGGTCAAGTTCATTAACTTATGCATTCTCTCAAAGGCATCCTATATGGCACAAGTTTTTCCCTTGCCGAAGTTGATAGCTCAGAAAATAATGTCGAGAGTGGCAAATTTCTTATGGAAGGGGGAAATCTACAGGGTTAACCTAAAAACTGCGACCTTACATCCTAGAAATGGAGGCCTCGGACTGGTGGACTTACGTAATAAAGCTTCTGCGCTTTTCATAAAACGGTCTTTAAGCATATTTCACGCCAACCCAGGCAGTATTACTACACAATTGTTTCAATGTGTCCAACCAGAAAGCCTTCAGCCACCGGCAGACGTACAAAAGATTAATCCCCGACTGCGATACGTTAGGATCTTGTACACAGAATTGAGCTATGTTAACGAGAAACTCAGAACTTCACTGCACATTGCAGCCCGTGATATCATGAGAGAAAGACAACAATACGAAGGCCAAAATAAAATTGCCACGAAATATATGAATTACAACTGGGATGCAATTTGGGAGAATATTAGTTTTAACGGGCTCAATTCACATGTGGTAACGGCATGGTACAAAGCCGTCAATGATATTGTCAGCACCAACGAACGGCTTTATAAAATTGGGAAAGCTGAAACCCCCTTATGTCGGACATGTAAACTGGTTGACACCGTGATTCATAGATTCACGTGTGGTGGAAATTTCAACAATTGGATTTGGCTCAGGAAAAGTCTTGCACTACTGCAACGAACGTCACCCAATTCTATTACTCCTATGATGCTTCTCAGACCTGAAATTAAGTATTACCCCAAAACCAAAAATAATGCAATACACTGGTTAATGGGACAGTTTGTCCATTACATTATCAATAAAATAGGTGGTGACGATGAAACGGAATTCAAGCTTTTTATGAAAATGGAGTACAGTAAAGTTAAGCACTATGCAGACCACAGGAAAATGTATGGAAACATGTTGATCATTTTATTCGAAAGAATAGGTGATGGTTAAAAAGCACAGTCTAACAATAAAGTTAATATTTTAGGGGTACTGAAGGAATGAAGTATGAGATCTACGTTCAAGATGAAGGAAATGCCTCTTCTTTTATCCATTTCTGTTATGTCGGTCCCCCCAATATGTGTCTCATAAATGCTGGAGGTGTATTGCAGTAAAATAACATGTTTCCTACTCGAATGACTGTTGAATTATCAATCGCATGACAGCCTTCCAATGAGATCTCCACCCAGACGTCGTACAAACAGTGCTCAGCACCATAATAAAAAGAGCAGGCAAAGACCACACACGACTACAACCGCTTTTCTATAACATGTAAAATGTACTGAAGGAGCCATTCGGTGGGAGTAATGGCGGGGGCATCGTGGCCAGGCCTCAAGTCCTTCGACCCCTGCCCTCTTTGTCCCCGTCATGCGCCTACTGATGGCTTCCAAAAAGACACAAAAACACAACAAGCGGTCACAGGCAAAAAACGGGATAAAAAAGAAGAAAAAAAAAGGTAGCGCAGTAGGCAGCGCGTAAGTCTCATAATCTTAAGGTCGTGAGTTCGATCCTCACCGGGGGCATTTAATTTTCTGTGACTGATGGTGGTGCTGTTGCTAGGGCGCCAACGTATTACTTGTTTGTTATCCGCAACGTTTCAACGCTTCAGCGGGAAAATGATTACTTCCTGTCATTGCTACTTACAGCTTCCCTTTTCCTCTTCTCCCAGCAGAGCATGAAGCCAAAAGCATTGCTCTGCGACGTTTGAGGTGCGCGCCTTGCCAGTCAGTATGAGCAAAGATGCTCGCAAAGAGAGAGGGGCGCCGAAAAAAAAAAAAAGTTGGTCTAGGGGTATGATTCCTGCTTAGGGTGCAGGAGGTCCCGGGTTCAAATCCCGGACGAGCCCTAGCGTTTTGTGCAAACTGATCGCACGTCAGTGGCTGAGTCAGCGCAAAAAGCTCGCCGTCAATATCAAATGAATTTCTTATTTGGTGTGAGCAATTGACGCTGTGGTCCGACGCGTGAAGGCGATTACGAAGGTTTCGGGTACAGATGGTAGCAGATGCATGTAAGTAAGTCTTGCTTAAAGTGATGAAAAAGTGTTTCCGCCCGGGATCGACCCGGGGACCTTCTGGGTGTTAGGCAGACGTGATAACCGCTACACCACGGAAACTGCTTGTGCGCACCTTACTTCACAGACAACTTGTAGTGATGTTGCCATCGTAACTAAATAATTTAATAAATGTGGTACTTGCAAAACGAAGGGACATGCAGCAGATCCACACACGACGTGGCTCATTGGAGGACAATACGACACAAGCAGGAAAATACTGTTCCCGCCCGGGATCGAACCGGCGACCTTCTGCGTGTGAAGCAGACGTGATAACCGCTACACTACGGAACGACGGACAAGAGGAGTCCATCCTTGTTCACTCCAACTCGCCTCAGCCTTTCGCGCGTCCGCGAATGCACACACGACAGTGCTTTTGTCAGCCTGGAACCCATCACAGCCAAGGGCTCAAGAAGTCATCGGGGTGCTCGAGAGGGTGTCTGCCGTAGCACCCCTAACGAGATAGCGGCGTTTCGCGCAGTCGTTATTGCAAGCCATATCAGCAAAAGCAATCACTTTGTCAGCAGCAGGCAGTGCGAATGCACAGACGACATTTCTTTTGTCAGCCTGGTACCCATCACAGCCGAGGGCTCAAGAAGTCTTCAGCGTGCTCGAGAGGGTGTCTGCCGTAGCACCCCTAACGAGATAGCGGCGTTTCGCGCAGTTGTTATTGCAAGTCATATCAGCAAAAGCAATCACTTTCTCAGCAGCAGGCAGTGCGAATGCACACACGACAGTTCTTTTGTCAGCCTGGAACCCATCACAGCCGATGGCTCAAGAAGTCTTCGGGGTGCTCGAGAGGGTGTCTGCCGTAGCACCCCTAACGAGATAGCGGCGTTTCGCGCAGTTGTTATTGCAAGTCATATCAGCAAAAGCAATCACTTTCTCAGCAGCAGGCAGTGCGAATGCACACACGACAGTTCTTTTGTCAGCCTGGAACCCATCACAGCCGATGGCTCAAGAAGTCTTCGGGGTGCTCGAGAGGGTGTCTGCCGTAGCACCCCTAACGAGATAGTGGCGTTTCGCGCAGTCGTTATTGCAAGTCATATCAGCAAAAGCAATCACTTTCTCAGCAGCAGGCAGTGCGAGCCCAGCGGCAGCTCTACATGAAGGTACCAATAGCCCAGGAAGGCCGCCGACCGTGGGAACTCGCGCCGCCCCCATCCCGCCAGCCTACACGAGACTTCCAGGGCACCCTGGACGACATCGAGGGACTGGAATAATTGGCATTCGCCGTGTCACAGGGCTCGTTGGTCTAGGGGTATGATTCCTGCTTTGGGTGCAGGAGGTCCCGGGTTCAAATCCCGGACGAGCCCTAGCGTTTTGTGCAAACTGATCGCACGTCAGTGGCTGAGTCAGCGCAAAAAGCTCGCCGTCAATATCAAATGAATTTCTTATTCGATGTGAGCAATTGACACTCGGGTCCGACGCGTGAAGGCGATTACGAAGGTTTCGGGTACAGATGGTAGCAGATGCATGTTAGTACGTCTTGCTTAAAGTGATGAAAAAGTGTTTCCGCCCGGGATCGAACCGGGGACCTTCTGCGTGTTAGGCAGACGTGATAACCGCTACACCACGGAAACTGCTTGTGTGCACCTTACTTCACAGACAACTTGTAGTGATGTTGCCATCGTAACTAAAAAATTCAATAAATGTGGTACTTGCAAAACGAAGGGACATGCAGCAGATCCACACACGACGTGGCTCATTGGAGGACAATACGACATAGGCAGGAAAACTCTGTTCCCGCCCGGGATCGAACCGGGGACCTTCTGCGTGTGAAGCAGACGTGATAACCGCTACACTACGGAAACGACGGACCCGGGGAGTCCATCCTTGTTCACTCGAACTTGCCTCAGACTTTCTCTCGTTCGCGAATGCACACACGACAGTTCTTTTGTCAGCCTGGAACCCATCACAGCCGATGGCTCAAGAAGTCTTCGGGGTGCTCGAGAGGGTGTCTGCCGTAGCACCCCTAACGAGATAGCGGCGTTTCGCGCAGTTGTTATTGCAAGTCATATCAGCAAAAGCAATCACTTTCTCAGCAGCAGGCAGTGCGAATGCACACACGACAGTTCTTTTGTCAGCCTGGAACCCATCACAGCCGATGGCTCAAGAAGTCTTCGGGGTGCTCGAGAGGGTGTCTGCCGTAGCACCCCTAACGAGATAGCGGCGTTTCGCGCAGTTGTTATTGCAAGTCATATCAGCAAAAGCAATCACTTTCTCAGCAGCAGGCAGTGCGAATGCACACACGACAGTTCTTTTGTCAGCCTGGAACCCATCACAGCCGATGGCTCAAGAAGTCTTCGGGGTGCTCGAGAGGGTGTCTGCCGTAGCACCCCTAACGAGATAGTGGCGTTTCGCGCAGTCGTTATTGCAAGTCATATCAGCAAAAGCAATCACTTTCTCAGCAGCAGGCAGTGCGAGCCCAGCGGCAGCTCTACATGAAGGTACCAATAGCCCAGGAAGGCCGCCGACCGTGGGAACTCGCGCCGCCCCCATCCCGCCAGCCTACACGAGACTTCCAGGGCACCCTGGACGACATCGAGGGACTGGAATAATTGGCATTCGCCGTGTCACAGGGCTCGTTGGTCTAGGGGTATGATTCCTGCTTTGGGTGCAGGAGGTCCCGGGTTCAAATCCCGGACGAGCCCTAGCGTTTTGTGCAAACTGATCGCACGTCAGTGGCTGAGTCAGCGCAAAAAGCTCGCCGTCAATATCAAATGAATTTCTTATTCGATGTGAGCAATTGACACTCGGGTCCGACGCGTGAAGGCGATTACGAAGGTTTCGGGTACAGATGGTAGCAGATGCATGTTAGTACGTCTTGCTTAAAGTGATGAAAAAGTGTTTCCGCCCGGGATCGAACCGGGGACCTTCTGCGTGTTAGGCAGACGTGATAACCGCTACACCACGGAAACTGCTTGTGTGCACCTTACTTCACAGACAACTTGTAGTGATGTTGCCATCGTAACTAAAAAATTCAATAAATGTGGTACTTGCAAAACGAAGGGACATGCAGCAGATCCACACACGACGTGGCTCATTGGAGGACAATACGACATAGGCAGGAAAACTCTGTTCCCGCCCGGGATCGAACCGGGGACCTTCTGCGTGTGAAGCAGACGTGATAACCGCTACACTACGGAAACGACGGACCCGGGGAGTCCATCCTTGTTCACTCGAACTTGCCTCAGACTTTCTCTCGTTCGCGAATGCACACACGACAGTTCTTTTGTCAGCCTGGAACCCATCACAGCCGAGGGCTCAAGAAGTCTTCGGGGTGCTCGAGAGGGTGTCTGCCGTAGCACCCCTAACGAGATAGCGGCGTTTCGCGCAGTCGTTATTGCAAGTCATATCAGCAAAAGCAATCACTTTCTCAGCAGCAGGCAGTGCGAATGCACACACGACAGTTCTTTTGTCAGCCTGGAACCCATCACAGCCGATGGCTCAAGAAGTCTTCGGGGTGCTCGAGAGGGTGTCTGCCGTAGCACCCCTAACGAGATAGCGGCGTTTCGCGCAGTTGTTATTGCAAGTCATATCAGCAAAAGCAATCACTTTCTCAGCAGCAGGCAGTGCGAATGCACACACGACAGTTCTTTTGTCAGCCTGGAACCCATCACAGCCGATGGCTCAAGAAGTCTTCGGGGTGCTCGAGAGGGTGTCTGCCGTAGCACCCCTAACGAGATAGTGGCGTTTCGCGCAGTCGTTATTGCAAGTCATATCAGCAAAAGCAATCACTTTCTCAGCAGCAGGCAGTGCGAGCCCAGCGGCAGCTCTACATGAAGGTACCAATAGCCCAGGAAGGCCGCCGACCGTGGGAACTCGCGCCGCCCCCATCCCGCCAGCCTACACGAGACTTCCAGGGCACCCTGGACGACATCGAGGGACTGGAATAATTGGCATTCGCCGTGTCACAGGGCTCGTTGGTCTAGGGGTATGATTCCTGCTTTGGGTGCAGGAGGTCCCGGGTTCAAATCCCGGACGAGCCCTAGCGTTTTGTGCAAACTGATCGCACGTCAGTGGCTGAGTCAGCGCAAAAAGCTCGCCGTCAATATCAAATGAATTTCTTATTCGATGTGAGCAATTGACACTCGGGTCCGACGCGTGAAGGCGATTACGAAGGTTTCGGGTACAGATGGTAGCAGATGCATGTTAGTACGTCTTGCTTAAAGTGATGAAAAAGTGTTTCCGCCCGGGATCGAACCGGGGACCTTCTGCGTGTTAGGCAGACGTGATAACCGCTACACCACGGAAACTGCTTGTGTGCACCTTACTTCACAGACAACTTGTAGTGATGTTGCCATCGTAACTAAAAAATTCAATAAATGTGGTACTTGCAAAACGAAGGGACATGCAGCAGATCCACACACGACGTGGCTCATTGGAGGACAATACGACATAGGCAGGAAAACTCTGTTCCCGCCCGGGATCGAACCGGGGACCTTCTGCGTGTGAAGCAGACGTGATAACCGCTACACTACGGAAACGACGGACCCGGGGAGTCCATCCTTGTTCACTCGAAGTTGCCTCAGACTTTCTCTCGTTCGCGAATGCACACACGACAGTTCTTTTGTCAGCCTGGAACCCATCACAGCCGAGGGCTCAAGAAGTCTTCGGGGTGCTCGAGAGGGTGTCTGCCGTAGCACCCCTAACGAGATAGCGGCGTTTCGCGCAGTCGTTATTGCAAGTCATATCAGCAAAAGCAATCACTTTCTCAGCAGCAGGCAGTGCGAATGCACACACGACAGTTCTTTTGTCAGCCTGGAACCCATCACAGCCGATGGCTCAAGAAGTCTTCGGGGTGCTCGAGAGGGTGTCTGCCGTAGCACCCCTAACGAGATAGCGGCGTTTCGCGCAGTTGTTATTGCAAGTCATATCAGCAAAAGCAATCACTTTCTCAGCAGCAGGCAGTGCGAATGCACACACGACAGTTCTTTTGTCAGCCTGGAACCCATCACAGCCGATGGCTCAAGAAGTCTTCGGGGTGCTCGAGAGGGTGTCTGCCGTAGCACCCCTAACGAGATAGTGGCGTTTCGCGCAGTCGTTATTGCAAGTCATATCAGCAAAAGCAATCACTTTCTCAGCAGCAGGCAGTGCGAATGCACACACGACAGTTCTTTTGTCAGCCTGGAACCCATCACAGCCGATGGCTCAAGAAGTCTTCGGGGTGCTCGAGAGGGTGTCTGCCGTAGCACCCCTAACGAGATAGCGGCGTTTCGCGCAGTTGTTATTGCAAGTCATATCAGCAAAAGCAATCACTTTCTCAGCAGCAGGCAGTGCGAATGCACACACGACAGTTCTTTTGTCAGCCTGGAACCCATCACAGCCGATGGCTCAAGAAGTCTTCGGGGTGCTCGAGAGGGTGTCTGCCGTAGCACCCCTAACGAGATAGTGGCGTTTCGCGCAGTCGTTATTGCAAGTCATATCAGCAAAAGCAATCACTTTCTCAGCAGCAGGCAGTGCGAGCCCAGCGGCAGCTCTACATGAAGGTACCAATAGCCCAGGAAGGCCGCCGACCGTGGGAACTCGCGCCGCCCCCATCCCGCCAGCCTACACGAGACTTCCAGGGCACCCTGGACGACATCGAGGGACTGGAATAATTGGCATTCGCCGTGTCACAGGGCTCGTTGGTCTAGGGGTATGATTCCTGCTTTGGGTGCAGGAGGTCCCGGGTTCAAATCCCGGACGAGCCCTAGCGTTTTGTGCAAACTGATCGCACGTCAGTGGCTGAGTCAGCGCAAAAAGCTCGCCGTCAATATCAAATGAATTTCTTATTCGATGTGAGCAATTGACACTCGGGTCCGACGCGTGAAGGCGATTACGAAGGTTTCGGGTACAGATGGTAGCAGATGCATGTTAGTACGTCTTGCTTAAAGTGATGAAAAAGTGTTTCCGCCCGGGATCGAACCGGGGACCTTCTGCGTGTTAGGCAGACGTGATAACCGCTACACCACGGAAACTGCTTGTGTGCACCTTACTTCACAGACAACTTGTAGTGATGTTGCCATCGTAACTAAAAAATTCAATAAATGTGGTACTTGCAAAACGAAGGGACATGCAGCAGATCCACACACGACGTGGCTCATTGGAGGACAATACGACACAAGCAGGAAAATACTGTTCCCGCCCGGGATCGAACCGGCGACCTTCTGCGTGTGAAGCAGACGTGATAACCGCTACACTACGGAACGACGGACAAGAGGAGTCCATCCTTGTTCACTCCAACTCGCCTCAGCCTTTCGCGCGTCCGCGAATGCACACACGACAGTGCTTTTGTCAGCCTGGAACCCATCACAGCCAAGGGCTCAAGAAGTCATCGGGGTGCTCGAGAGGGTGTCTGCCGTAGCACCCCTAACGAGATAGCGGCGTTTCGCGCAGTCGTTATTGCAAGCCATATCAGCAAAAGCAATCACTTTGTCAGCAGCAGGCAGTGCGAATGCACAGACGACATTTCTTTTGTCAGCCTGGTACCCATCACAGCCGAGGGCTCAAGAAGTCTTCAGCGTGCTCGAGAGGGTGTCTGCCGTAGCACCCCTAACGAGATAGCGGCGTTTCGCGCAGTTGTTATTGCAAGTCATATCAGCAAAAGCAATCACTTTCTCAGCAGCAGGCAGTGCGAATGCACACACGACAGTTCTTTTGTCAGCCTGGAACCCATCACAGCCGATGGCTCAAGAAGTCTTCGGGGTGCTCGAGAGGGTGTCTGCCGTAGCACCCCTAACGAGATAGCGGCGTTTCGCGCAGTTGTTATTGCAAGTCATATCAGCAAAAGCAATCACTTTCTCAGCAGCAGGCAGTGCGAATGCACACACGACAGTTCTTTTGTCAGCCTGGAACCCATCACAGCCGATGGCTCAAGAAGTCTTCGGGGTGCTCGAGAGGGTGTCTGCCGTAGCACCCCTAACGAGATAGTGGCGTTTCGCGCAGTCGTTATTGCAAGTCATATCAGCAAAAGCAATCACTTTCTCAGCAGCAGGCAGTGCGAGCCCAGCGGCAGCTCTACATGAAGGTACCAATAGCCCAGGAAGGCCGCCGACCGTGGGAACTCGCGCCGCCCCCATCCCGCCAGCCTACACGAGACTTCCAGGGCACCCTGGACGACATCGAGGGACTGGAATAATTGGCATTCGCCGTGTCACAGGGCTCGTTGGTCTAGGGGTATGATTCCTGCTTTGGGTGCAGGAGGTCCCGGGTTCAAATCCCGGACGAGCCCTAGCGTTTTGTGCAAACTGATCGCACGTCAGTGGCTGAGTCAGCGCAAAAAGCTCGCCGTCAATATCAAATGAATTTCTTATTCGATGTGAGCAATTGACACTCGGGTCCGACGCGTGAAGGCGATTACGAAGGTTTCGGGTACAGATGGTAGCAGATGCATGTTAGTACGTCTTGCTTAAAGTGATGAAAAAGTGTTTCCGCCCGGGATCGAACCGGGGACCTTCTGCGTGTTAGGCAGACGTGATAACCGCTACACCACGGAAACTGCTTGTGTGCACCTTACTTCACAGACAACTTGTAGTGATGTTGCCATCGTAACTAAAAAATTCAATAAATGTGGTACTTGCAAAACGAAGGGACATGCAGCAGATCCACACACGACGTGGCTCATTGGAGGACAATACGACATAGGCAGGAAAACTCTGTTCCCGCCCGGGATCGAACCGGGGACCTTCTGCGTGTGAAGCAGACGTGATAACCGCTACACTACGGAAACGACGGACCCGGGGAGTCCATCCTTGTTCACTCGAACTTGCCTCAGACTTTCTCTCGTTCGCGAATGCACACACGACAGTTCTTTTGTCAGCCTGGAACCCATCACAGCCGATGGCTCAAGAAGTCTTCGGGGTGCTCGAGAGGGTGTCTGCCGTAGCACCCCTAACGAGATAGCGGCGTTTCGCGCAGTTGTTATTGCAAGTCATATCAGCAAAAGCAATCACTTTCTCAGCAGCAGGCAGTGCGAATGCACACACGACAGTTCTTTTGTCAGCCTGGAACCCATCACAGCCGATGGCTCAAGAAGTCTTCGGGGTGCTCGAGAGGGTGTCTGCCGTAGCACCCCTAACGAGATAGCGGCGTTTCGCGCAGTTGTTATTGCAAGTCATATCAGCAAAAGCAATCACTTTCTCAGCAGCAGGCAGTGCGAATGCACACACGACAGTTCTTTTGTCAGCCTGGAACCCATCACAGCCGATGGCTCAAGAAGTCTTCGGGGTGCTCGAGAGGGTGTCTGCCGTAGCACCCCTAACGAGATAGTGGCGTTTCGCGCAGTCGTTATTGCAAGTCATATCAGCAAAAGCAATCACTTTCTCAGCAGCAGGCAGTGCGAGCCCAGCGGCAGCTCTACATGAAGGTACCAATAGCCCAGGAAGGCCGCCGACCGTGGGAACTCGCGCCGCCCCCATCCCGCCAGCCTACACGAGACTTCCAGGGCACCCTGGACGACATCGAGGGACTGGAATAATTGGCATTCGCCGTGTCACAGGGCTCGTTGGTCTAGGGGTATGATTCCTGCTTTGGGTGCAGGAGGTCCCGGGTTCAAATCCCGGACGAGCCCTAGCGTTTTGTGCAAACTGATCGCACGTCAGTGGCTGAGTCAGCGCAAAAAGCTCGCCGTCAATATCAAATGAATTTCTTATTCGATGTGAGCAATTGACACTCGGGTCCGACGCGTGAAGGCGATTACGAAGGTTTCGGGTACAGATGGTAGCAGATGCATGTTAGTACGTCTTGCTTAAAGTGATGAAAAAGTGTTTCCGCCCGGGATCGAACCGGGGACCTTCTGCGTGTTAGGCAGACGTGATAACCGCTACACCACGGAAACTGCTTGTGTGCACCTTACTTCACAGACAACTTGTAGTGATGTTGCCATCGTAACTAAAAAATTCAATAAATGTGGTACTTGCAAAACGAAGGGACATGCAGCAGATCCACACACGACGTGGCTCATTGGAGGACAATACGACATAGGCAGGAAAACTCTGTTCCCGCCCGGGATCGAACCGGGGACCTTCTGCGTGTGAAGCAGACGTGATAACCGCTACACTACGGAAACGACGGACCCGGGGAGTCCATCCTTGTTCACTCGAACTTGCCTCAGACTTTCTCTCGTTCGCGAATGCACACACGACAGTTCTTTTGTCAGCCTGGAACCCATCACAGCCGAGGGCTCAAGAAGTCTTCGGGGTGCTCGAGAGGGTGTCTGCCGTAGCACCCCTAACGAGATAGCGGCGTTTCGCGCAGTCGTTATTGCAAGTCATATCAGCAAAAGCAATCACTTTCTCAGCAGCAGGCAGTGCGAATGCACACACGACAGTTCTTTTGTCAGCCTGGAACCCATCACAGCCGATGGCTCAAGAAGTCTTCGGGGTGCTCGAGAGGGTGTCTGCCGTAGCACCCCTAACGAGATAGCGGCGTTTCGCGCAGTTGTTATTGCAAGTCATATCAGCAAAAGCAATCACTTTCTCAGCAGCAGGCAGTGCGAATGCACACACGACAGTTCTTTTGTCAGCCTGGAACCCATCACAGCCGATGGCTCAAGAAGTCTTCGGGGTGCTCGAGAGGGTGTCTGCCGTAGCACCCCTAACGAGATAGTGGCGTTTCGCGCAGTCGTTATTGCAAGTCATATCAGCAAAAGCAATCACTTTCTCAGCAGCAGGCAGTGCGAGCCCAGCGGCAGCTCTACATGAAGGTACCAATAGCCCAGGAAGGCCGCCGACCGTGGGAACTCGCGCCGCCCCCATCCCGCCAGCCTACACGAGACTTCCAGGGCACCCTGGACGACATCGAGGGACTGGAATAATTGGCATTCGCCGTGTCACAGGGCTCGTTGGTCTAGGGGTATGATTCCTGCTTTGGGTGCAGGAGGTCCCGGGTTCAAATCCCGGACGAGCCCTAGCGTTTTGTGCAAACTGATCGCACGTCAGTGGCTGAGTCAGCGCAAAAAGCTCGCCGTCAATATCAAATGAATTTCTTATTCGATGTGAGCAATTGACACTCGGGTCCGACGCGTGAAGGCGATTACGAAGGTTTCGGGTACAGATGGTAGCAGATGCATGTTAGTACGTCTTGCTTAAAGTGATGAAAAAGTGTTTCCGCCCGGGATCGAACCGGGGACCTTCTGCGTGTTAGGCAGACGTGATAACCGCTACACCACGGAAACTGCTTGTGTGCACCTTACTTCACAGACAACTTGTAGTGATGTTGCCATCGTAACTAAAAAATTCAATAAATGTGGTACTTGCAAAACGAAGGGACATGCAGCAGATCCACACACGACGTGGCTCATTGGAGGACAATACGACATAGGCAGGAAAACTCTGTTCCCGCCCGGGATCGAACCGGGGACCTTCTGCGTGTGAAGCAGACGTGATAACCGCTACACTACGGAAACGACGGACCCGGGGAGTCCATCCTTGTTCACTCGAACTTGCCTCAGACTTTCTCTCGTTCGCGAATGCACACACGACAGTTCTTTTGTCAGCCTGGAACCCATCACAGCCGAGGGCTCAAGAAGTCTTCGGGGTGCTCGAGAGGGTGTCTGCCGTAGCACCCCTAACGAGATAGCGGCGTTTCGCGCAGTCGTTATTGCAAGTCATATCAGCAAAAGCAATCACTTTCTCAACAGCAGGCAGTGCGAGCCCAGCGGCAGCTCTACATGAAGGTACCAGTAGCCCAGGAAGGCCGCCGACCGCGGGAATTCGCGCCGGCCCCATCCCGCCAGCGTACACGAGACTTCCAGGGCACCCTGGACGACATCGATGGACTGGAATAATTGGCATTCGCCGTGTCGCAGGGCTCGTTGGTCGCATTCTGGCTTTAGCCGTCGCTGCGGTCGGACGTGCTTGTTGCTTGCTCCGCACACGCTAGCGCAATCGCCGGTGTTTTGTGTTTACGTACAGCTGTCTGTGCATTTTCGTAGTGTTATTGCATTTGGTGGTCCTGATAAGTGTTTTTGAAGTGTTATTGTCCATTCTCCGTTTCGTTCTTCGTCGCGATTTCGGTTTGTACCGGAATTTCGTCGGCACAGAAGATCATGTCTGACACCGTCAGGAAGAATACGTTAGTCTTCTCGTTCGAGAAGGAAACCCGGCCGGTCCAACCCACTGCACTGGAGATCCATGACTGGCTCACAGAGGTAATCTGTATCAATTCTGACTCTGTTCACACCACGCAGTTAGATGCTGAAAAATACTGTGTTTATGTCAAATTTCTGAACTCCGTGACTGTCGATAAGTTAATTGCAAAATGGGGTAATTCTGTTGAATTTGTTCATCGAGATGGTTCAAAAAGTAATGTTTCTGTACGAAAAGCTGATATCATGTACACCAATGTGAGGATTTTGAACGTTCCTATCGAAGTTGACAATCAGTTGATCAAAGACGTTCTATCTAAATATGGGGAAGTTAAATCCATCTATAACGAAAGATGGTCGAAGCTGTACAAGATACAGTGTTATAATGGCATTAGGTCCGTCGAAATGGAGGTGAAAGCCAATATTCCGTCCCATATATCTGTTGCAGGTCATAAAGCACATGTTGTTTATTCTGGACAGGAGCGTACGTGTAATATTTGTAACGAGACAGGTCATTTCAGACAAGATTGTCCGCGCCGTGTTTTTGTCCTCCGGAATAATCTAACACAGCGTCAAAAATTGACCCTTAGCGACGTCTTACCAAGCAGCAACTCCCCTCCTTCTGCTAATGACAGTGGTGCAGGTACTTCTACAATGCCCGCTGTAATTAACGCAGAGTTCCCACCTCTGCAAGTAATAACAAGTCACCCTTCTGTTCCCGAATGCGATCTTCAGAATAAGAAACGACCGTTGGAGGCGACTGATGACGGCTCGGACGGCGAGTCCTCCCGCAACTCCCCCTCCACCCGCAAACAGAAGCAGTGTGACGCAGATGTGTTAGAGGAAACAGACAGTACATGTATGGAAATGACGACAGCGGCTAAGACAACCCAATCGCTGTCGGCTGCCTCACAGGTACCAACCGACCACGGAGGCGAAGCAGTAACGGTTGTCGCGGCGACGGACGTGCCGCACTCCGAACCCCATGAGGTGACGGAGCAGAACCGCATTCACGAACTCACCGACCCCCAACCAACCGATTCAGTCAGTGCCCTGGAGTTAGTGCCGGAAAGACAAGGAAGTGGACGTCATGAACAGGACACTGTTGAGGCAGCTTCGGTCTCAACGGTAGTGAAGATAGACAACGCGAAGGACGGCGCGTTGAACCCCGATGTCCAAAGACGTAGACTCAAACCGCAACCTAATCTCAAAGCTTCCCGTAACCAAAGCAAACAACAACCTGGACAAGATGACGCAACGGCCAAGAATGTCCTGTATGAAATTATTACGGAAAAACCTAAGGATGTACCTTCAAGTACCATTCGTGATGGAAAGCCCCTCTGCAAAACTAAAACCCGAGAACTTAGGAATACTCCACCAAACTGAGGATCACCATTCAAAAAAAAAAAAAAAAAAAAAAGGGGGAAAAATATCGTTGAACCGCTTTATGTTCTGATTGTCCTATTGTCTTAGTCATTTTTCGGAAGAACCAAACGCAGTGGTTCATGTATTTTCCATACTCATAGGTATTTCTCTGTAGATTATTCTTGCAGGTGCTTGTTAAAGTGGAATATTTTATCCCTTCTAGAAGCGGCACAGCTCCCTGTTTTTATCATTATTTTACAATTTTTTTTTTATTCCTTTATGTACATTTTTATGTAAACTAAATGTCCCAGGCGTATACTTTTGCAACTATCAATATTAACAGGATTACATCGACGACTAAAATTGCGGCGCTCAAAGAGTACCTATATGAGTCAGGGACGGACATTGTTTTCCTACAAGAAGTTGTACTCACTAACCTTACAGTGCCAGGATATTTGTCTATTTCAAATGTCTCGCTTGACACTAACATAGGGACAGCAATTTTAGTCAGGGAGGGGATCCCTGTCACAGATATTGAAAGATTGGAATCCGGCAGAGCGATAGGTATAAAAGTCTTTGGTTTTACTCTTATCAATCTGTATGCCCCTTCCGGCACATCCAATAGAATGGCAAGAGCACAGTTCTTTAAAGACGAGATCATTTATTTATTGCGGAAAAACCCAACGGATCTTATAATCGGCGGTGATTTTAATTGTGTGATCAATAAAAAAGACCAGGTTCCAAATTTTAATAACTGCAATGAATTGAAGCGTTTTGTCACTGTTTTACAGCTTAAAGATGCTTGGGAAATAACGTATCCCACATTCGTGGATTTCACATATATCGGTCCTCAATCACGAAGTAGAATTGACAGACTCTACATATGGCAAAGTCTAGTCAGCTCTTTCATTAAAGCGGAGACGACTCCTGTCTACTTTTCTGATCATAGTGCCGTGCTTGCTACCGTCAGCCTTACTGCGCAACCTACTCGTCGTTTCAGAAGCCAATGGCACCTTAACATGTCACTGATGCAGGAAGACGGACTAGAGGAAAGTTTGACAGAAGCGTGGGCGATGTGCCTTCGCTCCGTAAACAGGCATGTCTCAGTACTAGACTGGTGGTGCAACAGGGCAAAGCCTAAACTGCGAAAAGTTCTCATCCATTATGGTGCACAACGATCGAAAGACTTGAAAAATTCTATAGAATTTTATTACACCATGCTGCGAAATCTATACGAGCAGGCAGACACTTCCAACATCCGTCTGGTAGATATCAAGCGAACCAAGGCCAAATTGCTCAGCATTAAAAGACAGCAGATGGAGGGTCTGAAAATAAAATCAAAGGCTAAAACAGTCGTGGAGGATGAACATGCTTCCTTGTACCATCTACTGAGGCACGAAAGAAATAGGAGACGCACCTTCATCGATGGACTTCAGTCTGAAAATGGCGAGACACTCATGACTCAGAGAGACATCGTCAATGCAGTGCACAAGTATTACGAAGACCTATACTCAGTCAGTCCTGTATGTGAAGAGCCCTTCGATGATTACCTTAGTTCCATAGCTCCTCAGGTGTCGGACGAGGAAAACGAAAACCTTCTCGTCGAGTGTCCTAACGAAGAAGTCTACAGAACCATCTGCAAGTCTCCTTTGAAGAAATCACCGGGACCGGATGGCATGCCTGTTGAATTTTATATACGATACTGGCCTTTGATTGGTGACATGTTTACCCGAATCGCAAACGAGGTACTTCAGGGAAAACAGATACCTTCTGTTTTTAAAGAGAGTACAATAGTACTCATTCCAAAAACTACTGCAAAAACAAACCTTAATAACTTTCGTCCTATCTCTCTGCTAAACTCTGATTATAAAATCATCGGCAGAATTATAAACAACAGACTCTCACAGCTCGCTACAAAGATAGTCAGCCCATACCAGTCATGTGTTCCTAATAGGAGTATTTTTAAAAGCATAGCTGCATATAGAGATGTAATTGCAATCACTGCTGTGACCACTATCAAATGTGCTATAATGTTTATTGACTTCCAAAAAGCTTTTGATCGTGTGGATCATAGATTCCTTAATGCCACACTGAAGAAAATAGGTTTTAATGAGCGCGTCCTAAGTGTGATTAGAAATATTGCAACAGGAATCAGCGCTTGTATCTCAGTCAACAGCCAGAGGACAAAGCAGATCCAGATCAGGCGTGGCGTGCCTCAAAGAAGCCCCCTCTCAATGCTCCTCTTCGTGCTGTCTTTAGAGCCTTTTCTCCGCAGTGTTCATGTCACCCTGCCTGGCCTCACATTATCTGCTCACCGAACTGTTATAAACGCCTATGCCGATGATGTCGGAGTCGTAGTGCGTAATGCCGAAGACATTTCGAAATTGGACATACTAATTAAGAAGTACTGTAGCGTCTCCGGAGCGAGTGTCAACGCACAGAAAAGCAAACTTTTAAACCTACGGGGTTTTCAACACACCACATTAGCCTGGGCGACAAAAGTCACCCAGTGCAAAGCACTGGGAATAACGCTGACGCCTTGTCCATTGAAAATGGCAGCTATCAATTGGAGAAATACGTCAGGACAAATTCTTGGAATAACAAGAGAAAACCTTTCCCGTAATATGAACCAGGTTCAGAGGGTACTTTTCATTAACAACTGCCTCCTCTCCAAAGGTTACTTTACAGCGCAGATCTTCCCGTTACCAAAAATGATTGGAAAACAGATAATGTCTACCATTGCCAGTTATCTGTGGAGAGGTGAAATATTCCGAGTAGCTGCAACAACAGCGACCTTAGATCCCAGGAAAGGAGGTTTAGGTTTAGTTGACATTAGAAATAAGGCGTCTGCACTTTTTATAAAAAGGACCGCCACTATCCTTAGCAACCACGCTGACAGCATTACAACTAAATTATTTGAAGTTGTCAGGCCTGCAAGTCTACAGCCACCGGTAAATGTGCAAAAAATAAATAACCGGCTCCAGCACGTTCGAGTATATTTCGTGGAACTCAGCTATCTTGGCAATGTCATAATCAACTCACGACGGATCACGGCCCGCGATATTCTGTGTCATCGAAGGAAAATGGAGGGGAGAAACAAATTAGAAAGCAAATACCCACATTTTGATTGGGACGCCATATGGGAAAATATTCATATGCGTGGTCTTCCATCCGACGTCAAATCAACATGGTATAAAACAGTGAACGGGACCATCAGCACTAATGAAAGGCTACATGCAATCGGCATTAGCGAAACGAATCTATGTCTCAAATGCAAACTGATCGATACGTTAGTGCACAGATTAACGTGCGGTGGGAATCTACAAATCTGTAATTGGATTCGAGAACAACTTGCATTTCTTACGAGGTCTTTGGTAGAAAATTTTCCCCCTGTGACATTCCTCAGGCCTCAGACTCGCTATTTTCCCGCAGCAAAAAACAACTCCGTCCACTGGTTAATGGGACACTTTGTGAACTACGCAATTAATCACCTGGGATCTGATAATTCCATTGAGTTTTACGTGAACTTGAAGTTTGCTTTTTATAGAGCCCTGAAATATAAAGATCACAAGAAGAACTACGGCAATATGCTAAAAATAGTATTTGAGCGACTGGGCATTGGTTGACATGCAGCTGAGATAAACACAAATCATTTCTTTAAGAGAATGGACGCTTGTTTTCTAAAAACCAGGAAAAAAAAATTACAATTTTTTAGCTTCATATTACCATCAATTATACTCTGCTAACTCAGACGGCTATCTTGTTTGTTCCACAGCAGAAGCCGAAAAAAAAAAACGTTAAAAAGAAAAAAAAAAAGAAAAAAATTAAGAACATAAAACAACAAAAAATCACCATCGTAGGGTACAGATAAGGTTTTTTTTTTTTTTACGATTTTCTTACTAACATGGAAGTCCCATTTCTTTTAATGGAAGAGGATTTTTCTCCTTTTTTTTATTATTATTATACCTATCAAGAAGACAATATGGCTATGGAAATAGTGCCTTACCATAACACTTATTTTTTGCATTCAATGAAGTTTCTTCCCTTACACGAAAAAAAAGCGAAAATAAAACAAACAAACTAATACAAAAAAAACCAAACTAGAACGTGAGCAACCACATATACACAATCAGCATCCATTGCTTCATGCATTACTTTTCTGTTACAAAGAGGCATGTTTTTTGTTGTCAAGAAGCAGTGGGAATAATATATATATACTAAATAAATACCGCACACGCTACAAGCTATCAGCTTCAATTGCTAATGCCTCAACATGAACTAAATTTTTTGTCTAAAATGAAGGATCAATCGGCTCAGGAGTAGGATGAACACAAAGCATAGCTTCCATACTCAGTCAAGAATATTATAATGAAGCAACTCAGCAACGGGACTGGGGGGAGACATCACGGCCAGGCCTCAAGTCTCAGACCCCTGCCCGTTTTGCCTCCACCTGCCTCGTGCTGCTAAGCTTCTATTCTCCTTACAACAAAAAAAAAAAAAAAAAAAAAAAAAAAAAAAAAAATAAAATAAAATGGATAAGGTAAAAAAAAAGTGGCTAGGATACCAGGCTCTCACCCAGGAGGTAAAAAAAAAAAAAAAAAAAGTTGACTAGGGGTAAAAAAAAAAAAAAAAAAAAAAAGCGGTCTAAGGCGCCAGATTTAAGCTCTGGTTCCCTAAGGGGAGCGTGGGTTCGTACCCCACATCTGACAATGCATTTAAAAAAAAAAAAAAAAAAAAAAAAAAAAAAGGGGTATGATTCCTGCTTAGGGTGCAGGAGGTCCCGGGTTCAAATCCCGGACGAGCCCTAGCGTTTTGTGCAAACTGATCGCACGTCAGTGGCTGAGTCAGCGCAAAAAGCTCGCCGTCAATATCAAATGAATTTCTTATTCGATGTGAGCAATTGACACTCGGGTCCGACGCGTGAAGGCGATTACGAAGGTTTCGGGTACAGATGGTAGCAGATGCATGTTAGTACGTCTTGCTTAAAGTGATGAAAAAGTGTTTCCGCCCGGGATCGAACCGGGGACCTTCTGCGTGTTAGGCAGACGTGATAACCGCTACACCACGGAAACTGCTTGTGTGCACATTACTTCACAGACAACTTATAGTGATGTTGCCATCGTAACTAAAAAATTCAATAAATGTGGTACTTGCAAACGAAGGGACATGCAGCAGATCCACACACGACGTGGCTCATTGGAGGACAATACGACATAGGCAGGAAAATACTGTTCCCGCCCGGGACGGAACCGGGGACCTTCTGCGTGTGAAGCAGACGTGATAACCGCTACACTACGGAATTGACGGACCTGAGGAGTCCATCCTTGTTCACTCGAACTTGCCTCAGACTTTCTCTCGTCCGCGAATGCACACACGACAGTTCCTTTGTCAGCCTGGAACCCATCACAGCCGAGGGCTCAAGAAGTCTTCGGGGTGCTCGAGAGGGTGTCTGCCGTAGCACCCCTAACGAGATAGCGGCGTTTCGCGCAGTCGTTATTGCAAGTCATATCAGCAAAAGCAATCACTTTCTCAGCAGCAGGCAGTGCGAGCCCAGCGGCAGCTCTACATGAAGGTACCAATAGCCCAGGAAGGCCGCCGACCGCGGGAATTCGCGCCGCCCCCATCCCGCCAGCGTACACGAGACTTCCAGGGCACCCTGGACGATATCGAGGGACTGTAATAATTGGCATTCGCCGTGTCACAGGGCTCGTTGGTCTAGGGGTATGATTCCTGCTTAGGGTGCAGGAGGTCCCGGGTTCAAATCCCGGACGAGCCCTAGTGTTTTGTGCAAACTGATCGCACGTCAGTGGCTGAGTCAGCGCAAAAAGCTCGCCGTCAATATCAAATGAATTTCTTATTCGATGTGAGCAATTGACACTCGGGTCCGACGCGTGAAGGCGATTACGAAGGTTTCGGGTACAGATGGTAGCAGATGCATGTTAGTACGTCTTGCTTAAAGTGATGAAAAAGTGTTTCCGCCCGGGATCGAACCGGGGACCTTCTGCGTGTTAGGCAGACGTGATAACCGCTACACCACGGAAACTGCTTGTGTGCACATTACTTCACAGACAACTTATAGTGATGTTGCCATCGTAACTAAAAAATTCAATAAATGTGGTACTTGCAAACGAAGGGACATGCAGCAGATCCACACACGACGTGGCTCATTGGAGGACAATACGACATAGGCAGGAAAATACTGTTCCCGCCCGGGACGGAACCGGGGACCTTCTGCGTGTGAAGCAGACGTGATAACCGCTACACTACGGAATTGACGGACCTGAGGAGTCCATCCTTGTTCACTCGAACTTGCCTCAGACTTTCTCTCGTCCGCGAATGCACACACGACAGTTCCTTTGTCAGCCTGGAACCCATCACAGCCGAGGGCTCAAGAAGTCTTCGGGGTGCTCGAGAGGGTGTCTGCCTTAGCACCCCTAACGAGATAGCGGCGTTTCGCGCAGTCGTTATTGCAAGTCATATCAGCAAAAGCAATCACTTTCTCAGCAGCAGGCAGTGCGAGCCCAGCGGCAGCTCTACATGAAGGTACCAATAGCCCAGGAAGGCCGCCGACCGCGGGAATTCGCGCCGCCCCCATCCCGCCAGCGTACACGAGACTTCCAGGGCACCCTGGACGATATCGAGGGACTGTAATAATTGGCATTCGCCGTGTCACAGGGCTCGTTGGTCTAGGGGTATGATTCCTGCTTAGGGTGCAGGAGGTCCCGGGTTCAAATCCCGGACGAGCCCTAGCGTTTTGTGCAAACTGATCGCACGTCAGTGGCTGAGTCAGCGCAAAAAGCTCGCCGTCAATATCAAATGAATTTCTTATTCGATGTGAGCAATTGACACTCGGGTCCGACGCGTGAAGGCGATTACGAAGGTTTCGGGTACAGATGGTAGCAGATGCATGTTAGTACGTCTTGCTTAAAGTGATGAAAAAGTGTTTCCGCCCGGGATCGAACCGGGGACCTTCTGCGTGTTAGGCAGACGTGATAACCGCTACACCACGGAAACTGCTTGTGTGCACATTACTTCACAGACAACTTATAGTGATGTTGCCATCGTAACTAAAAAATTCAATAAATGTGGTACTTGCAAACGAAGGGACATGCAGCAGATCCACACACGACGTGGCTCATTGGAGGACAATACGACATAGGCAGGAAAATACTGTTCCCGCCCGGGACCGAACCGGGGACCTTCTGCGTGTGAAGCAGACGTGATAACCGCTACACTACGGAAACGACGGACCTGAGGAGTCCATCCTTGTTCACTCGAACTTGCCTCAGACTTTCTCTCGTCCGCGAATGCACACACGACAGTTCCTTTGTCAGCCTGGAACCCATCACAGCCGAGGGCTCAAGAAGTCTTCGGGGTGCTCGAGAGGGTGTCTGCCGTAGCACCCCTAACGAGATAGCGGCGTTTCGCGCAGTCGTTATTGCAAGTCATATCAGCAAAAGCAATCACTTTCTCAGCAGACGGACCTGAGGAGTCCATCCTTGTTCACTCGAACTTGCCTCAGACTTTCTCTCGTCCGCGAATGCACACACGACAGTTCCTTTGTCAGCCTGGAACCCATCACAGCCGAGGGCTCAAGAAGTCTTCGGGGTGCTCGAGAGGGTGTCTGCCGTAGCACCCCTAACGAGATAGCGGCGTTTCGCGCAGTCGTTATTGCAAGTCATATCAGCAAAAGCAATCACTTTCTCAGCAGCAGGCAGTGCGAGCCCAGCGGCAGCTCTACATGAAGGTACCAGTAGCCCAGGAAGGCCGCCGACCGCGGGAATTCGCGCCGGCCCCATCCCGCCAGCGTACACGAGACTTCCAGGGCACCCTGGACGACATCGATGGACTGGAATAATTGGCATTCGCCGTGTCGCAGGGCTCGTTGGTCGCATTCTGGCTTTAGCCGTCGCTGCGGTCGGACGTGCTTGTTGCTTGCTCCGCACACGCTAGCGCAATCGCCGGTGTTTTGTGTTTACGTACAGCTGTCTGTGCATTTTCGTAGTGTTATTGCATTTGGTGGTCCTGATAAGTGTTTTTGAAGTGTTATTGTCCATTCTCCGTTTCGTTCTTCGTCGCGATTTCGGTTTGTACCGGAATTTCGTCGGCACAGAAGATCATGTCTGACACCGTCAGGAAGATTACGTTAGTCTTCTCGTTCGAGAAGGAAACCCGGCCGGTCCAACCCACTGCACTGGAGATCCATGACTGGCTCACAGAGGTAATCTGTATCAATTCTGACTCTGTTCACACCACGCAGTTAGATGCTGAAAAATACTGTGTTTATGTCAAATTTCTGAACTCCGTGACTGTCGATAAGTTAATTGCAAAATGGGGTAATTCTGTTGAATTTGTTCATCGAGATGGTTCAAAAAGTAATGTTTCTGTACGAAAAGCTGATATCATGTACACCAATGTGAGGATTTTGAACGTTCCTATCGAAGTTGACAATCAGTTGATCAAAGACGTTCTATCTAAATATGGGGAAGTTAAATCCATCTATAACGAAAGATGGTCGAAGCTGTACAAGATACAGTGTTATAATGGCATTAGGTCCGTCGAAATGGAGGTGAAAGCCAATATTCCGTCCCATATATCTGTTGCAGGTCATAAAGCACATGTTGTTTATTCTGGACAGGAGCGTACGTGTAATATTTGTAACGAGACAGGTCATTTCAGACAAGATTGTCCGCGCCGTGTTTTTGTCCTCCGGAATAATCTAACACAGCGTCAAAAATTGACCCTTAGCGACGTCTTACCAAGCAGCAACTCCCCTCCTTCTGCTAATGACAGTGGTGCAGGTACTTCTACAATGCCCGCTGTAATTAACGCAGAGTTCCCACCTCTGCAAGTAATAACAAGTCACCCTTCTGTTCCCGAATGCGATCTTCAGAATAAGAAACGACCGTTGGAGGCGACTGATGACGGCTCGGACGGCGAGTCCTCCCGCAACTCCCCCTCCACCCGCAAACAGAAGCAGTGTGACGCAGATGTGTTAGAGGAAACAGACAGTACATGTATGGAAATGACGACAGCGGCTAAGACAACCCAATCGCTGTCGGCTGCCTCACAGGTACCAACCGACCACGGAGGCGAAGCAGTAACGGTTGTCGCGGCGACGGACGTGCCGCACTCCGAACCCCATGAGGTGACGGAGCAGAACCGCATTCACGAACTCACCGACCCCCAACCAACCGATTCAGTCAGTGCCCTGGAGTTAGTGCCGGAAAGACAAGGAAGTGGACGTCATGAACAGGACACTGTTGAGGCAGCTTCGGTCTCAACGGTAGTGAAGATAGACAACGCGAAGGACGGCGCGTTGAACCCCGATGTCCAAAGACGTAGACTCAAACCGCAACCTAATCTCAAAGCTTCCCGTAACCAAAGCAAACAACAACCTGGACAAGATGACGCAACGGCCAAGAATGTCCTGTATGAAATTATTACGGAAAAACCTAAGGATGTACCTTCAAGTACCATTCGTGATGGAAAGCCCCTCTGCAAAACTAAAACCCGAGAACTTAGGAATACTCCACCAAACTGAGGATCACCATTCAAAAAAAAAAAAAAAAAAAAAAGGGGGAAAAATATCGTTGAACCGCTTTATGTTCTGATTGTCCTATTGTCTTAGTCATTTTTCGGAAGAACCAAACGCAGTGGTTCATGTATTTTCCATACTCATAGGTATTTCTCTGTAGATTATTCTTGCAGGTGCTTGTTAAAGTGGAATATTTTATCCCTTCTAGAAGCGGCACAGCTCCCTGTTTTTATCATTATTTTACAATTTTTTTTTTATTCCTTTATGTACATTTTTATGTAAACTAAATGTCCCAGGCGTATACTTTTGCAACTATCAATATTAACAGGATTACATCGACGACTAAAATTGCGGCGCTCAAAGAGTACCTATATGAGTCAGGGACGGACATTGTTTTCCTACAAGAAGTTGTACTCACTAACCTTACAGTGCCAGGATATTTGTCTATTTCAAATGTCTCGCTTGACACTAACATAGGGACAGCAATTTTAGTCAGGGAGGGGATCCCTGTCACAGATATTGAAAGATTGGAATCCGGCAGAGCGATAGGTATAAAAGTCTTTGGTTTTACTCTTATCAATCTGTATGCCCCTTCCGGCACATCCAATAGAATGGCAAGAGCACAGTTCTTTAAAGACGAGATCATTTATTTATTGCGGAAAAACCCAACGGATCTTATAATCGGCGGTGATTTTAATTGTGTGATCAATAAAAAAGACCAGGTTCCAAATTTTAATAACTGCAATGAATTGAAGCGTTTTGTCACTGTTTTACAGCTTAAAGATGCTTGGGAAATAACGTATCCCACATTCGTGGATTTCACATATATCGGTCCTCAATCACGAAGTAGAATTGACAGACTCTACATATCGCAAAGTCTAGTCAGCTCTTTCATTAAAGCGGAGACGACTCCTGTCTACTTTTCTGATCATAGTGCCGTGCTTGCTACCGTCAGCCTTACTGCGCAACCTACTCGTCGTTTCAGAAGCCAATGGCACCTTAACATGTCACTGATGCAGGAAGACGGACTAGAGGAAAGTTTGACAGAAGCGTGGGCGATGTGCCTCCGCTCCGTAAACAGGCATGTCTCAGTACTAGACTGGTGGTGCAACAGGGCAAAGCCTAAACTGCGAAAAGTTCTCATCCATTATGGTGCACAACGATCGAAAGACTTGAAAAATTCTATAGAATTTTATTACACCATGCTGCGAAATCTATACGAGCAGGCAGACACTTCCAACATCCGTCTGGTAGATATCAAGCGAACCAAGGCCAAATTGCTCAGCATTAAAAGACAGCAGATGGAGGGTCTGAAAATAAAATCAAAGGCTAAAACAGTCGTGGAGGATGAACATGCTTCCTTGTACCATCTACTGAGGCACGAAAGAAATAGGAGACGCACCTTCATCGATGGACTTCAGTCTGAAAATGGCGAGACACTCATGACTCAGAGAGACATCGTCAATGCAGTGCACAAGTATTACGAAGACCTATACTCAGTCAGTCCTGTATGTGAAGAGCCCTTCGATGATTACCTTAGTTCCATAGCTCCTCAGGTGTCGGACGAGGAAAACGAAAACCTTCTCGTCGAGTGTCCTAACGAAGAAGTCTACAGAACCATCTGCAAGTCTCCTTTGAAGAAATCACCGGGACCGGATGGCATGCCTGTTGAATTTTATATACGATACTGGCCTTTGATTGGTGACATGTTTACCCGAATCGCAAACGAGGTACTTCAGGGAAAACAGATACCTTCTGTTTTTAAAGAGAGTACAATAGTACTCATTCCAAAAACTACTGCAAAAACAAACCTTAATAACTTTCGTCCTATCTCTCTGCTAAACTCTGATTATAAAATCATCGGCAGAATTATAAACAACAGACTCTCACAGCTCGCTACAAAGATAGTCAGCCCATACCAGTCATGTGTTCCTAATAGGAGTATTTTTAAAAGCATAGCTGCATATAGAGATGTAATTGCAATCACTGCTGTGACCACTATCAAATGTGCTATAATGTTTATTGACTTCCAAAAAGCTTTTGATCGTGTGGATCATAGATTCCTTAATGCCACACTGAAGAAAATAGGTTTTAATGAGCGCGTCCTAAGTGTGATTAGAAATATTGCAACAGGAATCAGCGCTTGTATCTCAGTCAACAGCCAGAGGACAAAGCAGATCCAGATCAGGCGTGGCGTGCCTCAAAGAAGCCCCCTCTCAATGCTCCTCTTCGTGCTGTCTTTAGAGCCTTTTCTCCGCAGTGTTCATGTCACCCTGCCTGGCCTCACATTATCTGCTCACCGAACTGTTATAAACGCCTATGCCGATGATGTCGGAGTCGTAGTGCGTAATGCCGAAGACATTTCGAAATTGGACATACTAATTAAGAAGTACTGTAGCGTCTCCGGAGCGAGTGTCAACGCACAGAAAAGCAAACTTTTAAACCTACGGGGTTTTCAACACACCACATTAGCCTGGGCGACAAAAGTCACCCAGTGCAAAGCACTGGGAATAACGCTGACGCCTTGTCCATTGAAAATGGCAGCTATCAATTGGAGAAATACGTCAGGACAAATTCTTGGAATAACAAGAGAAAACCTTTCCCGTAATATGAACCAGGTTCAGAGGGTACTTTTCATTAACAACTGCCTCCTCTCCAAAGGTTACTTTACAGCGCAGATCTTCCCGTTACCAAAAATGATTGGAAAACAGATAATGTCTACCATTGCCAGTTATCTGTGGAGAGGTGAAATATTCCGAGTAGCTGCAACAACAGCGACCTTAGATCCCAGGAAAGGAGGTTTAGGTTTAGTTGACATTAGAAATAAGGCGTCTGCACTTTTTATAAAAAGGACCGCCACTATCCTTAGCGACCACGCTGACAGCATTACAACTAAATTATTTGAAGTTGTCAGGCCTGCAAGTCTACAGCCACCGGTAAATGTGCAAAAAATAAATAACCGGCTCCAGCACGTTCGAGTATATTTCGTGGAACTCAGCTATCTTGGCAATGTCATAATCAACTCACGACGGATCACGGCCCGCGATATTCTGTGTCATCGAAGGAAAATGGAGGGGAGAAACAAATTAGAAAGCAAATACCCACATTTTGATTGGGACGCCATATGGGAAAATATTCATATGCGTGGTCTTCCATCCGACGTCAAATCAACATGGTATAAAACAGTGAACGGGACCATCAGCACTAATGAAAGGCTACATGCAATCGGCATTAGCGAAACGAATCTATGTCTCAAATGCAAACTGATCGATACGTTAGTGCACAGATTAACGTGCGGTGGGAATCTACAAATCTGTAATTGGATTCGAGAACAACTTGCATTTCTTACGAGGTCTTTGGTAGAAAATTTTCCCCCTGTGACATTCCTCAGGCCTCAGACTCGCTATTTTCCCGCAGCAAAAAACAACTCCGTCCACTGGTTAATGGGACACTTTGTGAACTACGCAATTAATCACCTGGGATCTGATAATTCCATTGAGTTTTACGTGAACTTGAAGTTTGCTTTTTATAGAGCCCTGAAATATAAAGATCACAAGAAGAACTACGGCAATATGCTAAAAATAGTATTTGAGCGACTGGGCATTGGTTGACATGCAGCTGAGATAAACACAAATCATTTCTTTAAGAGAATGGACGCTTGTTTTCTAAAAACCAGGAAAAAAAAATTACAATTTTTTAGCTTCATATTACCATCAATTATACTCTGCTAACTCAGACGGCTATCTTGTTTGTTCCACAGCAGAAGCCGAAAAAAAAAACGTTAAAAAGAAAAAAAAAAGAAAAAAATTAAGAACATAAAACAACAAAAAATCACCATCGTAGGGTACAGATAAGGTTTTTTTTTTTTTTACGATTTTCTTACTAACATGGAAGTCCCATTTCTTTTAATGGAAGAGGATTTTTCTCCTTTTTTTTATTATTATTATACCTATCAAGAAGACAATATGGCTATGGAAATAGTGCCTTACCATAACACTTATTTTTTGCATTCAATGAAGTTTCTTCCCTTACACGAAAAAAAAGCGAAAATAAAACAAACAAACTAATACAAAAAAAACCAAACTAGAACGTGAGCAACCACATATACACAATCAGCATCCATTGCTTCATGCATTACTTTTCTGTTACAAAGAGGCATGTTTTTTGTTGTCAAGAAGCAGTGGGAATAATATATATATACTAAATAAATACCGCACACGCTACAAGCTATCAGCTTCAATTGCTAATGCCTCAACATGAACTAAATTTTTTGTCTAAAATGAAGGATCAATCGGCTCAGGAGTAGGATGAACACAAAGCATAGCTTCCATACTCAGTCAAGAATATTATAATGAAGCAACTCAGCAACGGGACTGGGGGGAGACATCACGGCCAGGCCTCAAGTCTCAGACCCCTGCCCGTTTTGCCTCCACCTGCCTCGTGCTGCTAAGCTTCTATTCTCCTTACAACAAAAAAAAAAAAAAAAAAAAAAAAAAAAAAAAAAAATAAAATAAAATGGATAAGGTAAAAAAAAAGTGGCTAGGATACCAGGCTCTCACCCAGGAGGTAAAAAAAAAAAAAAAAAAAGTTGACTAGGGGTAAAAAAAAAAAAAAAAAAAAAAGCGGTCTAAGGCGCCAGATTTAAGCTCTGGTTCCCTAAGGGGAGCGTGGGTTCGTACCCCACATCTGACAATGCATTAAAAAAAAAAAAAAAAAAAAAAAAAAAAAAAAGGGGTATGATTCCTGCTTAGGGTGCAGGAGGTCCCGGGTTCAAATCCCGGACGAGCCCTAGCGTTTTGTGCAAACTGATCGCACGTCAGTGGCTGAGTCAGCGCAAAAAGCTCGCCGTCAATATCAAATGAATTTCTTATTCGATGTGAGCAATTGACACTCGGGTCCGACGCGTGAAGGCGATTACGAAGGTTTCGGGTACAGATGGTAGCAGATGCATGTTAGTACGTCTTGCTTAAAGTGATGAAAAAGTGTTTCCGCCCGGGATCGAACCGGGGACCTTCTGCGTGTTAGGCAGACGTGATAACCGCTACACCACGGAAACTGCTTGTGTGCACATTACTTCACAGACAACTTATAGTGATGTTGCCATCGTAACTAAAAAATTCAATAAATGTGGTACTTGCAAACGAAGGGACATGCAGCAGATCCACACACGACGTGGCTCATTGGAGGACAATACGACATAGGCAGGAAAATACTGTTCCCGCCCGGGACGGAACCGGGGACCTTCTGCGTGTGAAGCAGACGTGATAACCGCTACACTACGGAATTGACGGACCTGAGGAGTCCATCCTTGTTCACTCGAACTTGCCTCAGACTTTCTCTCGTCCGCGAATGCACACACGACAGTTCCTTTGTCAGCCTGGAACCCATCACAGCCGAGGGCTCAAGAAGTCTTCGGGGTGCTCGAGAGGGTGTCTGCCGTAGCACCCCTAACGAGATAGCGGCGTTTCGCGCAGTCGTTATTGCAAGTCATATCAGCAAAAGCAATCACTTTCTCAGCAGCAGGCAGTGCGAGCCCAGCGGCAGCTCTACATGAAGGTACCAATAGCCCAGGAAGGCCGCCGACCGCGGGAATTCGCGCCGCCCCCATCCCGCCAGCGTACACGAGACTTCCAGGGCACCCTGGACGATATCGAGGGACTGTAATAATTGGCATTCGCCGTGTCACAGGGCTCGTTGGTCTAGGGGTATGATTCCTGCTTAGGGTGCAGGAGGTCCCGGGTTCAAATCCCGGACGAGCCCTAGCGTTTTGTGCAAACTGATCGCACGTCAGTGGCTGAGTCAGCGCAAAAAGCTCGCCGTCAATATCAAATGAATTTCTTATTCGATGTGAGCAATTGACACTCGGGTCCGACGCGTGAAGGCGATTACGAAGGTTTCGGGTACAGATGGTAGCAGATGCATGTTAGTACGTCTTGCTTAAAGTGATGAAAAAGTGTTTCCGCCCGGGATCGAACCGGGGACCTTCTGCGTGTTAGGCAGACGTGATAACCGCTACACCACGGAAACTGCTTGTGTGCACATTACTTCACAGACAACTTATAGTGATGTTGCCATCGTAACTAAAAAATTCAATAAATGTGGTACTTGCAAACGAAGGGACATGCAGCAGATCCACACACGACGTGGCTCATTGGAGGACAATACGACATAGGCAGGAAAATACTGTTCCCGCCCGGGACCGAACCGGGGACCTTCTGCGTGTGAAGCAGACGTGATAACCGCTACACTACGGAAACGACGGACCTGAGGAGTCCATCCTTGTTCACTCGAACTTGCCTCAGACTTTCTCTCGTCCGCGAATGCACACACGACAGTTCCTTTGTCAGCCTGGAACCCATCACAGCCGAGGGCTCAAGAAGTCTTCGGGGTGCTCGAGAGGGTGTCTGCCGTAGCACCCCTAACGAGATAGCGGCGTTTCGCGCAGTCGTTATTGCAAGTCATATCAGCAAAAGCAATCACTTTCTCAGCAGCAGGCAGTGCGAGCCCAGCGGCAGCTCTACATGAAGGTACCAATAGCCCAGGAAGGCCGCCGACCGCGGGAATTCGCGCCGCCCCCATCCCGCCAGCGTACACGAGACTTCCAGGGCACCCTGGACGATATCGAGGGACTGTAATAATTGGCATTCGCCGTGTCACAGGGCTCGTTGGTCTAGGGGTAGTTAGTTCCGCTTTAGACGCCGTGCAGTGTGGACGTGCCTAGTCTTCCGCTTCGCCGTAGCGTTACGTATAGTGGACTATAGCTTTTGTTTACGTGTTGTGTTGCAACTTCTGTGAGTGTTTCTCCGTCGTTGTTTAGTACCTTGTGTTACTTTCTGTCCTTATTTCAGTGTGTTGTGTGTAGCGGTTTCGACCGCATATTTTGAAAATGTCGTCCCAGGTTATTCCTCGTCAGGCTACAGTTAGTTTTACTTTTGACAAGTCAACCCGCCATGTGCAACCTAGTTCCCTTGAGATTCATGATTGGTTGGTAGATACCTTTGGTGTTCATTCGGATCAGGTGCATACTGCTTATTTTGATACAGAACTGTATGTTTTCTTTGTTAAGTTTATGGACCCACTTCAGGTTGATAAAATTCTTTCTAAATATGGTCATCAAGTTCTCTTTCGGCATCGGGATGATTCTGTAAGTACCGTGCTGCTTTCCAATGCTTCCATCACGTATACCAATGTTCGTGTTTACAACCTTCCACCGGAGGTGGATAATGTCTATCTTAAGGAGGGTCTACAAAAGTATGGTGATGTAAAGAGCATTCGCCTTGAACGCTGGTCAAGCCAACATCGCCTGCAATGTTACAGTGGTATTCGTTCAGTCGAAATGCACGTTAAGCAGAATATTCCATCTCACCTGCAGATCGGTGGATATCGTGTCCATGTAACATATAGTGGTCAGGTTGGCACCTGTTTTTTGTGCAATGAAAGTGGTCACGTGCGTACCGACTGTCCGCGGAGGGTTTTTGTTTTAAAAAACTCTCTCGAACAGCGTCGCAAGTTAACGGTCGCTGACCTCGTTGCAGGTGGTTCTGCTCTTGGTGTAGCACAGTCCAGTGGTAGTAGCGCCCCGCCACATGTTTTGCGCACCCCTGACACAGAATTTCCTCCTTTGCGTGCTAAATCTGATGTTGTTCCGTCTGTCCCTCAGGTGGGTGTGCCACTTTTGAATAATAAGAGGCGTCGCCCACACGATGGAAATAGTACGGATGAGGATCTCCCTGAGATGCCCCAGTCCGAGCGACCGGCATCCTCCGAGCCACTGTGTACTGTAGCTGCTCCCTGCTCTCCTGAGGTAACGGTTACGGTGGCGGCTGCTGGCGCCCCTCCGGCCTCCGACGCAGCTTCTCTCGAGTCGGATCGTCGGTCGGGCCTGTTGGCGCCGTCTTCCGAACCGACTTCGATGTCACAACAAGTGGAGCCGCGACAACTTCCTGCTTCGCTGCCCCATACCTCTGCCAGCGGAGCTGCTCCGCTTCCGTCCAACTTTGCGGCCTCGGACCTTCCTGCTCACGATTCGCCTCCGTGCAGTCCATGTTTGCCGGAAGCTAGTGTAAGTGTTGACCATTCCGTTTTGTCGGAGTTTCCCCCCGCGACCCCGGATCCCGCATGTGGACCGGCGCGGGTGGTGTCGGATACAGAACTTGACCCTCCTACGTCACCGGCTGCTGAAGCTTCCTTGCCCGTCAGCCGACGCAAGTTACGCGTTCAGCCGAACGTTAATGCTGTTCGTAAAAAACCGAAGCGTAAGGGATCCGCGGAACGGGGTACCAGTCCCCCTCCCTCGGATGCCTCCGTCTCCCCTGCTATGGACTGTGACGTTGGTGCGTCGGTGTAGGTGATTTCCTTTCTCGCTTTTCTCTCTATGGTTCAAGCATACACCTTTCTTACCTTAAATCTTAACCGTATTGAGTCCGACGTTCGCATTGCCTCTTTGCGGCAGTTTATTTACGACGCCTGTGCGGACGTAGTGTTCTTGCAGGAAGTGTTGTTTTCTGATCTCTCTCTACCTGGATTTCAAACTGTTTTTAATGTCGCGCCGGAATATTCAACAGGAACTGCTCTTTTCTTTCGAGAGGGCATTCCTATTACTGACATTGAATTCCTTGACTCTGGCCGTGGGATTGGTTGTCGTCTTTTTGATCTCCGCCTCGTTGTTTTGTATGCCCCCTCTGGTTCGGGTCACACTGTGGCTCGATCGCGCTTTTATAAAGAAGAGCTTATTTATCTTTTGCGCCAGAGTCCTCGGAGTCTCCTGCTCGGAGGCGATTTTAATTGTGTTTTACGCCCTGAAGACCAGTCCCCCAATTTTAATTATTGCCGTGATTTACATGACTTAGTTCGTACGATGCATCTGCGTGATGTTTGGGAACACAAATATCCAACCCTGGTGAAATATACGTTTTTTACCGCGTCCTCATGCAGTAGACTCGACAGACTCTATTTATCTGATTTTTTATGTGATAAAATTCTTTCTGTCGATGTTATTCCTACTAGTTTTTCTGACCATTGTGCTTTTACTGCAACTGTAAATCTTAGTCACCAACCTGCAAAACTTTATCGTTCCCAGTGGATGTTAAATGTTTCCCACCTTGCCGACAGTGCTATGGATGATGTTATAAGTGGCGTGTGGGAGCGATGTCTTCGCTCTGACCCGCGATACCCCTCCTTGCTGGTTTGGTGGACTGCGTTTGCCAAGCCCAAGATTCGTCAGACTTTGATTTTTTACTGTGCTGCAAGGGCGCGTGATTTTAAGAACACGTATGAATATTACTACTCTGTCCTGCGTGAACTATCTGACGCAGCGGGTACCTCTCCTCTGCGGATCCATGATGTTCGTCGTATTAAAGCCAAGCTCTTGAGCCTTAAACGACGACAGATGGATGGTCTGCGAGTTAAGTCGAAACCTCACTCTCTTGTTGAAGGTGAACTGACATCCTTGTACCACCTGCTACGGCATCACACTCGTCGTCGTCGCTCCTTCATCTCTTCTCTTACGGTGGATGATGGGCGACAGCTTATTGCACAGGAGGAAATGGTTCGTGCTCTTCACCAGTATTACACTAGTCTCTATTCTGCCGATGATTCTGGTGAGTCTCTTTCGGACGATGTCTTTGGGGATCTAACTGCGACGATCGCGCCTGACGCGAACGGCGAATTTCTCCGGGAGTTCCAGGTAGATGAGGTTTTCGATTTTATTGCTCGCTCTCCGTCCAGTAAATCGCCGGGTCCAGACGGCCTGCCTAAAGAATTTTATCTCCGTTTTTGGCCTCTTTTGGGTGGCATTTTTACGCAGATTTTAAATGAGATTGTCAGGGGGATGGATGTGCCTGCCGATTTTAAAGTAGGGAAAATTGTTTTAATTCCGAAGTCTTCTGGTCGTTTATCTGCTGCCAATCTTCGTCCGCTCACATTGCTGAATTTTGACTACAAGACAGCTGCTAGAGCGCTCAATAGCCGGTTGTCCTCTCTGCTTCGGGGTGTGATTGGTGCACATCAATGTTGTTTTCATGATAGATCTATTCTGACACCAGTAGCCGAATATCGGGATGTTGTCTCGGTTGCGGCGGTTACAAACGTACATTGTGCCTTTGCCTTCCTTGATTTTCATAAGGCTTTTGATCACGTCAGTCATGTGTTTTTAGATCGTGTTTTAGGTACAATAGGTTTTAACGCTTCATCACGTGGTGTTCTTGGCAATTTGTATAGGGGAATAACAGCTCGGGTGTCAGTCAATGGGCAGCTGACGCCGCCCATTGCTATCCGCCGCGGAGTGCCTCAGGGTAGTCCGCTCTCTATGTCTTTATTCGTATTGTCCCTGGAACCGCTGCTTCGGACTATTGCTCTCAAGCTTCAGGGTATGTCCCTCTCTGGTGGGAAGCTCTCGGTTAAGGCATATGCGGATGATGTCGTTGTTCTCCTCCGTCAACGTGATGATATCCCGTTGTTGAAAGGGGCAGTTGATGCATACTGTCGAGTCTCTGGAGCGCGTCTCAATCAGGGTAAATGTAAGTTCCTTGATATTCGAGGATTTCGCGATGCTGATGTCCCTTGGGCCACTTTTGTCGATCGCCATACGTCCTTGGGGATTATCATTGATCGGTGTCCTCTAAAAATGGCGGCTCTCAATTGGAAATCTGTCACCGAGAAGATACAGGGGGCTCTGATGGTCCATGAGCAGCGCTCTGCTACCATTTTGCAAAAAGTCAGAATTTTAGACACCTACGTTCTATGTAAAGCTTATTATGTTGCTCAGCTGTTCCCACTTCCCATGATGGTGGCGAAAAGGTTGCGCCAATTGTCTAGCAGGTTTATATGGAAGGGCCATCTATTCAAGTTACGTTACGAGGTAATGACGAAACCGCGTCTCTCCGGAGGCTTGGGCCTCTCTGACATTACTCGCAAGGCGTCTGCTTTGTACGTCCGCCGAACGACTCTAATTGTTACGCAAGAAGTGACTTCGATTACATCCAGGCTTTTTACTGTTATGCGTCCGGCGAGCCTTGCTCCACCTGTCGATGTCGGACGCCTAAATTTTAAGTTGAAACACATTCGGGAATTTTACATTGCGGTGAGTTACCTCGGTGACGTCTTCTTGCGGCGACCGGTGCCAACGACCAAGGGCTTGATTGCCCGCTGGGAGGGGCTGGCCGGTCCCAATCCAATAGAACTGGCGTCTCCATCTGTGTCCTGGAGGAACGTCTGGAAGAATGTTAGTCTGCCGATCCACTCTATGGCCGTGGCGTCCACGTGGTATAGGGTAATAAATAATTTGGTTCCCACCAATGTACGACTGCACCGTATTGGTCTTTCTGACACGGACACCTGTACTCGGTGTGGTCTCGTGGATACCCTTGAACATCGATTCACATGCTGTGGGCACCTTGCTAATTGGCGTTGGCTCAGGAAACAACTTGCCTTTGTCACTAGGTCTGCTGAAGCCGCTTATACTATTGACATCATCGTCCGGTCCGATTCTTCCTTTTTTCCGCGAACGAAGCTCCATACCGTCATGTGGTTGATTGGCCATTTCGTACATTTTGTCAACAGTTGTCATGAAGAGGATGGACACCTAGCGTTTCGGCAGTACATGCTTACTGCTTACTGGCAGCGCTTGCGATTGCCAGGCCTCCGAGATGACTTTGCCAATATGCTTAGCCTGACATTTGAAAGAGAGGGTGTTGGCTAAGGTCACCTGTGTGAGCCATTTTCTTTTATACTGTTTCTGGATTTGCCGCCTTTATGTATGTTTCTTCTCTACACCAGGACTGAAGTTTCCGTTTTTTTTTTTTTTCTTTAATCTTTATTTCACAAAGCAGTCTACATTATATAGTCATGTTTTAGGATTTTAATTTCAGTAGTATACTTCTTTTGAAGTGGCTGTGTTGTGGATGCTCCTTAATATTTTTTTTTCAATAGATATATTTGTTAGAGGAATAATAATTACGCTTTCATTTGCTCATAATGAGCTGAGACTGAATTGCAGGCATTTAAAAAAAAAAAAAAAAAAAAAAAAAAAAAAAGGGGTATGATTCCTGCTTAGGGTGCAGGAGGTCCCGGGTTCAAATCCCGGACGAGCCCTAGCGTTTTGTGCAAACTGATCGCACGTCAGTGGCTGAGTCAGCGCAAAAAGCTCGCCGTCAATATCAAATGAATTTCTTATTCGATGTGAACAATTGACACTCGGGTCCGACGCGTGAAGGCGATTACGAAGGTTTCGGGTACAGATGGTAGCAGATGCATGTTAGTACGTCTTGCTTAAAGTGATGAAAAAGTGTTTCCGCCCGGGATCGAACCGGGGACCTTCTGCGTGTTAGGCAGACGTGATAACCGCTACACCACGGAAACTGCTTGTGTGCACATTACTTCACAGACAACTTATAGTGATGTTGCCATCGTAACTAAAAAATTCAATAAATGTGGTACTTGCAAACGAAGGGACATGCAGCAGATCCACACACGACGTGGCTCATTGGAGGACAATACGACATAGGCAGGAAAATACTGTTCCCGCCCGGGACCGAACCGGGGACCTTCTGCGTGTGAAGCAGACGTGATAACCGCTACACTACGGAAACGACGGACCTGAGGAGTCCATCCTTGTTCACTCGAACTTGCCTCAGACTTTCTCTCGTCCGCGAATGCACACACGACAGTTCCTTTGTCAGCCTGGAACCCATCACAGCCGAGGGCTCAAGAAGTCTTCGGGGTGCTCGAGAGGGTGTCTGCCGTAGCACCCCTAACGAGATAGCGGCGTTTCGCGCAGTCGTTATTGCAAGTCATATCAGCAAAAGCAATCACTTTCTCAGCAGCAGGCAGTGCGAGCCCAGCGGCAGCTCTACATGAAGGTACCAATAGCCCAGGAAGGCCGCCGACCGCGGGAATTCGCGCCGCCCCCATCCCGCCAGCGTACACGAGACTTCCAGGGCACCCTGGACGATATCGAGGGACTGTAATAATTGGCATTCGCCGTGTCACAGGGCTCGTTGGTCTAGGGGTAGTTAGTTCCGCTTTAGACGCCGTGCAGTGTGGACGTGCCTAGTCTTCCGCTTCGCCGTAGCGTTACGTATAGTGGACTATAGCTTTTGTTTACGTGTTGTGTTGCAACTTCTGTGAGTGTTTCTCCGTCGTTGTTTAGTACCTTGTGTTACTTTCTGTCCTTATTTCAGTGTGTTGTGTGTAGCGGTTTCGACCGCATATTTTGAAAATGTCGTCCCAGGTTATTCCTCGTCAGGCTACAGTTAGTTTTACTTTTGACAAGTCAACCCGCCATGTGCAACCTAGTTCCCTTGAGATTCATGATTGGTTGGTAGATACCTTTGGTGTTCATTCGGATCAGGTGCATACTGCTTATTTTGATACAGAACTGTATGTTTTCTTTGTTAAGTTTATGGACCCACTTCAGGTTGATAAAATTCTTTCTAAATATGGTCATCAAGTTCTCTTTCGGCATCGGGATGATTCTGTAAGTACCGTGCTGCTTTCCAATGCTTCCATCACGTATACCAATGTTCGTGTTTACAACCTTCCACCGGAGGTGGATAATGTCTATCTTAAGGAGGGTCTACAAAAGTATGGTGATGTAAAGAGCATTCGCCTTGAACGCTGGTCAAGCCAACATCGCCTGCAATGTTACAGTGGTATTCGTTCAGTCGAAATGCACGTTAAGCAGAATATTCCATCTCACCTGCAGATCGGTGGATATCGTGTCCATGTAACATATAGTGGTCAGGTTGGCACCTGTTTTTTGTGCAATGAAAGTGGTCACGTGCGTACCGACTGTCCGCGGAGGGTTTTTGTTTTAAAAAACTCTCTCGAACAGCGTCGCAAGTTAACGGTCGCTGACCTCGTTGCAGGTGGTTCTGCTCTTGGTGTAGCACAGTCCAGTGGTAGTAGCGCCCCGCCACATGTTTTGCGCACCCCTGACACAGAATTTCCTCCTTTGCGTGCTAAATCTGATGTTGTTCCGTCTGTCCCTCAGGTGGGTGTGCCACTTTTGAATAATAAGAGGCGTCGCCCACACGATGGAAATAGTACGGATGAGGATCTCCCTGAGATGCCCCAGTCCGAGCGACCGGCATCCTCCGAGCCACTGTGTACTGTAGCTGCTCCCTGCTCTCCTGAGGTAACGGTTACGGTGGCGGCTGCTGGCGCCCCTCCGGCCTCCGACGCAGCTTCTCTCGAGTCGGATCGTCGGTCGGGCCTGTTGGCGCCGTCTTCCGAACCGACTTCGATGTCACAACAAGTGGAGCCGCGACAACTTCCTGCTTCGCTGCCCCATACCTCTGCCAGCGGAGCTGCTCCGCTTCCGTCCAACTTTGCGGCCTCGGACCTTCCTGCTCACGATTCGCCTCCGTGCAGTCCATGTTTGCCGGAAGCTAGTGTAAGTGTTGACCATTCCGTTTTGTCGGAGTTTCCCCCCGCGACCCCGGATCCCGCATGTGGACCGGCGCGGGTGGTGTCGGATACAGAACTTGACCCTCCTACGTCACCGGCTGCTGAAGCTTCCTTGCCCGTCAGCCGACGCAAGTTACGCGTTCAGCCGAACGTTAATGCTGTTCGTAAAAAACCGAAGCGTAAGGGATCCGCGGAACGGGGTACCAGTCCCCCTCCCTCGGATGCCTCCGTCTCCCCTGCTATGGACTGTGACGTTGGTGCGTCGGTGTAGGTGATTTCCTTTCTCGCTTTTCTCTCTATGGTTCAAGCATACACCTTTCTTACCTTAAATCTTAACCGTATTGAGTCCGACGTTCGCATTGCCTCTTTGCGGCAGTTTATTTACGACGCCTGTGCGGACGTAGTGTTCTTGCAGGAAGTGTTGTTTTCTGATCTCTCTCTACCTGGATTTCAAACTGTTTTTAATGTCGCGCCGGAATATTCAACAGGAACTGCTCTTTTCTTTCGAGAGGGCATTCCTATTACTGACATTGAATTCCTTGACTCTGGCCGTGGGATTGGTTGTCGTCTTTTTGATCTCCGCCTCGTTGTTTTGTATGCCCCCTCTGGTTCGGGTCACACTGTGGCTCGATCGCGCTTTTATAAAGAAGAGCTTATTTATCTTTTGCGCCAGAGTCCTCGGAGTCTCCTGCTCGGAGGCGATTTTAATTGTGTTTTACGCCCTGAAGACCAGTCCCCCAATTTTAATTATTGCCGTGATTTACATGACTTAGTTCGTACGATGCATCTGCGTGATGTTTGGGAACACAAATATCCAACCCTGGTGAAATATACGTTTTTTACCGCGTCCTCATGCAGTAGACTCGACAGACTCTATTTATCTGATTTTTTATGTGATAAAATTCTTTCTGTCGATGTTATTCCTACTAGTTTTTCTGACCATTGTGCTTTTACTGCAACTGTAAATCTTAGTCACCAACCTGCAAAACTTTATCGTTCCCAGTGGATGTTAAATGTTTCCCACCTTGCCGACAGTGCTATGGATGATGTTATAAGTGGCGTGTGGGAGCGATGTCTTCGCTCTGACCCGCGATACCCCTCCTTGCTGGTTTGGTGGACTGCGTTTGCCAAGCCCAAGATTCGTCAGACTTTGATTTTTTACTGTGCTGCAAGGGCGCGTGATTTTAAGAACACGTATGAATATTACTACTCTGTCCTGCGTGAACTATCTGACGCAGCGGGTACCTCTCCTCTGCGGATCCATGATGTTCGTCGTATTAAAGCCAAGCTCTTGAGCCTTAAACGACGACAGATGGATGGTCTGCGAGTTAAGTCGAAACCTCACTCTCTTGTTGAAGGTGAACTGACATCCTTGTACCACCTGCTACGGCATCACACTCGTCGTCGTCGCTCCTTCATCTCTTCTCTTACGGTGGATGATGGGCGACAGCTTATTGCACAGGAGGAAATGGTTCGTGCTCTTCACCAGTATTACACTAGTCTCTATTCTGCCGATGATTCTGGTGAGTCTCTTTCGGACGATGTCTTTGGGGATCTAACTGCGACGATCGCGCCTGACGCGAACGGCGAATTTCTCCGGGAGTTCCAGGTAGATGAGGTTTTCGATTTTATTGCTCGCTCTCCGTCCAGTAAATCGCCGGGTCCAGACGGCCTGCCTAAAGAATTTTATCTCCGTTTTTGGCCTCTTTTGGGTGGCATTTTTACGCAGATTTTAAATGAGATTGTCAGGGGGATGGATGTGCCTGCCGATTTTAAAGTAGGGAAAATTGTTTTAATTCCGAAGTCTTCTGGTCGTTTATCTGCTGCCAATCTTCGTTCGCTCACATTGCTGAATTTTGACTACAAGACAGCTGCTAGAGCGCTCAATAGCCGGTTGTCCTCTCTGCTTCGGGGTGTGATTGGTGCACATCAATGTTGTTTTCATGATAGATCTATTCTGACACCAGTAGCCGAATATCGGGATGTTGTCTCGGTTGCGGCGGTTACAAACGTACATTGTGCCTTTGCCTTCCTTGATTTTCATAAGGCTTTTGATCACGTCAGTCATGTGTTTTTAGATCGTGTTTTAGGTACAATAGGTTTTAACGCTTCATCACGTGGTGTTCTTGGCAATTTGTATAGGGGAATAACAGCTCGGGTGTCAGTCAATGGGCAGCTGACGCCGCCCATTGCTATCCGCCGCGGAGTGCCTCAGGGTAGTCCGCTCTCTATGTCTTTATTCGTATTGTCCCTGGAACCGCTGCTTCGGACTATTGCTCTCAAGCTTCAGGGTATGTCCCTCTCTGGTGGGAAGCTCTCGGTTAAGGCATATGCGGATGATGTCGTTGTTCTCCTCCGTCAACGTGATGATATCCCGTTGTTGAAAGGGGCAGTTGATGCATACTGTCGAGTCTCTGGAGCGCGTCTCAATCAGGGTAAATGTAAGTTCCTTGATATTCGAGGATTTCGCGATGCTGATGTCCCTTGGGCCACTTTTGTCGATCGCCATACGTCCTTGGGGATTATCATTGATCGGTGTCCTCTAAAAATGGCGGCTCTCAATTGGAAATCTGTCACCGAGAAGATACAGGGGGCTCTGATGGTCCATGAGCAGCGCTCTGCTACCATTTTGCAAAAAGTCAGAATTTTAGACACCTACGTTCTATGTAAAGCTTATTATGTTGCTCAGCTGTTCCCACTTCCCATGATGGTGGCGAAAAGGTTGCGCCAATTGTCTAGCAGGTTTATATGGAAGGGCCATCTATTCAAGTTACGTTACGAGGTAATGACGAAACCGCGTCTCTCCGGAGGCTTGGGCCTCTCTGACATTACTCGCAAGGCGTCTGCTTTGTACGTCCGCCGAACGACTCTAATTGTTACGCAAGAAGTGACTTCGATTACATCCAGGCTTTTTACTGTTATGCGTCCGGCGAGCCTTGCTCCACCTGTCGATGTCGGACGCCTAAATTTTAAGTTGAAACACATTCGGGAATTTTACATTGCGGTGAGTTACCTCGGTGACGTCTTCTTGCGGCGACCGGTGCCAACGACCAAGGGCTTGATTGCCCGCTGGGAGGGGCTGGCCGGTCCCAATCCAATAGAACTGGCGTCTCCATCTGTGTCCTGGAGGAACGTCTGGAAGAATGTTAGTCTGCCGATCCACTCTATGGCCGTGGCGTCCACGTGGTATAGGGTAATAAATAATTTGGTTCCCACCAATGTACGACTGCACCGTATTGGTCTTTCTGACACGGACACCTGTACTCGGTGTGGTCTCGTGGATACCCTTGAACATCGATTCACATGCTGTGGGCACCTTGCTAATTGGCGTTGGCTCAGGAAACAACTTGCCTTTGTCACTAGGTCTGCTGAAGCCGCTTATACTATTGACATCATCGTCCGGCCCGATTCTTCCTTTTTTCCGCGAACGAAGCTCCATA
The DNA here is from genome assembly GCF_023864345.2 of Schistocerca serialis cubense. Classification (NCBI taxonomy): domain Eukaryota; kingdom Metazoa; phylum Arthropoda; class Insecta; order Orthoptera; family Acrididae; genus Schistocerca; species Schistocerca serialis. Next base: position 1,122,726,204 of record NC_064639.1, on the reverse strand, counting down.
CCGTCATGTGGTTGATTGGCCATTTCGTACATTTTGTCAACAGTTGTCATGAAGAGGATGGACACCTAGCGTTTCGGCAGTACATGCTTACTGCTTACTGGCAGCGCTTGCGATTGCCAGGCCTCCGAGATGACTTTGCCAATATGCTTAGCCTGACATTTGAAAGAGAGGGTGTTGGCTAAGGTCACCTGTGTGAGCCATTTTCTTTTATACTGTTTCTGGATTTGCCGCCTTTATGTATGTTTCTTCTCTACACCAGGACTGAAGTTTCCGTTTTTTTTTTTTTCTTTAATCTTTATTTCACAAAGCAGTCTACATTATATAGTCATGTTTTAGGATTTTAATTTCAGTAGTATACTTCTTTTGAAGTGGCTGTGTTGTGGATGCTCCTTAATATTTTTTTTTCAATAGATATATTTGTTAGAGGAATAATAATTACGCTTTCATTTGCTCATAATGAGCTGAGACTGAATTGCAGGCATTTAAAAAAAAAAAAAAAAAAAAAAAAAAAAAAAAAAAAAAAAAAGGGGGTATGATTCCTGCTTAGGGTGCAGGAGGTCCCGGGTTCAAATCCCGGACGAGCCCTAGCGTTTTGTGCAAACTGATCGCACGTCAGTGGCTGAGTCAGCGCAAAAAGCTCGCCGTCAATATCAAATGAATTTCTTATTCGATGTGAGCAATTGACACTCGGGTCCGACGCGTGAAGGCGATTACGAAGGTTTCGGGTACAGATGGTAGCAGATGCATGTTAGTACGTCTTGCTTAAAGTGATGAAAAAGTGTTTCCGCCCGGGATCGAACCGGGGACCTTCTGCGTGTTAGGCAGACGTGATAACCGCTACACCACGGAAACTGCTTGTGTGCACATTACTTCACAGACAACTTATAGTGATGTTGCCATCGTAACTAAAAAATTCAATAAATGTGGTACTTGCAAACGAAGGGACATGCAGCAGATCCACACACGACGTGGCTCATTGGAGGACAATACGACATAGGCAGGAAAATACTGTTCCCGCCCGGGACCGAACCGGGGACCTTCTGCGTGTGAAGCAGACGTGATAACCGCTACACTACGGAAACGACGGACCTGAGGAGTCCATCCTTGTTCACTCGAACTTGCCTCAGACTTTCTCTCGTCCGCGAATGCACACACGACAGTTCCTTTGTCAGCCTGGAACCCATCACAGCCGAGGGCTCAAGAAGTCTTCGGGGTGCTCGAGAGGGTGTCTGCCGTAGCACCCCTAACGAGATAGCGGCGTTTCGCGCAGTCGTTATTGCAAGTCATATCAGCAAAAGCAATCACTTTCTCAGCAGCAGGCAGTGCGAGCCCAGCGGCAGCTCTACATGAAGGTACCAATAGCCCAGGAAGGCCGCCGACCGCGGGAATTCGCGCCGCCCCCATCCCGCCAGCGTACACGAGACTTCCAGGGCACCCTGGACGATATCGAGGGACTGTAATAATTGGCATTCGCCGTGTCACAGGGCTCGTTGGTCTAGGGGTAGTTAGTTCCGCTTTAGACGCCGTGCAGTGTGGACGTGCCTAGTCTTCCGCTTCGCCGTAGCGTTACGTATAGTGGACTATAGCTTTTGTTTACGTGTTGTGTTGCAACTTCTGTGAGTGTTTCTCCGTCGTTGTTTAGTACCTTGTGTTACTTTCTGTCCTTATTTCAGTGTGTTGTGTGTAGCGGTTTCGACCGCATATTTTGAAAATGTCGTCCCAGGTTATTCCTCGTCAGGCTACAGTTAGTTTTACTTTTGACAAGTCAACCCGCCATGTGCAACCTAGTTCCCTTGAGATTCATGATTGGTTGGTAGATACCTTTGGTGTTCATTCGGATCAGGTGCATACTGCTTATTTTGATACAGAACTGTATGTTTTCTTTGTTAAGTTTATGGACCCACTTCAGGTTGATAAAATTCTTTCTAAATATGGTCATCAAGTTCTCTTTCGGCATCGGGATGATTCTGTAAGTACCGTGCTGCTTTCCAATGCTTCCATCACGTATACCAATGTTCGTGTTTACAACCTTCCACCGGAGGTGGATAATGTCTATCTTAAGGAGGGTCTACAAAAGTATGGTGATGTAAAGAGCATTCGCCTTGAACGCTGGTCAAGCCAACATCGCCTGCAATGTTACAGTGGTATTCGTTCAGTCGAAATGCACGTTAAGCAGAATATTCCATCTCACCTGCAGATCGGTGGATATCGTGTCCATGTAACATATAGTGGTCAGGTTGGCACCTGTTTTTTGTGCAATGAAAGTGGTCACGTGCGTACCGACTGTCCGCGGAGGGTTTTTGTTTTAAAAAACTCTCTCGAACAGCGTCGCAAGTTAACGGTCGCTGACCTCGTTGCAGGTGGTTCTGCTCTTGGTGTAGCACAGTCCAGTGGTAGTAGCGCCCCGCCACATGTTTTGCGCACCCCTGACACAGAATTTCCTCCTTTGCGTGCTAAATCTGATGTTGTTCCGTCTGTCCCTCAGGTGGGTGTGCCACTTTTGAATAATAAGAGGCGTCGCCCACACGATGGAAATAGTACGGATGAGGATCTCCCTGAGATGCCCCAGTCCGAGCGACCGGCATCCTCCGAGCCACTGTGTACTGTAGCTGCTCCCTGCTCTCCTGAGGTAACGGTTACGGTGGCGGCTGCTGGCGCCCCTCCGGCCTCCGACGCAGCTTCTCTCGAGTCGGATCGTCGGTCGGGCCTGTTGGCGCCGTCTTCCGAACCGACTTCGATGTCACAACAAGTGGAGCCGCGACAACTTCCTGCTTCGCTGCCCCATACCTCTGCCAGCGGAGCTGCTCCGCTTCCGTCCAACTTTGCGGCCTCGGACCTTCCTGCTCACGATTCGCCTCCGTGCAGTCCATGTTTGCCGGAAGCTAGTGTAAGTGTTGACCATTCCGTTTTGTCGGAGTTTCCCCCCGCGACCCCGGATCCCGCATGTGGACCGGCGCGGGTGGTGTCGGATACAGAACTTGACCCTCCTACGTCACCGGCTGCTGAAGCTTCCTTGCCCGTCAGCCGACGCAAGTTACGCGTTCAGCCGAACGTTAATGCTGTTCGTAAAAAACCGAAGCGTAAGGGATCCGCGGAACGGGGTACCAGTCCCCCTCCCTCGGATGCCTCCGTCTCCCCTGCTATGGACTGTGACGTTGGTGCGTCGGTGTAGGTGATTTCCTTTCTCGCTTTTCTCTCTATGGTTCAAGCATACACCTTTCTTACCTTAAATCTTAACCGTATTGAGTCCGACGTTCGCATTGCCTCTTTGCGGCAGTTTATTTACGACGCCTGTGCGGACGTAGTGTTCTTGCAGGAAGTGTTGTTTTCTGATCTCTCTCTACCTGGATTTCAAACTGTTTTTAATGTCGCGCCGGAATATTCAACAGGAACTGCTCTTTTCTTTCGAGAGGGCATTCCTATTACTGACATTGAATTCCTTGACTCTGGCCGTGGGATTGGTTGTCGTCTTTTTGATCTCCGCCTCGTTGTTTTGTATGCCCCCTCTGGTTCGGGTCACACTGTGGCTCGATCGCGCTTTTATAAAGAAGAGCTTATTTATCTTTTGCGCCAGAGTCCTCGGAGTCTCCTGCTCGGAGGCGATTTTAATTGTGTTTTACGCCCTGAAGACCAGTCCCCCAATTTTAATTATTGCCGTGATTTACATGACTTAGTTCGTACGATGCATCTGCGTGATGTTTGGGAACACAAATATCCAACCCTGGTGAAATATACGTTTTTTACCGCGTCCTCATGCAGTAGACTCGACAGACTCTATTTATCTGATTTTTTATGTGATAAAATTCTTTCTGTCGATGTTATTCCTACTAGTTTTTCTGACCATTGTGCTTTTACTGCAACTGTAAATCTTAGTCACCAACCTGCAAAACTTTATCGTTCCCAGTGGATGTTAAATGTTTCCCACCTTGCCGACAGTGCTATGGATGATGTTATAAGTGGCGTGTGGGAGCGATGTCTTCGCTCTGACCCGCGATACCCCTCCTTGCTGGTTTGGTGGACTGCGTTTGCCAAGCCCAAGATTCGTCAGACTTTGATTTTTTACTGTGCTGCAAGGGCGCGTGATTTTAAGAACACGTATGAATATTACTACTCTGTCCTGCGTGAACTATCTGACGCAGCGGGTACCTCTCCTCTGCGGATCCATGATGTTCGTCGTATTAAAGCCAAGCTCTTGAGCCTTAAACGACGACAGATGGATGGTCTGCGAGTTAAGTCGAAACCTCACTCTCTTGTTGAAGGTGAACTGACATCCTTGTACCACCTGCTACGGCATCACACTCGTCGTCGTCGCTCCTTCATCTCTTCTCTTACGGTGGATGATGGGCGACAGCTTATTGCACAGGAGGAAATGGTTCGTGCTCTTCACCAGTATTACACTAGTCTCTATTCTGCCGATGATTCTGGTGAGTCTCTTTCGGACGATGTCTTTGGGGATCTAACTGCGACGATCGCGCCTGACGCGAACGGCGAATTTCTCCGGGAGTTCCAGGTAGATGAGGTTTTCGATTTTATTGCTCGCTCTCCGTCCAGTAAATCGCCGGGTCCAGACGGCCTGCCTAAAGAATTTTATCTCCGTTTTTGGCCTCTTTTGGGTGGCATTTTTACGCAGATTTTAAATGAGATTGTCAGGGGGATGGATGTGCCTGCCGATTTTAAAGTAGGGAAAATTGTTTTAATTCCGAAGCCTTCTGGTCGTTTATCTGCTGCCAATCTTCGTCCGCTCACATTGCTGAATTTTGACTACAAGACAGCTGCTAGAGCGCTCAATAGCCGGTTGTCCTCTCTGCTTCGGGGTGTGATTGGTGCACATCAATGTTGTTTTCATGATAGATCTATTCTGACACCAGTAGCCGAATATCGGGATGTTGTCTCGGTTGCGGCGGTTACAAACGTACATTGTGCCTTTGCCTTCCTTGATTTTCATAAGGCTTTTGATCACGTCAGTCATGTGTTTTTAGATCGTGTTTTAGGTACAATAGGTTTTAACGCTTCATCACGTGGTGTTCTTGGCAATTTGTATAGGGGAATAACAGCTCGGGTGTCAGTCAATGGGCAGCTGACGCCGCCCATTGCTATCCGCCGCGGAGTGCCTCAGGGTAGTCCGCTCTCTATGTCTTTATTCGTATTGTCCCTGGAACCGCTGCTTCGGACTATTGCTCTCAAGCTTCAGGGTATGTCCCTCTCTGGTGGGAAGCTCTCGGTTAAGGCATATGCGGATGATGTCGTTGTTCTCCTCCGTCAACGTGATGATATCCCGTTGTTGAAAGGGGCAGTTGATGCATACTGTCGAGTCTCTGGAGCGCGTCTCAATCAGGGTAAATGTAAGTTCCTTGATATTCGAGGATTTCGCGATGCTGATGTCCCTTGGGCCACTTTTGTCGATCGCCATACGTCCTTGGGGATTATCATTGATCGGTGTCCTCTAAAAATGGCGGCTCTCAATTGGAAATCTGTCACCGAGAAGATACAGGGGGCTCTGATGGTCCATGAGCAGCGCTCTGCTACCATTTTGCAAAAAGTCAGAATTTTAGACACCTACGTTCTATGTAAAGCTTATTATGTTGCTCAGCTGTTCCCACTTCCCATGATGGTGGCGAAAAGGTTGCGCCAATTGTCTAGCAGGTTTATATGGAAGGGCCATCTATTCAAGTTACGTTACGAGGTAATGACGAAACCGCGTCTCTCCGGAGGCTTGGGCCTCTCTGACATTACTCGCAAGGCGTCTGCTTTGTACGTCCGCCGAACGACTCTAATTGTTACGCAAGAAGTGACTTCGATTACATCCAGGCTTTTTACTGTTATGCGTCCGGCGAGCCTTGCTCCACCTGTCGATGTCGGACGCCTAAATTTTAAGTTGAAACACATTCGGGAATTTTACATTGCGGTGAGTTACCTCGGTGACGTCTTCTTGCGGCGACCGGTGCCAACGACCAAGGGCTTGATTGCCCGCTGGGAGGGGCTGGCCGGTCCCAATCCAATAGAACTGGCGTCTCCATCTGTGTCCTGGAGGAACGTCTGGAAGAATGTTAGTCTGCCGATCCACTCTATGGCCGTGGCGTCCACGTGGTATAGGGTAATAAATAATTTGGTTCCCACCAATGTACGACTGCACCGTATTGGTCTTTCTGACACGGACACCTGTACTCGGTGTGGTCTCGTGGATACCCTTGAACATCGATTCACATGCTGTGGGCACCTTGCTAATTGGCGTTGGCTCAGGAAACAACTTGCCTTTGTCACTAGGTCTGCTGAAGCCGCTTATACTATTGACATCATCGTCCGGCCCGATTCTTCCTTTTTTCCGCGAACGAAGCTCCATACCGTCATGTGGTTGATTGGCCATTTCGTACATTTTGTCAACAGTTGTCATGAAGAGGATGGACACCTAGCGTTTCGGCAGTACATGCTTACTGCTTACTGGCAGCGCTTGCGATTGCCAGGCCTCCGAGATGACTTTGCCAATATGCTTAGCCTGACATTTGAAAGAGAGGGTGTTGGCTAAGGTCACCTGTGTGAGCCATTTTCTTTTATACTGTTTCTGGATTTGCCGCCTTTATGTATGTTTCTTCTCTACACCAGGACTGAAGTTTCCGTTTTTTTTTTTTTTTTCTTTAATCTTTATTTCACAAAGCAGTCTACATTATATAGTCATGTTTTAGGATTTTAATTTCAGTAGTATACTTCTTTTGAAGTGGCTGTGTTGTGGATGCTCCTTAATATTTTTTTTTCAATAGATATATTTGTTAGAGGAATAATAATTACGCTTTCATTTGCTCATAATGAGCTGAGACTGAATTGCAGGCATTTAAAAAAAAAAAAAAAAAAAAAAAAAAGGGAGTATGATTCCTGCTTAGGGTGCAGGAGGTCCCGGGTTCAAATCCCGGACGAGCCCTAGCGTGTTGTGCAAACTGATCGCACGTCAGTGGCTGAGTCAGCGCAAAAAGCTCGCCGTCAATATCAAATGAATTTCTTATTCGATGTGAGCAATTGACACTCGGGTCCGACGCGTGAAGGCGATTACGAAGGTTTCGGGTACAGATGGTAGCAGATGCATGTTAGTACGTCTTGCTTAAAGTGATGAAAAAGTGTTTCCGCCCGGGATCGAACCGGGGACCTTCTGCGTGTTAGGCAGACGTGATAACCGCTACACCACGGAAACTGCTTGTGTGCACATTACTTCACAGACAACTTATAGTGATGTTGCCATCGTAACTAAAAAATTCAATAAATGTGGTACTTGCAAACGAAGGGACATGCAGCAGATCCACACACGACGTGGCTCATTGGAGGACAATACGACATAGGCAGGAAAATACTGTTCCCGCCCGGGACCAAACCGGGGACCTTCTGCGTGTGAAGCAGACGTGATAACCGCTACACTACGGAAACGACGGACCTGAGGAGTCCATCCTTGTTCACTCGAACTTGCCTCAGACTTTCTCTCGTCCGCGAATGCACACACGACAGTTCCTTTGTCAGCCTGGAACCCATCACAGCCGAGGGCTCAAGAAGTCTTCGGGGTGCTCGAGAGGGTGTCTGCCGTAGCACCCCTAACGAGATAGCGGCGTTTCGCGCAGTCGTTATTGCAAGTCATATCAGCAAAAGCAATCACTTTCTCAGCAGCAGGCAGTGCGAGCCCAGCGGCAGCTCTACATGAAGGTACCAATAGCCCAGGAAGGCCGCCGACCGCGGGAATTCGCGCCGCCCCCATCCCGCCAGCGTACACGAGACTTCCAGGGCACCCTGGACGATATCGAGGGACTGTAATAATTGGCATTCGCCGTGTCACAGGGCTCGTTGGTCTAGGGGTAGTTAGTTCCGCTTTAGACGCCGTGCAGTGTGGACGTGCCTAGTCTTCCGCTTCGCCGTAGCGTTACGTATAGTGGACTATAGCTTTTGTTTACGTGTTGTGTTGCAACTTCTGTGAGTGTTTCTCCGTCGTTGTTTAGTACCTTGTGTTACTTTCTGTCCTTATTTCAGTGTGTTGTGTGTAGCGGTTTCGACCGCATATTTTGAAAATGTCGTCCCAGGTTATTCCTCGTCAGGCTACAGTTAGTTTTACTTTTGACAAGTCAACCCGCCATGTGCAACCTAGTTCCCTTGAGATTCATGATTGGTTGGTAGATACCTTTGGTGTTCATTCGGATCAGGTGCATACTGCTTATTTTGATACAGAACTGTATGTTTTCTTTGTTAAGTTTATGGACCCACTTCAGGTTGATAAAATTCTTTCTAAATATGGTCATCAAGTTCTCTTTCGGCATCGGGATGATTCTGTAAGTACCGTGCTGCTTTCCAATGCTTCCATCACGTATACCAATGTTCGTGTTTACAACCTTCCACCGGAGGTGGATAATGTCTATCTTAAGGAGGGTCTACAAAAGTATGGTGATGTAAAGAGCATTCGCCTTGAACGCTGGTCAAGCCAACATCGCCTGCAATGTTACAGTGGTATTCGTTCAGTCGAAATGCACGTTAAGCAGAATATTCCATCTCACCTGCAGATCGGTGGATATCGTGTCCATGTAACATATAGTGGTCAGGTTGGCACCTGTTTTTTGTGCAATGAAAGTGGTCACGTGCGTACCGACTGTCCGCGGAGGGTTTTTGTTTTAAAAAACTCTCTCGAACAGCGTCGCAAGTTAACGGTCGCTGACCTCGTTGCAGGTGGTTCTGCTCTTGGTGTAGCACAGTCCAGTGGTAGTAGCGCCCCGCCACATGTTTTGCGCACCCCTGACACAGAATTTCCTCCTTTGCGTGCTAAATCTGATGTTGTTCCGTCTGTCCCTCAGGTGGGTGTGCCACTTTTGAATAATAAGAGGCGTCGCCCACACGATGGAAATAGTACGGATGAGGATCTCCCTGAGATGCCCCAGTCCGAGCGACCGGCATCCTCCGAGCCACTGTGTACTGTAGCTGCTCCCTGCTCTCCTGAGGTAACGGTTACGGTGGCGGCTGCTGGCGCCCCTCCGGCCTCCGACGCAGCTTCTCTCGAGTCGGATCGTCGGTCGGGCCTGTTGGCGCCGTCTTCCGAACCGACTTCGATGTCACAACAAGTGGAGCCGCGACAACTTCCTGCTTCGCTGCCCCATACCTCTGCCAGCGGAGCTGCTCCGCTTCCGTCCAACTTTGCGGCCTCGGACCTTCCTGCTCACGATTCGCCTCCGTGCAGTCCATGTTTGCCGGAAGCTAGTGTAAGTGTTGACCATTCCGTTTTGTCGGAGTTTCCCCCCGCGACCCCGGATCCCGCATGTGGACCGGCGTGGGTGGTGTCGGATACAGAACTTGACCCTCCTACGTCACCGGCGGCTGAAGCTTCCTTGCCCGTCAGCCGACGCAAGTTACGCGTTCAGCCGAACGTTAATGCTGTTCGTAAAAAACCGAAGCGTAAGGGATCCGCGGAACGGGGTACCAGTCCCCCTCCCTCGGATGCCTCCGTCTCCCCTGCTATGGACTGTGACGTTGGTGCGTCGGTGTAGGTGATTTCCTTTCTCGCTTTTCTCTCTATGGTTCAAGCATACACCTTTCTTACCTTAAATCTTAACCGTATTGAGTCCGACGTTCGCATTGCCTCTTTGCGGCAGTTTATTTACGACGCCTGTGCGGACGTAGTGTTCTTGCAGGAAGTGTTGTTTTCTGATCTCTCTCTACCTGGATTTCAAACTGTTTTTAATGTCGCGCCGGAATATTCAACAGGAACTGCTCTTTTCTTTCGAGAGGGCATTCCTATTACTGACATTGAATTCCTTGACTCTGGCCGTGGGATTGGTTGTCGTCTTTTTGATCTCCGCCTCGTTGTTTTGTATGCCCCCTCTGGTTCGGGTCACACTGTGGCTCGATCGCGCTTTTATAAAGAAGAGCTTATTTATCTTTTGCGCCAGAGTCCTCGGAGTCTCCTGCTCGGAGGCGATTTTAATTGTGTTTTACGCCCTGAAGACCAGTCCCCCAATTTTAATTATTGCCGTGATTTACATGACTTAGTTCGTACGATGCATCTGCGTGATGTTTGGGAACACAAATATCCAACCCTGGTGAAATATACGTTTTTTACCGCGTCCTCATGCAGTAGACTCGACAGACTCTATTTATCTGATTTTTTATGTGATAAAATTCTTTCTGTCGATGTTATTCCTACTAGTTTTTCTGACCATTGTGCTTTTACTGCAACTGTAAATCTTAGTCACCAACCTGCAAAACTTTATCGTTCCCAGTGGATGTTAAATGTTTCCCACCTTGCCGACAGTGCTATGGATGATGTTATAAGTGGCGTGTGGGAGCGATGTCTTCGCTCTGACCCGCGATACCCCTCCTTGCTGGTTTGGTGGACTGCGTTTGCCAAGCCCAAGATTCGTCAGACTTTGATTTTTTACTGTGCTGCAAGGGCGCGTGATTTTAAGAACACGTATGAATATTACTACTCTGTCCTGCGTGAACTATCTGACGCAGCGGGTACCTCTCCTCTGCGGATCCATGATGTTCGTCGTATTAAAGCCAAGCTCTTGAGCCTTAAACGACGACAGATGGATGGTCTGCGAGTTAAGTCGAAACCTCACTCTCTTGTTGAAGGTGAACTGACATCCTTGTACCACCTGCTACGGCATCACACTCGTCGTCGTCGCTCCTTCATCTCTTCTCTTACGGTGGATGATGGGCGACAGCTTATTGCACAGGAGGAAATGGTTCGTGCTCTTCACCAGTATTACACTAGTCTCTATTCTGCCGATGATTCTGGTGAGTCTCTTTCGGACGATGTCTTTGGGGATCTAACTGCGACGATCGCGCCTGACGCGAACGGCGAATTTCTCCGGGAGTTCCAGGTAGATGAGGTTTTCGATTTTATTGCTCGCTCTCCGTCCAGTAAATCGCCGGGTCCAGACGGCCTGCCTAAAGAATTTTATCTCCGTTTTTGGCCTCTTTTGGGTGGCATTTTTACGCAGATTTTAAATGAGATTGTCAGGGGGATGGATGTGCCTGCCGATTTTAAAGTAGGGAAAATTGTTTTAATTCCGAAGTCTTCTGGTCGTTTATCTGCTGCCAATCTTCGTCCGCTCACATTGCTGAATTTTGACTACAAGACAGCTGCTAGAGCGCTCAATAGCCGGTTGTCCTCTCTGCTTCGGGGTGTGATTGGTGCACATCAATGTTGTTTTCATGATAGATCTATTCTGACACCAGTAGCCGAATATCGGGATGTTGTCTCGGTTGCGGCGGTTACAAACGTACATTGTGCCTTTGCCTTCCTTGATTTTCATAAGGCTTTTGATCACGTCAGTCATGTGTTTTTAGATCGTGTTTTAGGTACAATAGGTTTTAACGCTTCATCACGTGGTGTTCTTGGCAATTTGTATAGGGGAATAACAGCTCGGGTGTCAGTCAATGGGCAGCTGACGCCGCCCATTGCTATCCGCCGCGGAGTGCCTCAGGGTAGTCCGCTCTCTATGTCTTTATTCGTATTGTCCCTGGAACCGCTGCTTCGGACTATTGCTCTCAAGCTTCAGGGTATGTCCCTCTCTGGTGGGAAGCTCTCGGTTAAGGCATATGCGGATGATGTCGTTGTTCTCCTCCGTCAACGTGATGATATCCCGTTGTTGAAAGGGGCAGTTGATGCATACTGTCGAGTCTCTGGAGCGCGTCTCAATCAGGGTAAATGTAAGTTCCTTGATATTCGAGGATTTCGCGATGCTGATGTCCCTTGGGCCACTTTTGTCGATCGCCATACGTCCTTGGGGATTATCATTGATCGGTGTCCTCTAAAAATGGCGGCTCTCAATTGGAAATCTGTCACCGAGAAGATACAGGGGGCTCTGATGGTCCATGAGCAGCGCTCTGCTACCATTTTGCAAAAAGTCAGAATTTTAGACACCTACGTTCTATGTAAAGCTTATTATGTTGCTCAGCTGTTCCCACTTCCCATGATGGTGGCGAAAAGGTTGCGCCAATTGTCTAGCAGGTTTATATGGAAGGGCCATCTATTCAAGTTACGTTACGAGGTAATGACGAAACCGCGTCTCTCCGGAGGCTTGGGCCTCTCTGACATTACTCGCAAGGCGTCTGCTTTGTACGTCCGCCGAACGACTCTAATTGTTACGCAAGAAGTGACTTCGATTACATCCAGGCTTTTTACTGTTATGCGTCCGGCGAGCCTTGCTCCACCTGTCGATGTCGGACGCCTAAATTTTAAGTTGAAACACATTCGGGAATTTTACATTGCGGTGAGTTACCTCGGTGACGTCTTCTTGCGGCGACCGGTGCCAACGACCAAGGGCTTGATTGCCCGCTGGGAGGGGCTGGCCGGTCCCAATCCAATAGAACTGGCGTCTCCATCTGTGTCCTGGAGGAACGTCTGGAAGAATGTTAGTCTGCCGATCCACTCTATGGCCGTGGCGTCCACGTGGTATAGGGTAATAAATAATTTGGTTCCCACCAATGTACGACTGCACCGTATTGGTCTTTCTGACACGGACACCTGTACTCGGTGTGGTCTCGTGGATACCCTTGAACATCGATTCACATGCTGTGGGCACCTTGCTAATTGGCGTTGGCTCAGGAAACAACTTGCCTTTGTCACTAGGTCTGCTGAAGCCGCTTATACTATTGACATCATCGTCCGGCCCGATTCTTCCTTTTTTCCGCGAACGAAGCTCCATACCGTCATGTGGTTGATTGGCCATTTCGTACATTTTGTCAACAGTTGTCATGAAGAGGATGGACACCTAGCGTTTCGGCAGTACATGCTTACTGCTTACTGGCAGCGCTTGCGATTGCCAGGCCTCCGAGATGACTTTGCCAATATGCTTAGCCTGACATTTGAAAGAGAGGGTGTTGGCTAAGGTCACCTGTGTGAGCCATTTTCTTTTATACTGTTTCTGGATTTGCCGCCTTTATGTATGTTTCTTCTCTACACCAGGACTGAAGTTTCCGTTTTTTTTTTTTTTCTTTAATCTTTATTTCACAAAGCAGTCTACATTATATAGTCATGTTTTAGGATTTTAATTTCAGTAGTGTACTTCTTTTGAAGTGGCTGTGTTGTGGATGCTCCTTAATATTTTTTTTTCAATAGATATATTTGTTAGAGGAATAATAATTACGCTTTCATTTGCTCATAATGAGCTGAGACTGAATTGCAGGCACTTAAAAAAAAAAAAAAAAAAAAAGGGGTATGATTCCTGCTTAGGGTGCAGGAGGTCCCGGGTTCAAATCCCGGACGAGCCCTAGCGTTTTGTGCAAACTGATCGCACGTCAGTGGCTGAGTCAGCGCAAAAAGCTCGCCGTCAATATCAAATGAATTTCTTATTCGATGTGAGCAATTGACACTCGGGTCCGACGCGTGAAGGCGATTACGAAGGTTTCGGGTACAGATGGTAGCAGATGCATGTTAGTACGTCTTGCTTAAAGTGATGAAAAAGTGTTTCCGCCCGGGATCGAACCGGGGACCTTCCGCGTGTTAGGCAGACGTGATAACCGCTACACCACAGAAACTGCTTGTGTGCACCTTACTTCACAGACAACTTATAGTGATGTTGCCATCGTAACTAAAAAATTCAATAAATGTGGTACTTGCAAACGAAGGGACATGCAGCAGATCCACACACGACGTGGCTCATTGGAGGACAATACGACATAGGCAGGAAAATACTGTTCCCGCCCGGGACCGAACCGGGGACCTTCTGCGTGTGAAGCAGACGTGATAACCGCTACACTACGGAAACGACGGACCTGAGGAGTCCATCCTTGTTCACTCGAACTTGCCTCAGACTTTCTCTCGTCCGCGAATGCACACACGACAGTTCCTTTGTCAGCCTGGAACCCATCACAGCCGAGGGCTCAAGAAGTCTTCGGGGTGCTCGAGAGGGTGTCTGCCGTAGCACCCCTAACGAGATAGCGGCGTTTCGCGCAGTCGTTATTGCAAGTCATATCAGCAAAAGCAATCACTTTCTCAGCAGCAGGCAGTGCGAGCCCAGCGGCAGCTCTACATGAAGGTACCAATAGCCCAGGAAGGCCGCCGACCGCGGGAATTCGCGCCGCCCCCATCCCGCCAGCGTACACGAGACTTCCAGGGCACCCTGGACGATATCGAGGGACTGTAATAATTGGCATTCGCCGTGTCACAGGGCTCGTTGGTCTAGGGGTAGTTAGTTCCGCTTTAGACGCCGTGCAGTGTGGACGTGCCTAGTCTTCCGCTTCGCCGTAGCGTTACGTATAGTGGACTATAGCTTTTGTTTACGTGTTGTGTTGCAACTTCTGTGAGTGTTTCTCCGTCGTTGTTTAGTACCTTGTGTTACTTTCTGTCCTTATTTCAGTGTGTTGTGTGTAGCGGTTTCGACCGCATATTTTGAAAATGTCGTCCCAGGTTATTCCTCGTCAGGCTACAGTTAGTTTTACTTTTGACAAGTCAACCCGCCATGTGCAACCTAGTTCCCTTGAGATTCATGATTGGTTGGTAGATACCTTTGGTGTTCATTCGGATCAGGTGCATACTGCTTATTTTGATACAGAACTGTATGTTTTCTTTGTTAAGTTTATGGACCCACTTCAGGTTGATAAAATTCTTTCTAAATATGGTCATCAAGTTCTCTTTCGGCATCGGGATGATTCTGTAAGTACCGTGCTGCTTTCCAATGCTTCCATCACGTATACCAATGTTCGTGTTTACAACCTTCCACCGGAGGTGGATAATGTCTATCTTAAGGAGGGTCTACAAAAGTATGGTGATGTAAAGAGCATTCGCCTTGAACGCTGGTCAAGCCAACATCGCCTGCAATGTTACAGTGGTATTCGTTCAGTCGAAATGCACGTTAAGCAGAATATTCCATCTCACCTGCAGATCGGTGGATATCGTGTCCATGTAACATATAGTGGTCAGGTTGGCACCTGTTTTTTGTGCAATGAAAGTGGTCACGTGCGTACCGACTGTCCGCGGAGGGTTTTTGTTTTAAAAAACTCTCTCGAACAGCGTCGCAAGTTAACGGTCGCTGACCTCGTTGCAGGTGGTTCTGCTCTTGGTGTAGCACAGTCCAGTGGTAGTAGCGCCCCGCCACATGTTTTGCGCACCCCTGACACAGAATTTCCTCCTTTGCGTGCTAAATCTGATGTTGTTCCGTCTGTCCCTCAGGTGGGTGTGCCACTTTTGAATAATAAGAGGCGTCGCCCACACGATGGAAATAGTACGGATGAGGATCTCCCTGAGATGCCCCAGTCCGAGCGACCGGCATCCTCCGAGCCACTGTGTACTGTAGCTGCTCCCTGCTCTCCTGAGGTAACGGTTACGGTGGCGGCTGCTGGCGCCCCTCCGGCCTCCGACGCAGCTTCTCTCGAGTCGGATCGTCGGTCGGGCCTGTTGGCGCCGTCTTCCGAACCGACTTCGATGTCACAACAAGTGGAGCCGCGACAACTTCCTGCTTCGCTGCCCCATACCTCTGCCAGCGGAGCTGCTCCGCTTCCGTCCAACTTTGCGGCCTCGGACCTTCCTGCTCACGATTCGCCTCCGTGCAGTCCATGTTTGCCGGAAGCTAGTGTAAGTGTTGACCATTCCGTTTTGTCGGAGTTTCCCCCCGCGACCCCGGATCCCGCATGTGGACCGGCGCGGGTGGTGTCGGATACAGAACTTGACCCTCCTACGTCACCGGCGGCTGAAGCTTCCTTGCCCGTCAGCCGACGCAAGTTACGCGTTCAGCCGAACGTTAATGCTGTTCGTAAAAAACCGAAGCGTAAGGGATCCGCGGAACGGGGTACCAGTCCCCCTCCCTCGGATGCCTCCGTCTCCCCTGCTATGGACTGTGACGTTGGTGCGTCGGTGTAGGTGATTTCCTTTCTCGCTTTTCTCTCTATGGTTCAAGCATACACCTTTCTTACCTTAAATCTTAACCGTATTGAGTCCGACGTTCGCATTGCCTCTTTGCGGCAGTTTATTTACGACGCCTGTGCGGACGTAGTGTTCTTGCAGGAAGTGTTGTTTTCTGATCTCTCTCTACCTGGATTTCAAACTGTTTTTAATGTCGCGCCGGAATATTCAACAGGAACTGCTCTTTTCTTTCGAGAGGGCATTCCTATTACTGACATTGAATTCCTTGACTCTGGCCGTGGGATTGGTTGTCGTCTTTTTGATCTCCGCCTCGTTGTTTTGTATGCCCCCTCTGGTTCGGGTCACACTGTGGCTCGATCGCGCTTTTATAAAGAAGAGCTTATTTATCTTTTGCGCCAGAGTCCTCGGAGTCTCCTGCTCGGAGGCGATTTTAATTGTGTTTTACGCCCTGAAGACCAGTCCCCCAATTTTAATTATTGCCGTGATTTACATGACTTAGTTCGTACGATGCATCTGCGTGATGTTTGGGAACACAAATATCCAACCCTGGTGAAATATACGTTTTTTACCGCGTCCTCATGCAGTAGACTCGACAGACTCTATTTATCTGATTTTTTATGTGATAAAATTCTTTCTGTCGATGTTATTCCTACTAGTTTTTCTGACCATTGTGCTTTTACTGCAACTGTAAATCTTAGTCACCAACCTGCAAAACTTTATCGTTCCCAGTGGATGTTAAATGTTTCCCACCTTGCCGACAGTGCTATGGATGATGTTATAAGTGGCGTGTGGGAGCGATGTCTTCGCTCTGACCCGCGATACCCCTCCTTGCTGGTTTGGTGGACTGCGTTTGCCAAGCCCAAGATTCGTCAGACTTTGATTTTTTACTGTGCTGCAAGGGCGCGTGATTTTAAGAACACGTATGAATATTACTACTCTGTCCTGCGTGAACTATCTGACGCAGCGGGTACCTCTCCTCTGCGGATCCATGATGTTCGTCGTATTAAAGCCAAGCTCTTGAGCCTTAAACGACGACAGATGGATGGTCTGCGAGTTAAGTCGAAACCTCACTCTCTTGTTGAAGGTGAACTGACATCCTTGTACCACCTGCTACGGCATCACACTCGTCGTCGTCGCTCCTTCATCTCTTCTCTTACGGTGGATGATGGGCGACAGCTTATTGCACAGGAGGAAATGGTTCGTGCTCTTCACCAGTATTACACTAGTCTCTATTCTGCCGATGATTCTGGTGAGTCTCTTTCGGACGATGTCTTTGGGGATCTAACTGCGACGATCGCGCCTGACGCGAACGGCGAATTTCTCCGGGAGTTCCAGGTAGATGAGGTTTTCGATTTTATTGCTCGCTCTCCGTCCAGTAAATCGCCGGGTCCAGACGGCCTGCCTAAAGAATTTTATCTCCGTTTTTGGCCTCTTTTGGGTGGCATTTTTACGCAGATTTTAAATGAGATTGTCAGGGGGATGGATGTGCCTGCCGATTTTAAAGTAGGGAAAATTGTTTTAATTCCGAAGTCTTCTGGTCGTTTATCTGCTGCCAATCTTCGTTCGCTCACATTGCTGAATTTTGACTACAAGACAGCTGCTAGAGCGCTCAATAGCCGGTTGTCCTCTCTGCTTCGGGGTGTGATTGGTGCACATCAATGTTGTTTTCATGATAGATCTATTCTGACACCAGTAGCCGAATATCGGGATGTTGTCTCGGTTGCGGCGGTTACAAACGTACATTGTGCCTTTGCCTTCCTTGATTTTCATAAGGCTTTTGATCACGTCAGTCATGTGTTTTTAGATCGTGTTTTAGGTACAATAGGTTTTAACGCTTCATCACGTGGTGTTCTTGGCAATTTGTATAGGGGAATAACAGCTCGGGTGTCAGTCAATGGGCAGCTGACGCCGCCCATTGCTATCCGCCGCGGAGTGCCTCAGGGTAGTCCGCTCTCTATGTCTTTATTCGTATTGTCCCTGGAACCGCTGCTTCGGACTATTGCTCTCAAGCTTCAGGGTATGTCCCTCTCTGGTGGGAAGCTCTCGGTTAAGGCATATGCGGATGATGTCGTTGTTCTCCTCCGTCAACGTGATGATATCCCGTTGTTGAAAGGGGCAGTTGATGCATACTGTCGTGTCTCTGGAGCGCGTCTCAATCAGGGTAAATGTAAGTTCCTTGATATTCGAGGATTTCGCGATGCTGACGTCCCTTGGGCCACTGTTGTCGATCGCCATACGTCCTTGGGGATTATCATTGATCGGTGTCCTCTAAAAATGGCGGCTCTCAATTGGAAATCTGTCACCGAGAAGATACAGGGGGCTCTGATGGTCCATGAGCAGCGCTCTGCTACCATTTTGCAAAAAGTCAGAATTTTAGACACCTACGTTCTATGTAAAGCTTATTATGTTGCTCAGCTGTTCCCACTTCCCATGATGGTGGCGAAAAGGTTGCGCCAATTGTCTAGCAGGTTTATATGGAAGGGCCATCTATTCAAGTTACGTTACGAGGTAATGACGAAACCGCGTATCTCCGGAGGCTTGGGCCTCTCTGACATTACTCGCAAGGCGTCTGCTTTGTACGTCCGCCGAACGACTCTAATTGTTACGCAAGAAGTGACTTCGATTACATCCAGGCTTTTTACTGTTGTGCGTCCGGCGAGCCTTGCTCCACCTGTCGATGTCGGACGCCTAAATTTTAAGTTGAAACACATTCGGGAATTTTACATTGCGGTGAGTTACCTCGGTGACGTCTTCTTGCGGCGACCGGTGCCAACGACCAAGGGCTTGATTGCCCGCTGGGAGGGGCTGGCCGGTCCCAATCCAATAGAACTGGCGTCTCCATCTGTGTCCTGGAGGAACGTCTGGAAGAATGTTAGTCTGCCGATCCACTCTATGGCCGTGGCGTCCACGTGGTATAGGGTAATAAATAATTTGGTTCCCACCAATGTACGACTGCACCGTATTGGTCTTTCTGACACGGACACCTGTACTCGGTGTGGTCTCGTGGATACCCTTGAACATCGATTCACCTGCTGTGGGCACCTTGCTAATTGGCGTTGGCTCAGGAAACAACTTGCCTTTGTCACTAGGTCTGCTGAAGCCGCTTATACTATTGACATCATCGTCCGGCCCGATTCTTCCTTTTTTCCGCGAACGAAGCTCCATACCGTCATGTGGTTGATTGGCCATTTCGTACATTTTGTCAACAGTTGTCATGAAGAGGATGGACACCTAGCGTTTCGGCAGTACATGCTTACTGCTTACTGGCAGCGCTTGCGATTGCCAGGCCTCCGAGATGATTTTGCCAATATGCTTAGCCTGACATTTGAAAGAGAGGGTGTTGGCTAAGGTCACCTGTGTGAGCCATTTTCTTTTATACTGTTTCTGGATTTGCCGCCTTTATGTATGTTTCTTCTCTACACCAGGACTGAAGATTCCGTGTTTTTTTTTGTTTTTTTTTTTTTAATCTTTATTTCACAAAGCAGTCTACATTATATAGTCATGTTTTAGGATTTTAATTTCAGTAGTGTACTTCTTTTGAAGTGGCTGTGTTGTGGATGTTTCCTTAATATTTTTTTTTTTTCAATAGACATATTTGTTAGAGGAATAATAATTACGCTTTCATTTGCTCATAATGAGCTGAGACTGAATTGCAGGCATTTATAAAAAAAAAAAAAAAAAAAAAAAAAAAAAAAAAAAAAAGTGGTTAAGGCGTTGGACTGCTAAAAAAAAAAAAAAAAAAACGGTAAGCGCTTGGGTTCGTGACCCGAGGGTCGGCGGATCGAATCTCGCGCCATGCAATTTTTTTTATTATTAGTTTTTTGTAATTCAAATATATATATAAACTATTAATGAATTGCTTATGCATGTTGGTGAAGGCGGATCGCTCTCCAATTGTACCGGCTTCATTTTTCCGTTTGTTTAACAGGGTGTACCAAAGGTCTAAGAAAAAAAAAAAAAAAAAAAAAGGGGTATGATTCCTGCTTAGGGTGCAGGAGGTCCCGGGTTCAAATCCCGGACGAGCCCTAGCGTTTTGTGCAAACTGATCGCACGTCAGTGGCTGAGTCAGCGCAAAAAGCTCGCCGTCAATATCAAATGAATTTCTTATTCGATGTGAGCAATTGACACTCGGGTCCGACGCGTGAAGGCGATTACGAAGGTTTCGGGTACAGATGGTAGCAGATGCATGTTAGTACGTCTTGCTTAAAGTGATGAAAAAGTGTTTCCACCCGGGATCGAACCGGGGACCTTCTTCGTGTTAGGCAGACGTGATAACCGCTACACCACGGAAACTGCTTGTGTGCACCTTACTTCACAGACAACTTATAGTGATGTTGCCATCGTAACTAAAAAATTCAATAAATGTGGTACTTGCAAACGAAGGGACATGCAGCAGATCCACACACGACGTGGCTCATTGGAGGACAATACGACATAGGCAGGAAAATACTGTTCCCGCCCGGGATCGAACCGGGGACCTTCTGCGTGTGAAGCAGACGTGATAACCGCTACACTACGGAAACGACGGACCCGAGGAGTCCATCGTTGTTCACTCGAACTTGCCTCAGACTTTCTCTCGTCCGCGAATGCACACACGCCAGTTCCTTAGTCAGCCAGGAACCCATCACAGCCGAGGGCTCAAGAAGTCTTCGGGGTGCTCGAGAGGGTGTCTGCCGTAGCACCCCTAACGAGATAGCGGCGCTTCGCGCAGTCGTTATTGCAAGTCATATCAGCAAAAGCAATCACTTTCTCAGCAGCAGGCAGTGCGAGCCCAGCGGCAGCTCTACATGAAGGTACCAATAGCCCAGGAAGGCCGCCGACCGCGGGAATTCGCGCCGCCCCCATTCCGCCAGCGTACACGAGACTTTCAGGGCACCCTGGACGACATCGAGGGACTGGAATAATTGGCATTCGCCGTGTCACAGGGCTCGTTGGTCTAGGGGTATGATTCCTGCTTAGGGTGCAGGAGGTCCCGGGTTCAAATCCCGGGCGAGCCCTAGCGTTTTGTGCAAACTGATCGCACGTCAGTGGCTGAGTCAGCGCAAAAAGCTCGCCGTCAATATCAAATGAATTTCTTATTCGATGTGAGCAATTGACACTCGGGTCCGACGCGTGAAGGCGATTACGAAGGTTTCGGGTACAGATGGTAGCAGATGCATGTTAGTACGTCTTGCTTAAAGTGATGAAAAAGTGTTTCCGCCCGGGATCGAACCGGGGACCTTCTGCGTGTTAGGCAGACGTGATAACCGCTACACCACGGAAACTGCTTGTGTGCACCTTACTTCACAGACAACTTATAGTGATGTTGCCATCGTAACTAAAAAATTCAATAAATGTGGTACTTGCAAACGAAGGGACATGCAGCAGATCCACACACGACGTGGCTCATTGGAGGACAATACGACATAGGCAGGAAAATACTGTTCCCGCCCGGGATCGAACCGGGGACCTTCTGCGTGTGAAGCAGACGTGATAACCGCTACACTACGGAAACGACGGACTCGAGGAGTCCATCCTTGTTCACTCGAACTTGCCTCAGACTTTCTCTCGTCCGCGAATGCACACACGACAGTTCCTTTGTCAGCCTGGAACCCATCACAGCCGAGGGCTCAAGAAGTCTTCGGGGTGCTCGAGAGGGTGTCTGCCGTAGCACCCCTAACGAGATAGCGGCGCTTCGCGCAGTCGTTATTGCAAGTCATATCAGCAAAAGCAATCACTTTCTCAGCAGCAGGCAGTGCGAGCCCAGCGGCAGCTCTACATGAAGGTACCGATAGCCCAGGAAGGCCGCCGACCGCGGGAATTCGCGCCGCCCCCATTCCGCCAGCGTACACGAGACTTTCAGGGCACCCTGGACGACATCCAGGGACTGGAATAATTGGCATTCGCCGTGTCACAGGGCTCGTTGGTCTAGGGGTATGATTCCTGCTTAGGGTGCAGGAGGTCCCGGGTTCAAATCCCGGACGAGCCCTAGCGTTTTGTGCAAACTGATCGCACGTCAGTGGCTGAGTCAGCGCAAAAAGCTCGCCGTCAATATCAAATGAATTTCTTATTCGATGTGAGCAATTGACACTCGGGTCCGACGCGTGAAGGCGATTACGAAGGTTTCGGGTACAGATGGTAGCAGATGCATGTTAGTACGTCTTGCTTAAAGTGATGAAAAAGTGTTTCCGCCCGGGATCGAACCGGGGACCTTCTGCGTGTTAGGCAGACGTGATAACCGCTACACCACGGAAACTGCTTGTGTGCACCTTACTTCACAGACAACTTATAGTGATGTTGCCATCGTAACTAAAAAATTCAATAAATGTGGTACTTGCAAACGAAGGGACATGCAGCAGATCCACACACGACGTGGCTCATTGGAGGACAATACGACATAGGCAGGAAAATACTGTTCCCGTCCGGGATCGAACCGGGGACCTTCTGCGTGTGAAGCAGACGTGATAACCGCTACACTACGGAAACGACGGACCCGAGGAGTCCATCCTTGTTCACTCGAACTTGCCTCAGACTTTCTCTCGTCCGCGAATGCACACACGACAGTTCCTTTGTCAGCCTGGAACCCATCACAGCCGAGGGCTCAAAAAGTCTTCGGGGTGCTCGAGAGGGTGTCTGCCGTAGCACCCCTACCGAGATAGCGGCGTTTCGCGCAGTCGTTATTGCAAGTCATATCAGCAAAAGCAATCACTTTCTCAGCAGCAGGCAGTGCGAGCCCAGCGGCAGCTCTACATGAAGGTACCAATAGCCCAGGAAGGCCGCCGACCGCGGGAATTCGCGCCGCCCCCATTCCGCCAGCGTACACGAGACTTTCAGGGCACCCTGGACGACATCGAGGGACTGGAATAATTGGCATTCGCCGTGTCACAGGGCTCGTTGGTCTAGGGGTATGATTCCTGCTTAGGGTGCAGGAGGTCCCGGGTTCAAATCCCGGGCGAGCCCTAGCGTTTTGTGCAAACTGATCGCACGTCAGTGGCTGAGTCAGCGCAAAAAGCTCGCCGTCAATATCAAATGAATTTCTTATTCGATGTGAGCAATTGACACTCGGGTCCGACGCGTGAAGGCGATTACGAAGGTTTCGGGTACAGATGGTAGCAGATGCATGTTAGTACGTCTTGCTTAAAGTGATGAAAAAGTGTTTCCGCCCGGGATCGAACCGGGGACCTTCTGCGTGTTAGGCAGACGTGATAACCGCTACACCACGGAAACTGCTTGTGTGCACCTTACTTCACAGACAACTTATAGTGATGTTGCCATCGTAACTAAAAAATTCAATAAATGTGGTACTTGCAAACGAAGGGACATGCAGCAGATCCACACACGACGTGGCTCATTGGAGGACAATACGACATAGGCAGGAAAATACTGTTCCCGCCCGGGATCGAACCGGGGACCTTCTGCGTGTGAAGCAGACGTGATAACCGCTACACTACGGAAACGACGGACTCGAGGAGTCCATCCTTGTTCACTCGAACTTGCCTCAGACTTTCTCTCGTCCGCGAATGCACACACGACAGTTCCTTTGTCAGCCTGGAACCCATCACAGCCGAGGGCTCAAGAAGTCTTCGGGGTGCTCGAGAGGGTGTCTGCCGTAGCACCCCTAACGAGATAGCGGCGCTTCGCGCAGTCGTTATTGCAAGTCATATCAGCAAAAGCAATCACTTTC
This sequence comes from Schistocerca serialis cubense, assembly GCF_023864345.2. NCBI lineage: Eukaryota > Metazoa > Arthropoda > Insecta > Orthoptera > Acrididae > Schistocerca > Schistocerca serialis. Next base: position 1,122,702,718 of record NC_064639.1, on the reverse strand, counting down.
TCAGCAGCAGGCAGTGCGAGCCCAGCGGCAGCTCTACATGAAGGTACCGATAGCCCAGGAAGGCCGCCGACCGCGGGAATTCGCGCCGCCCCCATTCCGCCAGCGTACACGAGACTTTCAGGGCACCCTGGACGACATCCAGGGACTGGAATAATTGGCATTCGCCGTGTCACAGGGCTCGTTGGTCTAGGGGTATGATTCCTGCTTAGGGTGCAGGAGGTCCCGGGTTCAAATCCCGGGCGAGCCCTAGCGTTTTGTGCAAACTGATCGCACGTCAGTGGCTGAGTCAGCGCAAAAAGCTCGCCGTCAATATCAAATGAATTTCTTATTCGATGTGAGCAATTGACACTCGGGTCCGACGCGTGAAGGCGATTACGAAGGTTTCGGGTACAGATGGTAGCAGATGCATGTTAGTACGTCTTGCTTAAAGTGATGAAAAAGTGTTTCCGCCCGGGATCGAACCGGGGACCTTCTGCGTGTTAGGCAGACGTGATAACCGCTACACCACGGAAACTGCTTGTGTGCACCTTACTTCACAGACAACTTATAGTGATGTTGCCATCGTAACTAAAAAATTCAATAAATGTGGTACTTGCAAACGAAGGGACATGCAGCAGATCCACACACGACGTGGCTCATTGGAGGACAATACGACATAGGCAGGAAAATACTGTTCCCGCCCGGGATCGAACCGGGGACCTTCTGCGTGTGAAGCAGACGTGATAACCGCTACACTACGGAAACGACGGACTCGAGGAGTCCATCCTTGTTCACTCGAACTTGCCTCAGACTTTCTCTCGTCCGCGAATGCACACACGACAGTTCCTTTGTCAGCCTGGAACCCATCACAGCCGAGGGCTCAAGAAGTCTTCGGGGTGCTCGAGAGGGTGTCTGCCGTAGCACCCCTAACGAGATAGCGGCGCTTCGCGCAGTCGTTATTGCAAGTCATATCAGCAAAAGCAATCACTTTCTCAGCAGCAGGCAGTGCGAGCCCAGCGGCAGCTCTACATGAAGGTACCGATAGCCCAGGAAGGCCGCCGACCGCGGGAATTCGCGCCGCCCCCATTCCGCCAGCGTACACGAGACTTTCAGGGCACCCTGGACGACATCCAGGGACTGGAATAATTGGCATTCGCCGTGTCACAGGGCTCGTTGGTCTAGGGGTATGATTCCTGCTTAGGGTGCAGGAGGTCCCGGGTTCAAATCCCGGACGAGCCCTAGCGTTTTGTGCAAACTGATCGCACGTCAGTGGCTGAGTCAGCGCAAAAAGCTCGCCGTCAATATCAAATGAATTTCTTATTCGATGTGAGCAATTGACACTCGGGTCCGACGCGTGAAGGCGATTACGAAGGTTTCGGGTACAGATGGTAGCAGATGCATGTTAGTACGTCTTGCTTAAAGTGATGAAAAAGTGTTTCCGCCCGGGATCGAACCGGGGACCTTCTGCGTGTTAGGCAGACGTGATAACCGCTACACCACGGAAACTGCTTGTGTGCACCTTACTTCACAGACAACTTATAGTGATGTTGCCATCGTAACTAAAAAATTCAATAAATGTGGTACTTGCAAACGAAGGGACATGCAGCAGATCCACACACGACGTGGCTCATTGGAGGACAATACGACATAGGCAGGAAAATACTGTTCCCACCCGGGATCGAACCGGGGACCTTCTGCGTGTGAAGCAGACGTGATAACCGCTACACTACGGAGACGACGGACTCGAGGAGTCCATCCTTGTTCACTCGAACTTGCCTCAGACTTTCTCTCGTCCGCGAATGCACACACGACAGTTCCTTTGTCAGCCTGGAACCCATCACAGCCGAGGGCTCAAGAAGTCTTCGGGGTGCTCGAGAGGGTGTCTGCCGTAGCACCCCTAACGAGATAGCGGCGCTTCGCGCAGTCGTTATTGCAAGTCATATCAGCAAAAGCAATCACTTTCTCAGCAGCAGGCAGTGCGAGCCCAGCGGCAGCTCTACATGAAGGTACCGATAGCCCAGGAAGGCCGCCGACCGCGGGAATTCGCGCCGCCCCCATTCCGCCAGCGTACACGAGACTTTCAGGGCACCCTGGACGACATCCAGGGACTGGAATAATTGGCATTCGCCGTGTCACAGGGCTCGTTGGTCTAGGGGTATGATTCCTGCTTAGGGTGCAGGAGGTCCCGGGTTCAAATCCCGGACGAGCCCTAGCGTTTTGTGCAAACTGATCGCACGTCAGTGGCTGAGTCAGCGCAAAAAGCTCGCCGTCAATATCAAATGAATTTCTTATTCGATGTGAGCAATTGACACTCGGGTCCGACGCGTGAAGGCGATTACGAAGGTTTCGGGTACAGATGGTAGCAGATGCATGTTAGTACGTCTTGCTTAAAGTGATGAAAAAGTGTTTCCACCCGGGATCGAACCGGGGACCTTCTTCGTGTTAGGCAGACGTGATAACCGCTACACCACGGAAACTGCTTGTGTGCACCTTACTTCACAGACAACTTATAGTGATGTTGCCATCGTAACTAAAAAATTCAATAAATGTGGTACTTGCAAACGAAGGGACATGCAGCAGATCCACACACGACGTGGCTCATTGGAGGACAATACGACATAGGCAGGAAAATACTGTTCCCGCCCGGGATCGAACCGGGGACCTTCTGCGTGTGAAGCAGACGTGATAACCGCTACACTACGGAAACGACGGACCCGAGGAGTCCATCCTTGTTCACTCGAACTTGCCTCAGACTTTCTCTCGTCCGCGAATGCACACACGCCAGTTCCTTAGTCAGCCAGGAACCCATCACAGCCGAGGGCTCAAGAAGTCTTCGGGGTGCTCGAGAGGGTGTCTGCCGTAGCACCCCTAACGAGATAGCGGCGCTTCGCGCAGTCGTTATTGCAAGTCATATCAGCAAAAGCAATCACTTTCTCAGCAGCAGGCAGTGCGAGCCCAGCGGCAGCTCTACATGAAGGTACCAATAGCCCAGGAAGGCCGCCGACCGCGGGAATTCGCGCCGCCCCCATTCCGCCAGCGTACACGAGACTTTCAGGGCACCCTGGACGACATCGAGGGACTGGAATAATTGGCATTCGCCGTGTCACAGGGCTCGTTGGTCTAGGGGTATGATTCCTGCTTAGGGTGCAGGAGGTCCCGGGTTCAAATCCCGGACGAGCCCTAGCGTTTTGTGCAAACTGATCGCACGTCAGTGGCTGAGTCAGCGCAAAAAGCTCGCCGTCAATATCAAATGAATTTCTTATTCGATGTGAGCAATTGACACTCGGGTCCGACGCGTGAAGGCGATTACGAAGGTTTCGGGTACAGATGGTAGCAGATGCATGTTAGTACGTCTTGCTTAAAGTGATGAAAAAGTGTTTCCGCCCGGGATCGAACCGGGGACCTTCTGCGTGTTAGGCAGACGTGATAACCGCTACACCACGGAAACTGCTTGTGTGCACCTTACTTCACAGACAACTTATAGTGATGTTGCCATCGTAACTAAAAAATTCAATAAATGTGGTACTTGCAAACGAAGGGACATGCAGCAGATCCACACACGACGTGGCTCATTGGAGGACAATACGACATAGGCAGGAAAATACTGTTCCCGCCCGGGATCGAACCGGGGACCTTCTGCGTGTGAAGCAGACGTGATAACCGCTACACTACGGAGACGACGGACTCGAGGAGTCCATCCTTGTTCACTCGAACTTGCCTCAGACTTTCTCTCGTCCGCGAATGCACACACGACAGTTCCTTTGTCAGCCTGGAACCCATCACAGCCGAGGGCTCAAGAAGTCTTCGGGGTGCTCGAGAGGGTGTCTGCCGTAGCACCCCTAACGAGATAGCGGCGCTTCGCGCAGTCGTTATTGCAAGTCATATCAGCAAAAGCAATCACTTTCTCAGCAGCAGGCAGTGCGAGCCCAGCGGCAGCTCTACATGAAGGTACCGATAGCCCAGGAAGGCCGCCGACCGCGGGAATTCGCGCCGCCCCCATTCCGCCAGCGTACACGAGACTTTCAGGGCACCCTGGACGACATCCAGGGACTGGAATAATTGGCATTCGCCGTGTCACAGGGCTCGTTGGTCTAGGGGTATGATTCCTGCTTAGGGTGCAGGAGGTCCCGGGTTCAAATCCCGGACGAGCCCTAGCGTTTTGTGCAAACTGATCGCACGTCAGTGGCTGAGTCAGCGCAAAAAGCTCGCCGTCAATATCAAATGAATTTCTTATTCGATGTGAGCAATTGACACTCGGGTCCGACGCGTGAAGGCGATTACGAAGGTTTCGGGTACAGATGGTAGCAGATGCATGTTAGTACGTCTTGCTTAAAGTGATGAAAAAGTGTTTCCGCCCGCTATCGAACCGGGGACCTTCTGCGTGTTAGGCAGACGTGATAACCGCTACACCACGGAAACTGCTTGTGTGCACCTTACTTCACAGACAACTTATAGTGATGTTGCCATCGTAACTAAAAAATTCAATAAATGTGGTACTTGCAAACGAAGGGACATGCAGCAGATCCACACACGACGTGGCTCATTGGAGGACAATACGACATAGGCAGGAAAATACTGTTCCCGCCCGGGATCGAACCGGGGACCTTCTGCGTGTGAAGCAGACGTGATAACCGCTACACTACGGAAACGACGGACCCGAGGAGTCCATCCTTGTTCACTCGAACTTGCCTCAGACTTTCTCTCGTCCGCGAATGCACACACGACAGTTCCTTTGTCAGCCTGGAACCCATCACAGCCGAGGGCTCAAGAAGTCTTCGGGGTGCTCGAGAGGGTGTCTGCCGTAGCACCCCTAACGAGATAGCGGCGCTTCGCGCAGTCGTTATTGCAAGTCATATCAGCAAAAGCAATCACTTTCTCAGCAGCAGGCAGTGCGAGCCCAGCGGCAGCTCTACATGAAGATACCAATAGCCCAGGAAGGCCGCCGACCGCGGGAATTCGCGCCGCCCCCATTCCGCCAGCGTACACGAGACTTTCAGGGCACCCTGGACGACATCGAGGGACTGGAATAATTGGCATTCGCCGTGTCACAGGGCTCGTTGGTCTAGGGGTATGATTCCTGCTTAGGGTGCAGGAGGTCCCGGGTTCAAATCCCGGACGAGCCCTAGCGTTTTGTGCAAACTGATCGCACGTCAGTGGCTGAGTCAGCGCAAAAAGCTCGCCGTCAATATCAAATGAATTTCTTATTCGATGTGAGCAATTGACACTCGGGTCCGACGCGTGAAGGCGATTACGAAGGTTTCGGGTACAGATGGTAGCAGATGCATGTTAGTACGTCTTGCTTAAAGTGATGAAAAAGTGTTTCCACCCGGGATCGAACCGGGGACCTTCTTCGTGTTAGGCAGACGTGATAACCGCTACACCACGGAAACTGCTTGTGTGCACCTTACTTCACAGACAACTTATAGTGATGTTGCCATCGTAACTAAAAAATTCAATAAATGTGGTACTTGCAAACGAAGGGACATGCAGCAGATCCACACACGACGTGGCTCATTGGAGGACAATACGACATAGGCAGGAAAATACTGTTCCCGCCCGGGATCGAACCGGGGACCTTCTGCGTGTGAAGCAGACGTGATAACCGCTACACTACGGAAACGACGGACCCGAGGAGTCCATCGTTGTTCACTCGAACTTGCCTCAGACTTTCTCTCGTCCGCGAATGCACACACGCCAGTTCCTTAGTCAGCCAGGAACCCATCACAGCCGAGGGCTCAAGAAGTCTTCGGGGTGCTCGAGAGGGTGTCTGCCGTAGCACCCCTAACGAGATAGCGGCGCTTCGCGCAGTCGTTATTGCAAGTCATATCAGCAAAAGCAATCACTTTCTCAGCAGCAGGCAGTGCGAGCCCAGCGGCAGCTCTACATGAAGGTACCAATAGCCCAGGAAGGCCGCCGACCGCAGGAATTCGCGCCGCCCCCATTCCGCCAGCGTACACGAGACTTTCAGGGCACCCTGGACGACATCGAGGGACTGGAATAATTGGCATTCGCCGTGTCACAGGGCTCGTTGGTCTAGGGGTATGATTCCTGCTTAGGGTGCAGGAGGTCCCGGGTTCAAATCCCGGACGAGCCCTAGCGTTTTGTGCAAACTGATCGCACGTCAGTGGCTGAGTCAGCGCAAAAAGCTCGCCGTCAATATCAAATGAATTTCTTATTCGATGTGAGCAATTGACACTCGGGTCCGACGCGTGAAGGCGATTACGAAGGTTTCGGGTAGAGATGGTAGCAGATGCATGTTAGTACGTCTTGCTTAAAGTGATGAAAAAGTGTTTCCGCCCGGGATCGAACCGGGGACCTTCTGCGTGTTAGGCAGACGTGATAACCGCTACACCACGGAAACTGCTTGTGTGCACCTTACTTCACAGACAACTTATAGTGATGTTGCCATCGTAACTAAAAAATTCAATAAATGTGGTACTTGCAAACGAAGGGACATGCAGCAGATCCACACACGACGTGGCTCATTGGAGGACAATACGACATAGGCAGGAAAATACTGTTCCCGTCCGGGATCGAACCGGGGACCTTCTGCGTGTGAAGCAGACGTGATAACCGCTACACTACGGAAACGACGGACCCGAGGAGTCCATCCTTGTTCACTCGAACTTGCCTCAGACTTTCTCTCGTCCGCGAATGCACACACGACAGTTCCTTTGTCAGCCTGGAACCCATCACAGCCGAGGGCTCAAGAAGTCTTCGGGGTGCTCGAGAGGGTGTCTGCCGTAGCACCCCTAACGAGATAGCGGCGCTTCGCGCAGTCGTTATTGCAAGTCATATCAGCAAAAGCAATCACTTTCTCAGCAGCTTCACCTGCCCATGTTAGGCAAAATTTTCTGCCTGACACATGTAGCACTATCACCGTCAGAGGGTGGTACGGGACTACAAGTCCCACCGCCACACCTCCAAAGTGAATTGCAGTGACGCAGTCACTGCCCTGTGGAAATTTACTGCCTCACCAACACAGTTAGACCGGAATAGACCGGTGATGCTGTATTGTAACATATCACCCCGGACTACAAGTCCTTTAAAAAAAAAAAAAAAAAAAAAAAAAAAGCAGCAGGCAGTGCGAGCCCAGCGGCAGCTCTACATGAAGGTACCGATAGCCCAGGAAGGCCGCCGACCGCGGGAATTCGCGCCGCCCCCATTCCGCCAGCGTACACGAGACTTTCAGGGCACCCTGGACGACATCGAGGGACTGGAATAATTGGCATTCGCCGTGTCACAGGGCTCGTTGGTCTAGGGGTATGATTCCTGCTTAGGGTGCAGGAGGTCCCGGGTTCAAATCCCGGACGAGCCCTAGCGTTTTGTGCAAACTGATCGCACGTCAGTGGCTGAGTCAGCGCAAAAAGCTCGCCGTCAATATCAAATGAATTTCTTATTCGATGTGAGCAATTGACACTCGGGTCCGACGCGTGAAGGCGATTACGAAGGTTTCGGGTACAGATGGTAGCAGATGCATGTTAGTACGTCTTGCTTAAAGTGATGAAAAAGTGTTTCCGCCCGGGATCGAACCGGGGACCTTCTGCGTGTTAGGCAGACGTGATAACCGCTACACCACGGAAACTGCTTGTGTGCACCTTACTTCACAGACAACTTATAGTGATGTTGCCATCGTAACTAAAAAATTCAATAAATGTGGTACTTGCAAACGAAGGGACATGCAGCAGATCCACACACGACGTGGCTCATTGGAGGACAATACGACATAGGCAGGAAAATACTGTTCCCGCCCGGGATCGAACCGGGGACCTTCTGCGTGTGAAGCAGACGTGATAACCGCTACACTACGGAGACGACGGACTCGAGGAGTCCATCCTTGTTCACTCGAACTTGCCTCAGACTTTCTCTCGTCCGCGAATGCACACACGACAGTTCCTTTGTCAGCCTGGAACCCATCACAGCCGAGGGCTCAAGAAGTCTTCGGGGTGCTCGAGAGGGTGTCTGCCGTAGCACCCCTAACGAGATAGCGGCGCTTCGCGCAGTCGTTATTGCAAGTCATATCAGCAAAAGCAATCACTTTCTCAGCAGCAGGCAGTGCGAGCCCAGCGGCAGCTCTACATGAAGGTACCGATAGCCCAGGAAGGCCGCCGACCGCGGGAATTCGCGCCGCCCCCATTCCGCCAGCGTACACGAGACTTTCAGGGCACCCTGGACGACATCGAGGGACTGGAATAATTGGCATTCGCCGTGTCACAGGGCTCGTTGGTCTAGGGGTATGATTCCTGCTTAGGGTGCAGGAGGTCCCGGGTTCAAATCCCGGACGAGCCCTAGCGTTTTGTGCAAACCGATCGCACGTCGGTGGCTGAGTCAGCGCAAAAAGCTCGCCGTCAATATCAAATGAATTTCTTATTCGATGTGAGCAATTGACACTCGGGTCCGACGCGTGAAGGCGATTACGAAGGTTTCGGGTACAGATGGTAGCAGATGCATGTTAGTACGTCTTGCTTAAAGTGATGAAAAAGTGTTTCCGCCCGGGATCGAACCGGGGACCTTCTGCGTGTTAGGCAGACGTGATAACCGCTACACCACGGAAACTGCCTGTGTGCACCTTACTTCACAGACAACTTATAGTGATGTTGCCATCGTAACTAAAAAATTCAATAAATGTGGTACTTGCAAACGAAGGGACATGCAGCAGATCCACACACGACGTGGCTCATTGGAGGACAATACGACATAGGCAGGAAAATACTGTTCCCGTCCGGGATCGAACCGGGGACCTTCTGCGTGTGAAGCAGACGTGATAACCGCTACACTACGGAAACGACGGACCCGAGGAGTCCATCCTTGTTCACTCGAACTTGCCTCAGACTTTCTCTCGTCCGCGAATGCACACACGACAGTTCCTTTGTCAGCCTGGAACCCATCACAGCCGAGGGCTCAAGAAGTCTTCGGGGTGCTCGAGAGGGTGTCTGCCGTAGCACCCCTAACGAGATAGCGGCGCTTCGCGCAGTCGTTATTGCAAGTCATATCAGCAAAAGCAATCACTTTCTCAGCAGCTTCACCTGCCCATGTTAGGCAAAATTTTCTGCCTGACACATGTAGCACTATCACCGTCAGAGGGTGGTACGGGACTACAAGTCCCACCGCCACACCTCCAAAGTGAATTGCAGTGACGCAGTCACTGCCCTGTGGAAATTTACTGCCTCACCAACACAGTTAGACCGGAATAGACCGGTGATGCTGTATTGTAACATATCACCCCGGACTACAAGTCCTTTAAAAAAAAAAAAAAAAAAAAAAAAAGCAGCAGGCAGTGCGAGCCCAGCGGCAGCTCTACATGAAGGTACCGATAGCCCAGGAAGGCCGCCGACCGCGGGAATTCGCGCCGCCCCCATTCCGCCAGCGTACACGAGACTTTCAGGGCACCCTGGACGACATCCAGGGACTGGAATAATTGGCATTCGCCGTGTCACAGGGCTCGTTGGTCTAGGGGTATGATTCCTGCTTAGGGTGCAGGAGGTCCCGGGTTCAAATCCCGGACGAGCCCTAGCGTTTTGTGCAAACTGATCGCACGTCAGTGGCTGAGTCAGCGCAAAAAGCTCGCCGTCAATATCAAATGAATTTCTTATTCGATGTGAGCAATTGACACTCGGGTCCGACGCGTGAAGGCGATTACGAAGGTTTCGGGTACAGATGGTAGCAGATGCATGTTAGTACGTCTTGCTTAAAGTGATGAAAAAGTGTTTCCGCCCGGGATCGAACCGGGGACCTTCTGCGTGTTAGGCAGACGTGATAACCGCTACACCACGGAAACTGCTTGTGTGCACCTTACTTCACAGACAACTTATAGTGATGTTGCCATCGTAACTAAAAAATTCAATAAATGTGGTACTTGCAAACGAAGGGACATGCAGCAGATCCACACACGACGTGGCTCATTGGAGGACAATACGACATAGGCAGGAAAATACTGTTCCCGCCCGGGATCGAACCGGGGACCTTCTGCGTGTGAAGCAGACGTGATAACCGCTACACTACGGAAACGACGGACCCGAGGAGTCCATCGTTGTTCACTCGAACTTGCCTCAGACTTTCTCTCGTCCGCGAATGCACACACGCCAGTTCCTTAGTCAGCCAGGAACCCATCACAGCCGAGGGCTCAAGAAGTCTTCGGGGTGCTCGAGAGGGTGTCTGCCGTAGCACCCCTAACGAGATAGCGGCGCTTCGCGCAGTCGTTATTGCAAGTCATATCAGCAAAAGCAATCACTTTCTCAGCAGCAGGCAGTGCGAGCCCAGCGGCAGCTCTACATGAAGGTACCAATAGCCCAGGAAGGCCGCCGACCGCGGGAATTCGCGCCGCCCCCATTCCGCCAGCGTACACGAGACTTTCAGGGCACCCTGGACGACATCGAGGGACTGGAATAATTGGCATTCGCCGTGTCACAGGGCTCGTTGGTCTAGGGGTATGATTCCTGCTTAGGGTGCAGGAGGTCCCGGGTTCAAATCCCGGACGAGCCCTAGCGTTTTGTGCAAACCGATCGCACGTCGGTGGCTGAGTCAGCGCAAAAAGCTCGCCGTCAATATCAAATGAATTTCTTATTCGATGTGAGCAATTGACACTCGGGTCCGACGCGTGAAGGCGATTACGAAGGTTTCGGGTACAGATGGTAGCAGATGCATGTTAGTACGTCTTGCTTAAAGTGATGAAAAAGTGTTTCCGCCCGGGATCGAACCGGGGACCTTCTGCGTGTTAGGCAGACGTGATAACCGCTACACCACGGAAACTGCTTGTGTGCACCTTACTTCACAGACAACTTATAGTGATGTTGCCATCGTAACTAAAAAATTCAATAAATGTGGTACTTGCAAACGAAGGGACATGCAGCAGATCCACACACGACGTGGCTCATTGGAGGACAATACGACATAGGCAGGAAAATACTGTTCCCGTCCGGGATCGAACCGGGGACCTTCTGCGTGTGAAGCAGACGTGATAACCGCTACACTACGGAAACGACGGACCCGAGGAGTCCATCCTTGTTCACTCGAACTTGCCTCAGACTTTCTCTCGTCCGCGAATGCACACACGACAGTTCCTTTGTCAGCCTGGAACCCATCACAGCCGAGGGCTCAAGAAGTCTTCGGGGTGCTCGAGAGGGTGTCTGCCGTAGCACCCCTAACGAGATAGCGGCGCTTCGCGCAGTCGTTATTGCAAGTCATATCAGCAAAAGCAATCACTTTCTCAGCAGCTTCACCTGCCCATGTTAGGCAAAATTTTCTGCCTGACACATGTAGCACTATCACCGTCAGAGGGTGGTACGGGACTACAAGTCCCACCGCCACACCTCCAAAGTGAATTGCAGTGACGCAGTCACTGCCCTGTGGAAATTTACTGCCTCACCAACACAGTTAGACCGGAATAGACCGGTGATGCTGTATTGTAACATATCACCCCGGACTACAAGTCCTTTAAAAAAAAAAAAAAAAAAAAAAAAAGCAGCAGGCAGTGCGAGCCCAGCGGCAGCTCTACATGAAGGTACCGATAGCCCAGGAAGGCCGCCGACCGCGGGAATTCGCGCCGCCCCCATTCCGCCAGCGTACACGAGACTTTCAGGGCACCCTGGACGACATCCAGGGACTGGAATAATTGGCATTCGCCGTGTCACAGGGCTCGTTGGTCTAGGGGTATGATTCCTGCTTAGGGTGCAGGAGGTCCCGGGTTCAAATCCCGGACGAGCCCTAGCGTTTTGTGCAAACTGATCGCACGTCAGTGGCTGAGTCAGCGCAAAAAGCTCGCCGTCAATATCAAATGAATTTCTTATTCGATGTGAGCAATTGACACTCGGGTCCGACGCGTGAAGGCGATTACGAAGGTTTCGGGTACAGATGGTAGCAGATGCATGTTAGTACGTCTTGCTTAAAGTGATGAAAAAGTGTTTCCGCCCGGGATCGAACCGGGGACCTTCTGCGTGTTAGGCAGACGTGATAACCGCTACACCACGGAAACTGCTTGTGTGCACCTTACTTCACAGACAACTTATAGTGATGTTGCCATCGTAACTAAAAAATTCAATAAATGTGGTACTTGCAAACGAAGGGACATGCAGCAGATCCACACACGACGTGGCTCATTGGAGGACAATACGACATAGGCAGGAAAATACTGTTCCCGCCCGGGATCGAACCGGGGACCTTCTGCGTGTGAAGCAGACGTGATAACCGCTACACTACGGAAACGACGGACTCGAGGAGTCCATCCTTGTTCACTCGAACTTGCCTCAGACTTTCTCTCGTCCGCGAATGCACACACGACAGTTCCTTTGTCAGCCTGGAACCCATCACAGCCGAGGGCTCAAGAAGTCTTCGGGGTGCTCGAGAGGGTGTCTGCCGTAGCACCCCTAACGAGATAGCGGCGCTTCGCGCAGTCGTTATTGCAAGTCATATCAGCAAAAGCAATCACTTTCTCAGCAGCAGGCAGTGCGAGCCCAGCGGCAGCTCTACATGAAGGTACCGATAGCCCAGGAAGGCCGCCGACCGCGGGAATTCGCGCCGCCCCCATTCCGCCAGCGTACACGAGACTTTCAGGGCACCCTGGACGACATCCAGGGACTGGAATAATTGGCATTCGCCGTGTCACAGGGCTCGTTGGTCTAGGGGTATGATTCCTGCTTAGGGTGCAGGAGGTCCCGGGTTCAAATCCCGGACGAGCCCTAGCGTTTTGTGCAAACTGATCGCACGTCAGTGGCTGAGTCAGCGCAAAAAGCTCGCCGTCAATATCAAATGAATTTCTTATTCGATGTGAGCAATTGACACTCGGGTCCGACGCGTGAAGGCGATTACGAAGGTTTCGGGTACAGATGGTAGCAGATGCATGTTAGTACGTCTTGCTTAAAGTGATGAAAAAGTGTTTCCGCCCGCTATCGAACCGGGGACCTTCTGCGTGTTAGGCAGACGTGATAACCGCTACACCACGGAAACTGCTTGTGTGCACCTTACTTCACAGACAACTTATAGTGATGTTGCCATCGTAACTAAAAAATTCAATAAATGTGGTACTTGCAAACGAAGGGACATGCAGCAGATCCACACACGACGTGGCTCATTGGAGGACAATACGACATAGGCAGGAAAATACTGTTCCCGCCCGGGATCGAACCGGGGACCTTCTGCGTGTGAAGCAGACGTGATAACCGCTACACTACGGAAACGACGGACCCGAGGAGTCCATCCTTGTTCACTCGAACTTGCCTCAGACTTTCTCTCGTCCGCGAATGCACACACGACAGTTCCTTTGTCAGCCTGGAACCCATCACAGCCGAGGGCTCAAGAAGTCTTCGGGGTGCTCGAGAGGGTGTCTGCCGTAGCACCCCTAACGAGATAGCGGCGCTTCGCGCAGTCGTTATTGCAAGTCATATCAGCAAAAGCAATCACTTTCTCAGCAGCAGGCAGTGCGAGCCCAGCGGCAGCTCTACATGAAGATACCAATAGCCCAGGAAGGCCGCCGACCGCGGGAATTCGCGCCGCCCCCATTCCGCCAGCGTACACGAGACTTTCAGGGCACCCTGGACGACATCGAGGGACTGGAATAATTGGCATTCGCCGTGTCACAGGGCTCGTTGGTCTAGGGGTATGATTCCTGCTTAGGGTGCAGGAGGTCCCGGGTTCAAATCCCGGACGAGCCCTAGCGTTTTGTGCAAACTGATCGCACGTCAGTGGCTGAGTCAGCGCAAAAAGCTCGCCGTCAATATCAAATGAATTTCTTATTCGATGTGAGCAATTGACACTCGGGTCCGACGCGTGAAGGCGATTACGAAGGTTTCGGGTACAGATGGTAGCAGATGCATGTTAGTACGTCTTGCTTAAAGTGATGAAAAAGTGTTTCCACCCGGGATCGAACCGGGGACCTTCTTCGTGTTAGGCAGACGTGATAACCGCTACACCACGGAAACTGCTTGTGTGCACCTTACTTCACAGACAACTTATAGTGATGTTGCCATCGTAACTAAAAAATTCAATAAATGTGGTACTTGCAAACGAAGGGACATGCAGCAGATCCACACACGACGTGGCTCATTGGAGGACAATACGACATAGGCAGGAAAATACTGTTCCCGCCCGGGATCGAACCGGGGACCTTCTGCGTGTGAAGCAGACGTGATAACCGCTACACTACGGAAACGACGGACCCGAGGAGTCCATCGTTGTTCACTCGAACTTGCCTCAGACTTTCTCTCGTCCGCGAATGCACACACGCCAGTTCCTTAGTCAGCCAGGAACCCATCACAGCCGAGGGCTCAAGAAGTCTTCGGGGTGCTCGAGAGGGTGTCTGCCGTAGCACCCCTAACGAGATAGCGGCGCTTCGCGCAGTCGTTATTGCAAGTCATATCAGCAAAAGCAATCACTTTCTCAGCAGCAGGCAGTGCGAGCCCAGCGGCAGCTCTACATGAAGGTACCAATAGCCCAGGAAGGCCGCCGACCGCGGGAATTCGCGCCGCCCCCATTCCGCCAGCGTACACGAGACTTTCAGGGCACCCTGGACGACATCGAGGGACTGGAATAATTGGCATTCGCCGTGTCACAGGGCTCGTTGGTCTAGGGGTATGATTCTTGCTTAGGGTGCAGGAGGTCCCGGGTTCAAATCCCGGACGAGCCCTAGCGTTTTGTGCAAACTGATCGCACGTCAGTGGCTGAGTCAGCGCAAAAAGCTCGCCGTCAATATCAAATGAATTTCTTATTCGATGTGAGCAATTGACACTCGGGTCCGACGCGTGAAGGCGATTACGAAGGTTTCGGGTACAGATGGTAGCAGATGCATGTTAGTACGTCTTGCTTAAAGTGATGAAAAAGTGTTTCCACCCGGGATCGAACCGGGGACCTTCTTCGTGTTAGGCAGACGTGATAACCGCTACACCACGGAAACTGCTTGTGTGCACCTTACTTCACAGACAACTTATAGTGATGTTGCCATCGTAACTAAAAAATTCAATAAATGTGGTACTTGCAAACGAAGGGACATGCAGCAGATCCACACACGACGTGGCTCATTGGAGGACAATACGACATAGGCAGGAAAATACTGTTCCCGCCCGGAATCGAACCGGGGACCTTCTGCGTGTGAAGCAGACGTGATAACCGCTACACTACGGAAACGACGGACCCGAGGAGTCCATCGTTGTTCACTCGAACTTGCCTCAGATTTTCTCTCGTCCGCGAATGCACACACGCCAGTTCCTTAGTCAGCCAGGAACCCATCACAGCCGAGGGCTCAAGAAGTCTTCGGGGTGCTCGAGAGGGTGTCTGCCGTAGCACCCCTAACGAGATAGCGGCGCTTCGCGCAGTCGTTATTGCAAGTCATATCAGCAAAAGCAATCACTTTCTCAGCAGCAGGCAGTGCGAGCCCAGCGGCAGCTCTACATGAAGGTACCAATAGCCCAGGAAGGCCGCCGACCGCGGGAATTCGCGCCGCCCCCATTCCGCCAGCGTACACGAGACTTTCAGGGCACCCTGGACGACATCGAGGGACTGGAATAATTGGCATTCGCCGTGTCACAGGGCTCGTTGGTCTAGGGGTATGATTCCTGCTTAGGGTGCAGGAGGTCCCGGGTTCAAATCCCGGACGAGCCCTAGCGTTTTGTGCAAACTGATCGCACGTCAGTGGCTGAGTCAGCGCAAAAAGCTCGCCGTCAATATCAAATGAATTTCTTATTCGATGTGAGCAATTGACACTCGGGTCCGACGCGTGAAGGCGATTACGAAGGTTTCGGGTACAGATGGTAGCAGATGCATGTTAGTACGTCTTGCTTAAAGTGATGAAAAAGTGTTTCCACCCGGGATCGAACCGGGGACCTTCTTCGTGTTAGGCAGACGTGATAACCGCTACACCACGGAAACTGCTTGTGTGCACCTTACTTCACAGACAACTTATAGTGATGTTGCCATCGTAACTAAAAAATTCAATAAATGTGGTACTTGCAAACGAAGGGACATGCAGCAGATCCACACACGACGTGGCTCATTGGAGGACAATACGACATAGGCAGGAAAATACTGTTCCCGCCCGGGATCGAACCGGGGACCTTCTGCGTGTGAAGCAGACGTGATAACCGCTACACTACGGAAACGACGGACCCGAGGAGTCCATCGTTGTTCACTCGAACTTGCCTCAGACTTTCTCTCGTCCGCGAATGCACACACGCCAGTTCCTTAGTCAGCCAGGAACCCATCACAGCCGAGGGCTCAAGAAGTCTTCGGGGTGCTCGAGAGGGTGTCTGCCGTAGCACCCCTAACGAGATAGCGGCGCTTCGCGCAGTCGTTATTGCAAGTCATATCAGCAAAAGCAATCACTTTCTCAGCAGCAGGCAGTGCGAGCCCAGCGGCAGCTCTACATGAAGGTACCAATAGCCCAGGAAGGCCGCCGACCGCGGGAATTCGCGCCGCCCCCATTCCGCCAGCGTACACGAGACTTTCAGGGCACCCTGGACGACATCGAGGGACTGGAATAATTGGCATTCGCCGTGTCACAGGGCTCGTTGGTCTAGGGGTATGATTCCTGCTTAGGGTGCAGGAGGTCCCGGGTTCAAATCCCGGACGAGCCCTAGCGTTTTGTGCAAACTGATCGCACGTCAGTGGCTGAGTCAGCGCAAAAAGCTCGCCGTCAATGTCTAATGAATTTCTTATTCGATGTGAGCAATTGACACTCGGGTCCGACGCGTGAAGGCGATTACGAAGGTTTCGGGTACAGATGGTAGCAGATGCATGTTAGTACGTCTTGCTTAAAGTGATGAAAAAGTGTTTCCGCCCGGGATCGAACCGGGGACCTTCTGCGTGTTAGGCAGACGTGATAACCGCTACACCACGGAAACTGCTTGTGTGCTCCTTACTTCACAGACAACTTATAGTGATGTTGCCATCGTAACTAAAAAATTCAATAAATGTGGTACTTGCAAACGAAGGGACATGCAGCAGATCCACACACGACGTGGCTCATTGGAGGACAATACGACATAGGCAGGAAAATACTGTTCCCGCCCGGGATCGAACCGGGGACCTTCTGCGTGTGAAGCAGACGTGATAACCGCTACACTACGGAAACGACGGACTCGAGGAGTCCATCCTTGTTCACTCGAACTTGCCTCAGACTTTCTCTCGTCCGCGAATGCACACACGACAGTTCCTTTGTCAGCCTGGAACCCATCACAGCCGAGGGCTCAAGAAGTCTTCGGGGTGCTCGAGAGGGTGTCTGCCGTAGCACCCCTAACGAGATAGCGGCGCTTCGCGCAGTCGTTATTGCAAGTCATATCAGCAAAAGCAATCACTTTCTCAGCAGCAGGCAGTGCGAGCCCAGCGGCAGCTCTACATGAAGGTACCGATAGCCCAGGAAGGCCGCCGACCGCGGGAATTCGCGCCGCCCCCATTCCGCCAGCGTACACGAGACTTTCAGGGCACCCTGGACGACATCCAGGGACTGGAATAATTGGCATTCGCCGTGTCACAGGGCTCGTTGGTCTAGGGGTATGATTCCTGCTTAGGGTGCAGGAGGTCCCGGGTTCAAATCCCGGACGAGCCCTAGCGTTTTGTGCAAACTGATCGCACGTCAGTGGCTGAGTCAGCGCAAAAAGCTCGCCGTCAATATCAAATGAATTTCTTATTCGATGTGAGCAATTGACACTCGGGTCCGACGCGTGAAGGCGATTACGAAGGTTTCGGGTACAGATGGTAGCAGATGCATGTTAGTACGTCTTGCTTAAAGTGATGAAAAAGTGTTTCCGCCCGCTATCGAACCGGGGACCTTCTGCGTGTTAGGCAGACGTGATAACCGCTACACCACGGAAACTGCTTGTGTGCACCTTACTTCACAGACAACTTATAGTGATGTTGCCATCGTAACTAAAAAATTCAATAAATGTGGTACTTGCAAACGAAGGGACATGCAGCAGATCCACACACGACGTGGCTCATTGGAGGACAATACGACATAGGCAGGAAAATACTGTTCCCGCCCGGGATCGAACCGGGGACCTTCTGCGTGTGAAGCAGACGTGATAACCGCTACACTACGGAAACGACGGACCCGAGGAGTCCATCCTTGTTCACTCGAACTTGCCTCAGACTTTCTCTCGTCCGCGAATGCACACACGACAGTTCCTTTGTCAGCCTGGAACCCATCACAGCCGAGGGCTCAAGAAGTCTTCGGGGTGCTCGAGAGGGTGTCTGCCGTAGCACCCCTAACGAGATAGCGGCGCTTCGCGCAGTCGTTATTGCAAGTCATATCAGCAAAAGCAATCACTTTCTCAGCAGCAGGCAGTGCGAGCCCAGCGGCAGCTCTACATGAAGATACCAATAGCCCAGGAAGGCCGCCGACCGCGGGAATTCGCGCCGCCCCCATTCCGCCAGCGTACACGAGACTTTCAGGGCACCCTGGACGACATCGAGGGACTGGAATAATTGGCATTCGCCGTGTCACAGGGCTCGTTGGTCTAGGGGTATGATTCCTGCTTAGGGTGCAGGAGGTCCCGGGTTCAAATCCCGGACGAGCCCTAGCGTTTTGTGCAAACTGATCGCACGTCAGTGGCTGAGTCAGCGCAAAAAGCTCGCCGTCAATATCAAATGAATTTCTTATTCGATGTGAGCAATTGACACTCGGGTCCGACGCGTGAAGGCGATTACGAAGGTTTCGGGTACAGATGGTAGCAGATGCATGTTAGTACGTCTTGCTTAAAGTGATGAAAAAGTGTTTCCACCCGGGATCGAACCGGGGACCTTCTTCGTGTTAGGCAGACGTGATAACCGCTACACCACGGAAACTGCTTGTGTGCACCTTACTTCACAGACAACTTATAGTGATGTTGCCATCGTAACTAAAAAATTCAATAAATGTGGTACTTGCAAACGAAGGGACATGCAGCAGATCCACACACGACGTGGCTCATTGGAGGACAATACGACATAGGCAGGAAAATACTGTTCCCGCCCGGGATCGAACCGGGGACCTTCTGCGTGTGAAGCAGACGTGATAACCGCTACACTACGGAAACGACGGACCCGAGGAGTCCATCGTTGTTCACTCGAACTTGCCTCAGACTTTCTCTCGTCCGCGAATGCACACACGCCAGTTCCTTAGTCAGCCAGGAACCCATCACAGCCGAGGGCTCAAGAAGTCTTCGGGGTGCTCGAGAGGGTGTCTGCCGTAGCACCCCTAACGAGATAGCGGCGCTTCGCGCAGTCGTTATTGCAAGTCATATCAGCAAAAGCAATCACTTTCTCAGCAGCAGGCAGTGCGAGCCCAGCGGCAGCTCTACATGAAGGTACCAATAGCCCAGGAAGGCCGCCGACCGCGGGAATTCGCGCCGCCCCCATTCCGCCAGCGTACACGAGACTTTCAGGGCACCCTGGACGACATCGAGGGACTGGAATAATTGGCATTCGCCGTGTCACAGGGCTCGTTGGTCTAGGGGTATGATTCTTGCTTAGGGTGCAGGAGGTCCCGGGTTCAAATCCCGGACGAGCCCTAGCGTTTTGTGCAAACTGATCGCACGTCAGTGGCTGAGTCAGCGCAAAAAGCTCGCCGTCAATATCAAATGAATTTCTTATTCGATGTGAGCAATTGACACTCGGGTCCGACGCGTGAAGGCGATTACGAAGGTTTCGGGTACAGATGGTAGCAGATGCATGTTAGTACGTCTTGCTTAAAGTGATGAAAAAGTGTTTCCACCCGGGATCGAACCGGGGACCTTCTTCGTGTTAGGCAGACGTGATAACCGCTACACCACGGAAACTGCTTGTGTGCACCTTACTTCACAGACAACTTATAGTGATGTTGCCATCGTAACTAAAAAATTCAATAAATGTGGTACTTGCAAACGAAGGGACATGCAGCAGATCCACACACGACGTGGCTCATTGGAGGACAATACGACATAGGCAGGAAAATACTGTTCCCGCCCGGAATCGAACCGGGGACCTTCTGCGTGTGAAGCAGACGTGATAACCGCTACACTACGGAAACGACGGACCCGAGGAGTCCATCGTTGTTCACTCGAACTTGCCTCAGATTTTCTCTCGTCCGCGAATGCACACACGCCAGTTCCTTAGTCAGCCAGGAACCCATCACAGCCGAGGGCTCAAGAAGTCTTCGGGGTGCTCGAGAGGGTGTCTGCCGTAGCACCCCTAACGAGATAGCGGCGCTTCGCGCAGTCGTTATTGCAAGTCATATCAGCAAAAGCAATCACTTTCTCAGCAGCAGGCAGTGCGAGCCCAGCGGCAGCTCTACATGAAGGTACCAATAGCCCAGGAAGGCCGCCGACCGCGGGAATTCGCGCCGCCCCCATTCCGCCAGCGTACACGAGACTTTCAGGGCACCCTGGACGACATCGAGGGACTGGAATAATTGGCATTCGCCGTGTCACAGGGCTCGTTGGTCTAGGGGTATGATTCCTGCTTAGGGTGCAGGAGGTCCCGGGTTCAAATCCCGGACGAGCCCTAGCGTTTTGTGCAAACTGATCGCACGTCAGTGGCTGAGTCAGCGCAAAAAGCTCGCCGTCAATATCAAATGAATTTCTTATTCGATGTGAGCAATTGACACTCGGGTCCGACGCGTGAAGGCGATTACGAAGGTTTCGGGTACAGATGGTAGCAGATGCATGTTAGTACGTCTTGCTTAAAGTGATGAAAAAGTGTTTCCACCCGGGATCGAACCGGGGACCTTCTTCGTGTTAGGCAGACGTGATAACCGCTACACCACGGAAACTGCTTGTGTGCACCTTACTTCACAGACAACTTATAGTGATGTTGCCATCGTAACTAAAAAATTCAATAAATGTGGTACTTGCAAACGAAGGGACATGCAGCAGATCCACACACGACGTGGCTCATTGGAGGACAATACGACATAGGCAGGAAAATACTGTTCCCGCCCGGGATCGAACCGGGGACCTTCTGCGTGTGAAGCAGACGTGATAACCGCTACACTACGGAAACGACGGACCCGAGGAGTCCATCGTTGTTCACTCGAACTTGCCTCAGACTTTCTCTCGTCCGCGAATGCACACACGCCAGTTCCTTAGTCAGCCAGGAACCCATCACAGCCGAGGGCTCAAGAAGTCTTCGGGGTGCTCGAGAGGGTGTCTGCCGTAGCACCCCTAACGAGATAGCGGCGCTTCGCGCAGTCGTTATTGCAAGTCATATCAGCAAAAGCAATCACTTTCTCAGCAGCAGGCAGTGCGAGCCCAGCGGCAGCTCTACATGAAGGTACCAATAGCCCAGGAAGGCCGCCGACCGCGGGAATTCGCGCCGCCCCCATTCCGCCAGCGTACACGAGACTTTCAGGGCACCCTGGACGACATCGAGGGACTGGAATAATTGGCATTCGCCGTGTCACAGGGCTCGTTGGTCTAGGGGTATGATTCCTGCTTAGGGTGCAGGAGGTCCCGGGTTCAAATCCCGGACGAGCCCTAGCGTTTTGTGCAAACTGATCGCACGTCAGTGGCTGAGTCAGCGCAAAAAGCTCGCCGTCAATGTCTAATGAATTTCTTATTCGATGTGAGCAATTGACACTCGGGTCCGACGCGTGAAGGCGATTACGAAGGTTTCGGGTACAGATGGTAGCAGATGCATGTTAGTACGTCTTGCTTAAAGTGATGAAAAAGTGTTTCCGCCCGGGATCGAACCGGGGACCTTCTGCGTGTTAGGCAGACGTGATAACCGCTACACCACGGAAACTGCTTGTGTGCTCCTTACTTCACAGACAACTTATAGTGATGTTGCCATCGTAACTAAAAAATTCAATAAATGTGGTACTTGCAAACGAAGGGACATGCAGCAGATCCACACACGACGTGGCTCATTGGAGGACAATACGACATAGGCAGGAAAATACTGTTCCCGCCCGGGATCGAACCGGGGACCTTCTGCGTGTGAAGCAGACGTGATAACCGCTACACTACGGAAACGACGGACTCGAGGAGTCCATCCTTGTTCACTCGAACTTGCCTCAGACTTTCTCTCGTCCGCGAATGCACACACGACAGTTCCTTTGTCAGCCTGGAACCCATCACAGCCGAGGGCTCAAGAAGTCTTCGGGGTGCTCGAGAGGGTGTCTGCCGTAGCACCCCTAACGAGATAGCGGCGCTTCGCGCAGTCGTTATTGCAAGTCATATCAGCAAAAGCAATCACTTTCTCAGCAGCAGGCAGTGCGAGCCCAGCGGCAGCTCTACATGAAGGTACCGATAGCCCAGGAAGGCCGCCGACCGCGGGAATTCGCGCCGCCCCCATTCCGCCAGCGTACACGAGACTTTCAGGGCACCCTGGACGACATCCAGGGACTGGAATAATTGGCATTCGCCGTGTCACAGGGCTCGTTGGTCTAGGGGTATGATTCCTGCTTAGGGTGCAGGAGGTCCCGGGTTCAAATCCCGGACGAGCCCTAGCGTTTTGTGCAAACTGATCGCACGTCAGTGGCTGAGTCAGCGCAAAAAGCTCGCCGTCAATATCAAATGAATTTCTTATTCGATGTGAGCAATTGACACTCGGGTCCGACGCGTGAAGGCGATTACGAAGGTTTCGGGTACAGATGGTAGCAGATGCATGTTAGTACGTCTTGCTTAAAGTGATGAAAAAGTGTTTCCGCCCGCTATCGAACCGGGGACCTTCTGCGTGTTAGGCAGACGTGATAACCGCTACACCACGGAAACTGCTTGTGTGCACCTTACTTCACAGACAACTTATAGTGATGTTGCCATCGTAACTAAAAAATTCAATAAATGTGGTACTTGCAAACGAAGGGACATGCAGCAGATCCACACACGACGTGGCTCATTGGAGGACAATACGACATAGGCAGGAAAATACTGTTCCCGCCCGGGATCGAACCGGGGACCTTCTGCGTGTGAAGCAGACGTGATAACCGCTACACTACGGAAACGACGGACCCGAGGAGTCCATCCTTGTTCACTCGAACTTGCCTCAGACTTTCTCTCGTCCGCGAATGCACACACGACAGTTCCTTTGTCAGCCTGGAACCCATCACAGCCGAGGGCTCAAGAAGTCTTCGGGGTGCTCGAGAGGGTGTCTGCCGTAGCACCCCTAACGAGATAGCGGCGCTTCGCGCAGTCGTTATTGCAAGTCATATCAGCAAAAGCAATCACTTTCTCAGCAGCAGGCAGTGCGAGCCCAGCGGCAGCTCTACATGAAGATACCAATAGCCCAGGAAGGCCGCCGACCGCGGGAATTCGCGCCGCCCCCATTCCGCCAGCGTACACGAGACTTTCAGGGCACCCTGGACGACATCGAGGGACTGGAATAATTGGCATTCGCCGTGTCACAGGGCTCGTTGGTCTAGGGGTATGATTCCTGCTTAGGGTGCAGGAGGTCCCGGGTTCAAATCCCGGACGAGCCCTAGCGTTTTGTGCAAACTGATCGCACGTCAGTGGCTGAGTCAGCGCAAAAAGCTCGCCGTCAATATCAAATGAATTTCTTATTCGATGTGAGCAATTGACACTCGGGTCCGACGCGTGAAGGCGATTACGAAGGTTTCGGGTACAGATGGTAGCAGATGCATGTTAGTACGTCTTGCTTAAAGTGATGAAAAAGTGTTTCCACCCGGGATCGAACCGGGGACCTTCTTCGTGTTAGGCAGACGTGATAACCGCTACACCACGGAAACTGCTTGTGTGCACCTTACTTCACAGACAACTTATAGTGATGTTGCCATCGTAACTAAAAAATTCAATAAATGTGGTACTTGCAAACGAAGGGACATGCAGCAGATCCACACACGACGTGGCTCATTGGAGGACAATACGACATAGGCAGGAAAATACTGTTACCCGCCCGGGATCGAACCGGGGACCTTCTGCGTGTGAAGCAGACGTGATAACCGCTACACTACGGAAACGACGGACCCGAGGAGTCCATCCTTGTTCACTCGAACTTGCCTCAGACTTTCTCTCGTCCGCGAATGCACACACGACAGTTCCTTTGTCAGCCTGGAACCCATCACAGCCGAGGGCTCAAGAAGTCTTCGGGGTGCTCGAGAGGGTGTCTGCCGTAGCACCCCTAACGAGATAGCGGCGCTTCGCGCAGTCGTTATTGCAAGTCATATCAGCAAAAGCAATCACTTTCTCAGCAGCAGGCAGTGCGAGCCCAGCGGCAGCTCTACATGAAGGTACCGATAGCCCAGGAAGGCCGCCGACCGCGGGAATTCGCGCCGCCCCCATTCCGCCAGCGTACACGAGACTTTCAGGGCACCCTGGACGACATCCAGGGACTGGAATAATTGGCATTCGCCGTGTCACAGGGCTCGTTGGTCTAGGGGTATGATTCCTGCTTAGGGTGCAGGAGGTCCCGGGTTCAAATCCCGGACGAGCCCTAGCGTTTTGTGCAAACTGATCGCACGTCAGTGGCTGAGTCAGCGCAAAAAGCTCGCCGTCAATATCAAATGAATTTCTTATTCGATGTGAGCAATTGACACTCGGGTCCGACGCGTGAAGGCGATTACGAAGGTTTCGGGTACAGATGGTAGCAGATGCATGTTAGTACGTCTTGCTTAAAGTGATGAAAAAGTGTTTCCGCCCGCTATCGAACCGGGGACCTTCTGCGTGTTAGGCAGACGTGATAACCGCTACACCACGGAAACTGCTTGTGTGCACCTTACTTCACAGACAACTTATAGTGATGTTGCCATCGTAACTAAAAAATTCAATAAATGTGGTACTTGCAAACGAAGGGACATGCAGCAGATCCACACACGACGTGGCTCATTGGAGGACAATACGACATAGGCAGGAAAATACTGTTCCCGCCCGGGATCGAACCGGGGACCTTCTGCGTGTGAAGCAGACGTGATAACCGCTACACTACGGAAACGACGGACCCGAGGAGTCCATCCTTGTTCACTCGAACTTGCCTCAGACTTTCTCTCGTCCGCGAATGCACACACGACAGTTCCTTTGTCAGCCTGGAACCCATCACAGCCGAGGGCTCAAGAAGTCTTCGGGGTGCTCGAGAGGGTGTCTGCCGTAGCACCCCTAACGAGATAGCGGCGCTTCGCGCAGTCGTTATTGCAAGTCATATCAGCAAAAGCAATCACTTTCTCAGCAGCAGGCAGTGCGAGCCCAGCGGCAGCTCTACATGAAGATACCAATAGCCCAGGAAGGCCGCCGACCGCGGGAATTCGCGCCGCCCCCATTCCGCCAGCGTACACGAGACTTTCAGGGCACCCTGGACGACATCGAGGGACTGGAATAATTGGCATTCGCCGTGTCACAGGGCTCGTTGGTCTAGGGGTATGATTCCTGCTTAGGGTGCAGGAGGTCCCGGGTTCAAATCCCGGACGAGCCCTAGCGTTTTGTGCAAACTGATCGCACGTCAGTGGCTGAGTCAGCGCAAAAAGCTCGCCGTC
Organism: Schistocerca serialis cubense; assembly: GCF_023864345.2. Classification (NCBI taxonomy): domain Eukaryota; kingdom Metazoa; phylum Arthropoda; class Insecta; order Orthoptera; family Acrididae; genus Schistocerca; species Schistocerca serialis. Next base: position 1,122,677,379 of record NC_064639.1, on the reverse strand, counting down.
AATGTCTAATGAATTTCTTATTCGATGTGAGCAATTGACACTCGGGTCCGACGCGTGAAGGCGATTACGAAGGTTTCGGGTACAGATGGTAGCAGATGCATGTTAGTACGTCTTGCTTAAAGTGATGAAAAAGTGTTTCCGCCCGGGATCGAACCGGGGACCTTCTGCGTGTTAGGCAGACGTGATAACCGCTACACCACGGAAACTGCTTGTGTGCTTCTTACTTCACAGACAACTTATAGTGATGTTGCCATCGTAACTAAAAAATTCAATAAATGTGGTACTTGCAAACGAAGGGACATGCAGCAGATCCACACACGACGTGGCTCATTGGAGGACAATACGACATAGGCAGGAAAATACTGTTCCCGCCCGGGATCGAACCGGGGACCTTCTGCGTGTGAAGCAGACGTGATAACCGCTACACTACGGAAACGACGGACCCGAGGAGTCCATCCTTGTTCACTCAAACTTGCCTCAGACTTTCTCTCGTCCGCGAATGCACACACGACAGTTCCTTTGTCAGCCTGGAACCCATCACAGCCGAGGGCTCAAGAAGTCTTCGGGGTGCTCGAGAGGGTGTCTGCCGTAGCACCCCTAACGAGATAGCGGCGCTTCGCGCAGTCGTTATTGCAACTCATATCAGCAAAAGCAATCACTTTCTCAGCAGCAGGCAGTGCGAGCCCAGCGGCAGCTCTACATGAAGATACCAATAGCCCAGGAAGGCCGCCGACCGCGGGAATTCGCGCCGCCCCCATTCCGCCAGCGTACACGAGACTTTCAGGGCACCCTGGACGACATCGAGGGACTGGAATAATTGGCATTCGCCGTGTCACAGGGCTCGTTGGTCTAGGGGTATGATTCCTGCTTAGGGTGCAGGAGGTCCCGGGTTCAAATCCCGGACGAGCCCTAGCGTTTTGTGCAAACTGATCGCACGTCAGTGGCTGAGTCAGCGCAAAAAGCTCGCCGTCAATATCAAATGAATTTCTTATTCGATGTGAGCAATTGACACTCGGGTCCGACGCGTGAAGGCGATTACGAAGGTTTCGGGTACAGATGGTAGCAGATGCATGTTAGTACGTCTTGCTTAAAGTGATGAAAAAGTGTTTCCACCCGGGATCGAACCGGGGACCTTCTTCGTGTTAGGCAGACGTGATAACCGCTACACCACGGAAACTGCTTGTGTGCACCTTACTTCACAGACAACTTATAGTGATGTTGCCATCGTAACTAAAAAATTCAATAAATGTGGTACTTGCAAACGAAGGGACATGCAGCAGATCCACACACGACGTGGCTCATTGGAGGACAATACGACATAGGCAGGAAAATACTGTTCCCGCCCGGGATCGAACCGGGGACCTTCTGCGTGTGAAGCAGACGTGATAACCGCTACACTACGGAAACGACGGACCCGAGGAGTCCATCCTTGTTCACTCGAACTTGCCTCAGACTTTCTCTCGTCCGCGAATGCACACACGACAGTTCCTTTGTCAGCCTGGAACCCATCACAGCCGAGGGCTCAAGAAGTCTTCGGGGTGCTCGAGAGGGTGTCTGCCGTAGCACCCCTAACGAGATAGCGGCGCTTCGCGCAGTCGTTATTGCAAGTCATATCAGCAAAAGCAATCACTTTCTCAGCAGCAGGCAGTGCGAGCCCAGCGGCAGCTCTACATGAAGATACCAATAGCCCAGGAATACCGCCGACCGCGGGAATTCGCGCCGCCCCCATTCCGCCAGCGTACACGAGACTTTCAGGGCACCCTGGACGACATCGAGGGACTGGAATAATTGGCATTCGCCGTGTCACAGGGCTCGTTGGTCTAGGGGTATGATTCCTGCTTAGGGTGCAGGAGGTCCCGGGTTCAAATCCCGGACGAGCCCTAGCGTTTTGTGCAAACTGATCGCACGTCAGTGGCTGAGTCAGCGCAAAAAGCTCGCCGTCAATATCAAATGAATTTCTTATTCGATGTGAGCAATTGACACTCGGGTCCGACGCGTGAAGGCGATTACGAAGGTTTCGGGTACAGATGGTAGCAGATGCATGTTAGTACGTCTTGCTTAAAGTGATGAAAAAGTGTTTCCACCCGGGATCGAACCGGGGACCTTCTTCGTGTTAGGCAGACGTGATAACCGCTACACCACGGAAACTGCTTGTGTGCACCTTACTTCACAGACAACTTATAGTGATGTTGCCATCGTAACTAAAAAATTCAATAAATGTGGTACTTGCAAACGAAGGGACATGCAGCAGATCCACACACGACGTGGCTCATTGGAGGACAATACGACATAGGCAGGAAAATACTGTTCCCGCCCGGGATCCAACCGGGGACCTTCTGCGTGTGAAGCAGACGTGATAACCGCTACACTACGGAAACGACGGACTCGAGGAGTCCATCCTTGTTCACTCGAACTTGCCTCAGACTTTCTCTCGTCCGCGAATGCACACACGACAGTTCCTTTGTCAGCCTGGAACCCATCACAGCCGAGGGCTCAAGAAGTCTTCGGGGTGCTCGAGAGGGTGTCTGCCGTAGCACCCCTAACGAGATAGCGGCGCTTCGCGCAGTCGTTATTGCAACTCATATCAGCAAAAGCAATCACTTTCTCAGCAGCAGGCAGTGCGAGCCCAGCGGCAGCTCTACATGAAGGTACCAATAGCCCAGGAAGGCCGCCGACCGCGGGAATTCGCGCCGCCCCCATTCCGCCAGCGTACACGAGACTTTCAGGGCACCCTGGACGACATCCAGGGACTGGAATAATTGGCATTCGCCGTGTCACAGGGCTCGTTGGTCTAGGGGTATGATTCCTGCTTAGGGTGCAGGAGGTCCCGGGTTCAAATCCCGGACGAGCCCTAGCGTTTTGTGCAAACTGATCGCACGTCAGTGGCTGAGTCAGCGCAAAAAGCTCGCCGTCAATATCAAATGAATTTCTTATTCGATGTGAGCAATTGACACTCGGGTCCGACGCGTGAAGGCGATTACGAAGGTTTCGGGTACAGATGGTAGCAGATGCATGTTAGTACGTCTTGCTTAAAGTGATGAAAAAGTGTTTCCGCCCGGGATCGAACCGGGGACCTTCTGCGTGTTAGGCAGACGTGATAACCGCTACACCACGGAAACTGCTTGTGTGCACCTTACTTCACAGACAACTTATAGTGATGTTGCCATCGTAACTAAAAAATTCAATAAATGTGGTACTTGCAAACGAAGGGACATGCAGCAGATCCACACACGACGTGGCTCATTGGAGGACAATACGACATAGGCAGGAAAATACTGTTCCCGCCCGGGATCGAACCGGGGACCTTCTGCGTGTGAAGCAGACGTGATAACCGCTACACTACGGAAACGACGGACTCGAGGAGTCCATCCTTGTTCACTCGAACTTGCCTCAGACTTTCTCTCGTCCGCGAATGCACACACGACAGTTCCTTTGTCAGCCTGGAACCCATCACAGCCGAGGGCTCAAGAAGTCTTCGGGGTGCTCGAGAGGGTGTCTGCCGTAGCACCCCTAACGAGATAGCGGCGCTTCGCGCAGTCGTTATTGCAAGTCATATCAGCAAAAGCAATCACTTTCTCAGCAGCAGGCAGTGCGAGCCCAGCGGCAGCTCTACATGAAGGTACCGATAGCCCAGGAAGGCCGCCGACCGCGGGAATTCGCGCCGCCCCCATTCCGCCAGCGTACACGAGACTTTCAGGGCACCCTGGACGACATCCAGGGACTGGAATAATTGGCATTCGCCGTGTCACAGGGCTCGTTGGTCTAGGGGTATGATTCCTGCTTAGGGTGCAGGAGGTCCCGGGTTCAAATCCCGGACGAGCCCTAGCGTTTTGTGCAAACTGATCGCACGTCAGTGGCTGAGTCAGCGCAAAAAGCTCGCCGTCAATATCAAATGAATTTCTTATTCGATGTGAGCAATTGACACTCGGGTCCGACGCGTGAAGGCGATTACGAAGGTTTCGGGTACAGATGGTAGCAGATGCATGTTAGTACGTCTTGCTTAAAGTGATGAAAAAGTGTTTCCGCCCGGGATCGAACCGGGGACCTTCTGCGTGTTAGGCAGACGTGATAACCGCTACACCACGGAAACTGCTTGTGTGCACCTTACTTCACAGACAACTTATAGTGATGTTGCCATCGTAACTAAAAAATTCAATAAATGTGGTACTTGCAAACGAAGGGACATGCAGCAGATCCACACACGACGTGGCTCATTGGAGGACAATACGACATAGGCAGGAAAATACTGTTCCCGCCCGGGATCGAACCGGGGACCTTCTGCGTGTGAAGCAGACGTGATAACCGCTACACTACGGAAACGACGGACCCGAGGAGTCCATCCTTGTTCACTCGAACTTGCCTCAGACTTTCTCTCGTCCGCGAATGCACACACGACAGTTCCTTTGTCAGCCTGGAACCCATCACAGCCGAGGGCTCAAGAAGTCTTCGGGGTGCTCGAGAGGGTGTCTGCCGTAGCACCCCTAACGAGATAGCGGCGCTTCGCGCAGTCGTTATTGCAAGTCATATCAGCAAAAGCAATCACTTTCTCAGCAGCAGGCAGTGCGAGCCCAGCGGCAGCTCTACATGAAGATACCAATAGCCCAGGAATACCGCCGACCGCGGGAATTCGCGCCGCCCCCATTCCGCCAGCGTACACGAGACTTTCAGGGCACCCTGGACGACATCGAGGGACTGGAATAATTGGCATTCGCCGTGTCACAGGGCTCGTTGGTCTAGGGGTATGATTCCTGCTTAGGGTGCAGGAGGTCCCGGGTTCAAATCCCGGACGAGCCCTAGCGTTTTGTGCAAACTGATCGCACGTCAGTGGCTGAGTCAGCGCAAAAAGCTCGCCGTCAATATCAAATGAATTTCTTATTCGATGTGAGCAATTGACACTCGGGTCCGACGCGTGAAGGCGATTACGAAGGTTTCGGGTACAGATGGTAGCAGATGCATGTTAGTACGTCTTGCTTAAAGTGATGAAAAAGTGTTTCCACCCGGGATCGAACCGGGGACCTTCTTCGTGTTAGGCAGACGTGATAACCGCTACACCACGGAAACTGCTTGTGTGCACCTTACTTCACAGACAACTTATAGTGATGTTGCCATCGTAACTAAAAAATTCAATAAATGTGGTACTTGCAAACGAAGGGACATGCAGCAGATCCACACACGACGTGGCTCATTGGAGGACAATACGACATAGGCAGGAAAATACTGTTCCCGCCCGGGATCCAACCGGGGACCTTCTGCGTGTGAAGCAGACGTGATAACCGCTACACTACGGAAACGACGGACTCGAGGAGTCCATCCTTGTTCACTCGAACTTGCCTCAGACTTTCTCTCGTCCGCGAATGCACACACGACAGTTCCTTTGTCAGCCTGGAACCCATCACAGCCGAGGGCTCAAGAAGTCTTCGGGGTGCTCGAGAGGGTGTCTGCCGTAGCACCCCTAACGAGATAGCGGCGCTTCGCGCAGTCGTTATTGCAACTCATATCAGCAAAAGCAATCACTTTCTCAGCAGCAGGCAGTGCGAGCCCAGCGGCAGCTCTACATGAAGGTACCAATAGCCCAGGAAGGCCGCCGACCGCGGGAATTCGCGCCGCCCCCATTCCGCCAGCGTACACGAGACTTTCAGGGCACCCTGGACGACATCCAGGGACTGGAATAATTGGCATTCGCCGTGTCACAGGGCTCGTTGGTCTAGGGGTATGATTCCTGCTTAGGGTGCAGGAGGTCCCGGGTTCAAATCCCGGACGAGCCCTAGCGTTTTGTGCAAACTGATCGCACGTCAGTGGCTGAGTCAGCGCAAAAAGCTCGCCGTCAATATCAAATGAATTTCTTATTCGATGTGAGCAATTGACACTCGGGTCCGACGCGTGAAGGCGATTACGAAGGTTTCGGGTACAGATGGTAGCAGATGCATGTTAGTACGTCTTGCTTAAAGTGATGAAAAAGTGTTTCCGCCCGGGATCGAACCGGGGACCTTCTGCGTGTTAGGCAGACGTGATAACCGCTACACCACGGAAACTGCTTGTGTGCACCTTACTTCACAGACAACTTATAGTGATGTTGCCATCGTAACTAAAAAATTCAATAAATGTGGTACTTGCAAACGAAGGGACATGCAGCAGATCCACACACGACGTGGCTCATTGGAGGACAATACGACATAGGCAGGAAAATACTGTTCCCGCCCGGGATCGAACCGGGGACCTTCTGCGTGTGAAGCAGACGTGATAACCGCTACACTACGGAAACGACGGACTCGAGGAGTCCATCCTTGTTCACTCGAACTTGCCTCAGACTTTCTCTCGTCCGCGAATGCACACACGACAGTTCCTTTGTCAGCCTGGAACCCATCACAGCCGAGGGCTCAAGAAGTCTTCGGGGTGCTCGAGAGGGTGTCTGCCGTAGCACCCCTAACGAGATAGCGGCGCTTCGCGCAGTCGTTATTGCAAGTCATATCAGCAAAAGCAATCACTTTCTCAGCAGCAGGCAGTGCGAGCCCAGCGGCAGCTCTACATGAAGGTACCGATAGCCCAGGAAGGCCGCCGACCGCGGGAATTCGCGCCGCCCCCATTCCGCCAGCGTACACGAGACTTTCAGGGCACCCTGGACGACATCCAGGGACTGGAATAATTGGCATTCGCCGTGTCACAGGGCTCGTTGGTCTAGGGGTATGATTCCTGCTTAGGGTGCAGGAGGTCCCGGGTTCAAATCCCGGACGAGCCCTAGCGTTTTGTGCAAACTGATCGCACGTCAGTGGCTGAGTCAGCGCAAAAAGCTCGCCGTCAATATCAAATGAATTTCTTATTCGATGTGAGCAATTGACACTCGGGTCCGACGCGTGAAGGCGATTACGAAGGTTTCGGGTACAGATGGTAGCAGATGCATGTTAGTACGTCTTGCTTAAAGTGATGAAAAAGTGTTTCCGCCCGGGATCGAACCGGGGACCTTCTGCGTGTTAGGCAGACGTGATAACCGCTACACCACGGAAACTGCTTGTGTGCACCTTACTTCACAGACAACTTATAGTGATGTTGCCATCGTAACTAAAAAATTCAATAAATGTGGTACTTGCAAACGAAGGGACATGCAGCAGATCCACACACGACGTGGCTCATTGGAGGACAATACGACATAGGCAGGAAAATACTGTTCCCGCCCGGGATCGAACCGGGGACCTTCTGCGTGTGAAGCAGACGTGATAACCGCTACACTACGGAAACGACGGACCCGAGGAGTCCATCCTTGTTCACTCGAACTTGCCTCAGACTTTCTCTCGTCCGCGAATGCACACACGACAGTTCCTTTGTCAGCCTGGAACCCATCACAGCCGAGGGCTCAAGAAGTCTTCGGGGTGCTCGAGAGGGTGTCTGCCGTAGCACCCCTAACGAGATAGCGGCGCTTCGCGCAGTCGTTATTGCAAGTCATATCAGCAAAAGCAATCACTTTCTCAGCAGCAGGCAGTGCGAGCCCAGCGGCAGCTCTACATGAAGGTACCAATAGCCCAGGAAGGCCGCCGACCGCGGGAATTCGCGCCGCCCCCATTCCGCCAGCGTACACGAGACTTTCAGGGCACCCTGGACGACATCGAGGGACTGGAATAATTGGCATTCGCCGTGTCACAGGGCTCGTTGGTCTAGGGGTATGATTCCTGCTTAGGGTGCAGGAGGTCCCGGGTTCAAATCCCGGACGAGCCCTAGCGTTTTGTGCAAACTGATCGCACGTCAGTGGCTGAGTCAGCGCAAAAAGCTCGCCGTCAATATCAAATGAATTTCTTATTCGATGTGAGCAATTGACACTCGGGTCCGACGCGTGAAGGCGATTACGAAGGTTTCGGGTACAGATGGTAGCAGATGCATGTTAGTACGTCTTGCTTAAAGTGATGAAAAAGTGTTTCCGCCCGGGATCGAACCGGGGACCTTCTGCGTGTTAGGCAGACGTGATAACCGCTACACCACGGAAACTGCTTGTGTGCACCTTACTTCACAGACAACTTATAGTGATGTTGCCATCGTAACTAAAAAATTCAATAAATGTGGTACTTGCAAACGAAGGGACATGCAGCAGATCCACACACGACGTGGCTCATTGGAGGACAATACGACATAGGCAGGAAAATACTGTTCCCGCCCGGGATCGAACCGGGGACCTTCTGCGTGTGAAGCAGACGTGATAACCGCTACACTACGGAAACGACGGACCCGAGGAGTCCATCGTTGTTCACTCGAACTTGCCTCAGACTTTCTCTCGTCCGCGAATGCACACACGCCAGTTCCTTAGTCAGCCAGGAACCCATCACAGCCGAGGGCTCAAGAAGTCTTCGGGGTGCTCGAGAGGGTGTCTGCCGTAGCACCCCTAACGAGATAGCGGCGCTTCGCGCAGTCGTTATTGCAAGTCATATCAGCAAAAGCAATCACTTTCTCAGCAGCAGGCAGTGCGAGCCCAGCGGCAGCTCTACATGAAGGTACCAATAGCCCAGGAAGGCCGCCGACCGCGGGAATTCGCGCCGCCCCCATTCCGCCAGCGTACACGAGACTTTCAGGGCACCCTGGACGACATCGAGGGACTGGAATAATTGGCATTCGCCGTGTCACAGGGCTCGTTGGTCTAGGGGTATGATTCCTGCTTAGGGTGCAGGAGGTCCCGGGTTCAAATCCCGGACGAGCCCTAGCGTTTTGTGCAAACTGATCGCACGTCAGTGGCTGAGTCAGCGCAAATGCTCGCCGTCAATATCAAATGAATTTCTTATTCGATGTGAGCAATTGACACTCGGGTCCGACGCGTGAAGGCGATTACGAAGGTTTCGGGTACAGATGGTAGCAGATGCATGTTAGTACGTCTTGCTTAAAGTGATGAAAAAGTGTTTCCACCCGGGATCGAACCGGGGACCTTCTTCGTGTTAGGCAGACGTGATAACCGCTACACCACGGAAACTGCTTGTGTGCACCTTACTTCACAGACAACTTATAGTGATGTTGCCATCGTAACTAAAAAATTCAATAAATGTGGTACTTGCAAACGAAGGGACATGCAGCAGATCCACACACGACGTGGCTCATTGGAGGACAATACGACATAGGCAGGAAAATACTGTTCCCGCCCGGGATCGAACCGGGGACCTTCTGCGTGTGAAGCAGACGTGATAACCGCTACACTACGGAAACGACGGACCCGAGGAGTCCATCGTTGTTCACTCGAACTTGCCTCAGACTTTCTCTCGTCCGCGAATGCACACACGCCAGTTCCTTAGTCAGCCAGGAACCCATCACAGCCGAGGGCTCAAGAAGTCTTCGGGGTGCTCGAGAGGGTGTCTGCCGTAGCACCCCTAACGAGATAGCGGCGCTTCGCGCAGTCGTTATTGCAAGTCATATCAGCAAAAGCAATCACTTTCTCAGCAGCAGGCAGTGCGAGCCCAGCGGCAGCTCTACATGAAGGTACCAATAGCCCAGGAAGGCCGCCGACCGCGGGAATTCGCGCCGCCCCCATTCCGCCAGCGTACACGAGACTTTCAGGGCACCCTGGACGACATCGAGGGACCGGAATAATTGGCATTCGCCGTGTCACAGGGCTCGTTGGTCTAGGGGTATGATTCCTGCTTAGGGTGCAGGAGGTCCCGGGTTCAAATCCCGGACGAGCCCTAGTGTTTTGTGCAAACTGATCGCACGTCAGTGGCTGAGTCAGCGCAAAAAGCTCGCCGTCAATATCAAATGAATTTCTTATTCGATGTGAGCAATTGACACTCGGGTCCGACGCGTGAAGGCGATTACGAAGGTTTCGGGTACAGATGGTAGCAGATGCATGTTAGTACGTCTTGCTTAAAGTGATGAAAAAGTGTTTCCACCCGGGATCGAACCGGGGACCTTCTTCGTGTTAGGCAGACGTGATAACCGCTACACCACGGAAACTGCTTGTGTGCACCTTACTTCACAGACAACTTATAGTGATGTTGCCATCGTAACTAAAAAATTCAATAAATGTGGTACTTGCAAACGAAGGGACATGCAGCAGATCCACACACGACGTGGCTCATTGGAGGACAATACGACATAGGCAGGAAAATACTGTTCCCGCCCGGGATCGAACCGGGGACCTTCTGCGTGTGAAGCAGACGTGATAACCGCTACACTACGGAAACGACGGACCCGAGGAGTCCATCGTTGTTCACTCGAACTTGCCTCAGACTTTCTCTCGTCCGCGAATGCACACACGCCAGTTCCTTAGTCAGCCAGGAACCCATCACAGCCGAGGGCTCAAGAAGTCTTCGGGGTGCTCGAGAGGGTGTCTGCCGTAGCACCCCTAACGAGATAGCGGCGCTTCGCGCAGTCGTTATTGCAACTCATATCAGCAAAAGCAATCACTTTCTCAGCAGCAGGCAGTGCGAGCCCAGCGGCAGCTCTACATGAAGGTACCAATAGCCCAGGAAGGCCGCCGACCGCGGGAATTCGCGCCGCCCCCATTCCGCCAGCGTACACGAGACTTTCAGGGCACCCTGGACGACATCGAGGGACTGGAATAATTGGCATTCGCCGTGTCACAGGGCTCGTTGGTCTAGGGGTATGATTCCTGCTTAGGGTGCAGGAGGTCCCGGGTTCAAATCCCGGACGAGCCCTAGCGTTTTGTGCAAACTGATCGCACGTCAGTGGCTGAGTCAGCGCAAAAAGCTCGCCGTCAATATCAAATGAATTTCTTATTCGATGTGAGCAATTGACACTCGGGTCCGACGCGTGAAGGCGATTACGAAGGTTTCGGGTACAGATGGTAGCAGATGCATGTTAGTACGTCTTGCTTAAAGTGATGAAAAAGTGTTTCCACCCGGGATCGAACCGGGGACCTTCTTCGTGTTAGGCAGACGTGATAACCGCTACACCACGGAAACTGCTTGTGTGCACCTTACTTCACAGACAACTTATAGTGATGTTGCCATCGTAACTAAAAAATTCAATAAATGTGGTACTTGCAAACGAAGGGACATGCAGCAGATCCACACACGACGTGGCTCATTGGAGGACAATACGACATAGGCAGGAAAATACTGTTCCCGCCCGGGATCGAACCGGGGACCTTCTGCGTGTGAAGCAGACGTGATAACCGCTACACTACGGAAACGACGGACCCGAGGAGTCCATCGTTGTTCACTCGAACTTGCCTCAGACTTTCTCTCGTCCGCGAATGCACACACGCCAGTTCCTTAGTCAGCCAGGAACCCATCACAGCCGAGGGCTCAAGAAGTCTTCGGGGTGCTCGAGAGGGTGTCTGCCGTAGCACCCCTAACGAGATAGCGGCGCTTCGCGCAGTCGTTATTGCAAGTCATATCAGCAAAAGCAATCACTTTCTCAGCAGCAGGCAGTGCGAGCCCAGCGGCAGCTCTACATGAAGGTACCAATAGCCCAGGAAGGCCGCCGACCGCGGGAATTCGCGCCGCCCCCATTCCGCCAGCGTACACGAGACTTTCAGGGCACCCTGGACGACATCGAGGGACTGGAATAATTGGCATTCGCCGTGTCACAGGGCTCGTTGGTCTAGGGGTATGATTCCTGCTTAGGGTGCAGGAGGTCCCGGGTTCAAATCCCGGACGAGCCCTAGCGTTTTGTGCAAACTGATCGCACGTCAGTGGCTGAGTCAGCGCAAAAAGCTCGCCGTCAATATCTAATGAATTTCTTATTCGATGTGAGCAATTGACACTCGGGTCCGACGCGTGAAGGCGATTACGAAGGTTTCGGGTACAGATGGTAGCAGATGCATGTTAGTACGTCTTGCTTAAAGTGATGAAAAAGTGTTTCCGCCCGGGATCGAACCGGGGACCTTCTGCGTGTTAGGCAGACGTGATAACCGCTACACCACGGAAACTGCTTGTGTGCACCTTACTTCACAGACAACTTATAGTGATGTTGCCATCGTAACTAAAAAATTCAATAAATGTGGTACTTGCAAACGAAGGGACATGCAGCAGATCCACACACGACGTGGCTCATTGGAGGACAATACGACATAGGCAGGAAAATACTGTTCCCGCCCGGGATCGAACCGGGGACCTTCTGCGTGTGAAGCAGACGTGATAACCGCTACACTACGGAAACGACGGACCCGAGGAGTCCATCCTTGTTCACTCGAACTTGCCTCAGACTTTCTCTCGTCCGCGAATGCACACACGACAGTTCCTTTGTCAGCCTGGAACCCATCACAGCCGAGGGCTCAAGAAGTCTTCGGGGTGCTCGAGAGGGTGTCTGCCGTAGCACCCCTAACGAGATAGCGGCGCTTCGCGCAGTCGTTATTGCAAGTCATATCAGCAAAAGCAATCACTTTCTCAGCAGCAGGCAGTGCGAGCCCAGCGGCAGCTCTACATGAAGGTACCAATAGCCCAGGAAGGCCGCCGACCGCGGGAATTCGCGCCGCCCCCATTCCGCCAGCGTACACGAGACTTTCAGGGCACCCTGGACGACATCGAGGGACTGGAATAATTGGCATTCGCCGTGTCACAGGGCTCGTTGGTCTAGGGGTATGATTCCTGCTTAGGGTGCAGGAGGTCCCGGGTTCAAATCCCGGACGAGCCCTAGCGTTTTGTGCAAACTGATCGCACGTCAGTGGCTGAGTCAGCGCAAAAAGCTCGCCGTCAATATCAAATGAATTTCTTATTCGATGTGAGCAATTGACACTCGGGTCCGACGCGTGAAGGCGATTACGAAGGTTTCGGGTACAGATGGTAGCAGATGCATGTTAGTACGTCTTGCTTAAAGTGATGAAAAAGTGTTTCCGCCCGGGATCGAACCGGGGACCTTCTGCGTGTTAGGCAGACGTGATAACCGCTACACCACGGAAACTGCTTGTGTGCACCTTACTTCACAGACAACTTATAGTGATGTTGCCATCGTAACTAAAAAATTCAATAAATGTGGTACTTGCAAACGAAGGGACATGCAGCAGATCCACACACGACGTGGCTCATTGGAGGACAATACGACATAGGCAGGAAAATACTGTTCCCGCCCGGGATCGAACCGGGGACCTTCTGCGTGTGAAGCAGACGTGATAACCGCTACACTACGGAAACGACGGACCCGAGGAGTCCATCGTTGTTCACTCGAACTTGCCTCAGACTTTCTCTCGTCCGCGAATGCACACACGCCAGTTCCTTAGTCAGCCAGGAACCCATCACAGCCGAGGGCTCAAGAAGTCTTCGGGGTGCTCGAGAGGGTGTCTGCCGTAGCACCCCTAACGAGATAGCGGCGCTTCGCGCAGTCGTTATTGCAAGTCATATCAGCAAAAGCAATCACTTTCTCAGCAGCAGGCAGTGCGAGCCCAGCGGCAGCTCTACATGAAGGTACCAATAGCCCAGGAAGGCCGCCGACCGCGGGAATTCGCGCCGCCCCCATTCCGCCAGCGTACACGAGACTTTCAGGGCACCCTGGACGACATCGAGGGACTGGAATAATTGGCATTCGCCGTGTCACAGGGCTCGTTGGTCTAGGGGTATGATTCCTGCTTAGGGTGCAGGAGGTCCCGGGTTCAAATCCCGGACGAGCCCTAGCGTTTTGTGCAAACTGATCGCACGTCAGTGGCTGAGTCAGCGCAAATGCTCGCCGTCAATATCAAATGAATTTCTTATTCGATGTGAGCAATTGACACTCGGGTCCGACGCGTGAAGGCGATTACGAAGGTTTCGGGTACAGATGGTAGCAGATGCATGTTAGTACGTCTTGCTTAAAGTGATGAAAAAGTGTTTCCACCCGGGATCGAACCGGGGACCTTCTTCGTGTTAGGCAGACGTGATAACCGCTACACCACGGAAACTGCTTGTGTGCACCTTACTTCACAGACAACTTATAGTGATGTTGCCATCGTAACTAAAAAATTCAATAAATGTGGTACTTGCAAACGAAGGGACATGCAGCAGATCCACACACGACGTGGCTCATTGGAGGACAATACGACATAGGCAGGAAAATACTGTTCCCGCCCGGGATCGAACCGGGGACCTTCTGCGTGTGAAGCAGACGTGATAACCGCTACACTACGGAAACGACGGACCCGAGGAGTCCATCGTTGTTCACTCGAACTTGCCTCAGACTTTCTCTCGTCCGCGAATGCACACACGCCAGTTCCTTAGTCAGCCAGGAACCCATCACAGCCGAGGGCTCAAGAAGTCTTCGGGGTGCTCGAGAGGGTGTCTGCCGTAGCACCCCTAACGAGATAGCGGCGCTTCGCGCAGTCGTTATTGCAAGTCATATCAGCAAAAGCAATCACTTTCTCAGCAGCAGGCAGTGCGAGCCCAGCGGCAGCTCTACATGAAGGTACCAATAGCCCAGGAAGGCCGCCGACCGCGGGAATTCGCGCCGCCCCCATTCCGCCAGCGTACACGAGACTTTCAGGGCACCCTGGACGACATCGAGGGACCGGAATAATTGGCATTCGCCGTGTCACAGGGCTCGTTGGTCTAGGGGTATGATTCCTGCTTAGGGTGCAGGAGGTCCCGGGTTCAAATCCCGGACGAGCCCTAGTGTTTTGTGCAAACTGATCGCACGTCAGTGGCTGAGTCAGCGCAAAAAGCTCGCCGTCAATATCAAATGAATTTCTTATTCGATGTGAGCAATTGACACTCGGGTCCGACGCGTGAAGGCGATTACGAAGGTTTCGGGTACAGATGGTAGCAGATGCATGTTAGTACGTCTTGCTTAAAGTGATGAAAAAGTGTTTCCACCCGGGATCGAACCGGGGACCTTCTTCGTGTTAGGCAGACGTGATAACCGCTACACCACGGAAACTGCTTGTGTGCACCTTACTTCACAGACAACTTATAGTGATGTTGCCATCGTAACTAAAAAATTCAATAAATGTGGTACTTGCAAACGAAGGGACATGCAGCAGATCCACACACGACGTGGCTCATTGGAGGACAATACGACATAGGCAGGAAAATACTGTTCCCGCCCGGGATCGAACCGGGGACCTTCTGCGTGTGAAGCAGACGTGATAACCGCTACACTACGGAAACGACGGACCCGAGGAGTCCATCGTTGTTCACTCGAACTTGCCTCAGACTTTCTCTCGTCCGCGAATGCACACACGCCAGTTCCTTAGTCAGCCAGGAACCCATCACAGCCGAGGGCTCAAGAAGTCTTCGGGGTGCTCGAGAGGGTGTCTGCCGTAGCACCCCTAACGAGATAGCGGCGCTTCGCGCAGTCGTTATTGCAACTCATATCAGCAAAAGCAATCACTTTCTCAGCAGCAGGCAGTGCGAGCCCAGCGGCAGCTCTACATGAAGGTACCAATAGCCCAGGAAGGCCGCCGACCGCGGGAATTCGCGCCGCCCCCATTCCGCCAGCGTACACGAGACTTTCAGGGCACCCTGGACGACATCGAGGGACTGGAATAATTGGCATTCGCCGTGTCACAGGGCTCGTTGGTCTAGGGGTATGATTCCTGCTTAGGGTGCAGGAGGTCCCGGGTTCAAATCCCGGACGAGCCCTAGCGTTTTGTGCAAACTGATCGCACGTCAGTGGCTGAGTCAGCGCAAAAAGCTCGCCGTCAATATCAAATGAATTTCTTATTCGATGTGAGCAATTGACACTCGGGTCCGACGCGTGAAGGCGATTACGAAGGTTTCGGGTACAGATGGTAGCAGATGCATGTTAGTACGTCTTGCTTAAAGTGATGAAAAAGTGTTTCCACCCGGGATCGAACCGGGGACCTTCTTCGTGTTAGGCAGACGTGATAACCGCTACACCACGGAAACTGCTTGTGTGCACCTTACTTCACAGACAACTTATAGTGATGTTGCCATCGTAACTAAAAAATTCAATAAATGTGGTACTTGCAAACGAAGGGACATGCAGCAGATCCACACACGACGTGGCTCATTGGAGGACAATACGACATAGGCAGGAAAATACTGTTCCCGCCCGGGATCGAACCGGGGACCTTCTGCGTGTGAAGCAGACGTGATAACCGCTACACTACGGAAACGACGGACCCGAGGAGTCCATCGTTGTTCACTCGAACTTGCCTCAGACTTTCTCTCGTCCGCGAATGCACACACGCCAGTTCCTTAGTCAGCCAGGAACCCATCACAGCCGAGGGCTCAAGAAGTCTTCGGGGTGCTCGAGAGGGTGTCTGCCGTAGCACCCCTAACGAGATAGCGGCGCTTCGCGCAGTCGTTATTGCAAGTCATATCAGCAAAAGCAATCACTTTCTCAGCAGCAGGCAGTGCGAGCCCAGCGGCAGCTCTACATGAAGGTACCAATAGCCCAGGAAGGCCGCCGACCGCGGGAATTCGCGCCGCCCCCATTCCGCCAGCGTACACGAGACTTTCAGGGCACCCTGGACGACATCGAGGGACTGGAATAATTGGCATTCGCCGTGTCACAGGGCTCGTTGGTCTAGGGGTATGATTCCTGCTTAGGGTGCAGGAGGTCCCGGGTTCAAATCCCGGACGAGCCCTAGCGTTTTGTGCAAACTGATCGCACGTCAGTGGCTGAGTCAGCGCAAAAAGCTCGCCGTCAATATCTAATGAATTTCTTATTCGATGTGAGCAATTGACACTCGGGTCCGACGCGTGAAGGCGATTACGAAGGTTTCGGGTACAGATGGTAGCAGATGCATGTTAGTACGTCTTGCTTAAAGTGATGAAAATGTGTTTCCGCCCGGGATCGAACCGGGGACCTTCTGCGTGTTAGGCAGACGTGATAACCGCTACACCACGGAAACTGCTTGTGTGCACCTTACTTCACAGACAACTTATAGTGATGTTGCCATCGTAACTAAAAAATTCAATAAATGTGGTACTTGCAAACGAAGGGACATGCAGCAAATCCACACACGACGTGGCTCATTGGAGGACAATACGACATAGGCAGGAAAATACTGTTCCCGCCCGGGATCGAACCGGGGACCTTCTGCGTGTGAAGCAGACGTGATAACCGCTACACTACGGAAACGACGGACCCGAGGAGTCCATCGTTGTTCACTCGAACTTGCCTCAGACTTTCTCTCGTCCGCGAATGCACACACGCCAGTTCCTTAGTCAGCCAGGAACCCATCACAGCCGAGGGCTCAAGAAGTCTTCGGGGTGCTCGAGAGGGTGTCTGCCGTAGCACCCCTAACGAGATAGCGGCGCTTCGCGCAGTCGTTATTGCAAGTCATATCAGCAAAAGCAATCACTTTCTCAGCAGCAGGCAGTGCGAGCCCAGCGGCAGCTCTACATGAAGGTACCAATAGCCCAGGAAGGCCGCCGACCGCGGGAATTCGCGCCGCCCCCATTCCGCCAGCGTACACGAGACTTTCAGGGCACCCTGGACGACATCGAGGGACTGGAATAATTGGCATTCGCCGTGTCACAGGGCTCGTTGGTCTAGGGGTATGATTCCTGCTTAGGGTGCAGGAGGTCCCGGGTTCAAATCCCGGACGAGCCCTAGCGTTTTGTGCAAACTGATCGCACGTCAGTGGCTGAGTCAGCGCAAAAAGCTCGCCGTCAATATCAAATGAATTTCTTATTCGATGTGAGCAATTGACACTCGGGTCCGACGCGTGAAGGCGATTACGAAGGTTTCGGGTACAGATGGTAGCAGATGCATGTTAGTACGTCTTGCTTAAAGTGATGAAAAAGTGTTTCCACCCGGGATCGAACCGGGGACCTTCTTCGTGTTAGGCAGACGTGATAACCGCTACACCACGGAAACTGCTTGTGTGCACCTTACTTCACAGACAACTTATAGTGATGTTGCCATCGTAACTAAAAAATTCAATAAATGTGGTACTTGCAAACGAAGGGACATGCAGCAGATCCACACACGACGTGGCTCATTGGAGGACAATACGACATAGGCAGGAAAATACTGTTCCCGCCCGGGATCGAACCGGGGACCTTCTGCGTGTGAAGCAGACGTGATAACCGCTACACTACGGAAACGACGGACCCGAGGAGTCCATCGTTGTTCACTCGAACTTGCCTCAGACTTTCTCTCGTCCGCGAATGCACACACGCCAGTTCCTTAGTCAGCCAGGAACCCATCACAGCCGAGGGCTCAAGAAGTCTTCGGGGTGCTCGAGAGGGTGTCTGCCGTAGCACCCCTAACGAGATAGCGGCGCTTCGCGCAGTCGTTATTGCAAGTCATATCAGCAAAAGCAATCACTTTCTCAGCAGCAGGCAGTGCGAGCCCAGCGGCAGCAAACGAAGGGACATGCAGCAGATCCACACACGACGTGGCTCATTGGAGGACAATACGACATAGGCAGGAAAATACTGTTCCCGCCCGGGATCGAACCGGGGACCTTCTGCGTGTGAAGCAGACGTGATAACCGCTACACTACGGAAACGACGGACCCGAGGAGTCCATCGTTGTTCACTCGAACTTGCCTCAGACTTTCTCTCGTCCGCGAATGCACACACGCCAGTTCCTTAGTCAGCCAGGAACCCATCACAGCCGAGGGCTCAAGAAGTCTTCGGGGTGCTCGAGAGGGTGTCTGCCGTAGCACCCCTAACGAGATAGCGGCGCTTCGCGCAGTCGTTATTGCAAGTCATATCAGCAAAAGCAATCACTTTCTCAGCAGCAGGCAGTGCGAGCCCAGCGGCAGCTCTACATGAAGGTACCAATAGCCCAGGAAGGCCGCCGACCGCGGGAATTCGCGCCGCCCCCATTCCGCCAGCGTACACGAGACTTTCAGGGCACCCTGGACGACATCGAGGGACCGGAATAATTGGCATTCGCCGTGTCACAGGGCTCGTTGGTCTAGGGGTATGATTCCTGCTTAGGGTGCAGGAGGTCCCGGGTTCAAATCCCGGACGAGCCCTAGTGTTTTGTGCAAACTGATCGCACGTCAGTGGCTGAGTCAGCGCAAAAAGCTCGCCGTCAATATCAAATGAATTTCTTATTCGATGTGAGCAATTGACACTCGGGTCCGACGCGTGAAGGCGATTACGAAGGTTTCGGGTACAGATGGTAGCAGATGCATGTTAGTACGTCTTGCTTAAAGTGATGAAAAAGTGTTTCCACCCGGGATCGAACCGGGGACCTTCTTCGTGTTAGGCAGACGTGATAACCGCTACACCACGGAAACTGCTTGTGTGCACCTTACTTCACAGACAACTTATAGTGATGTTGCCATCGTAACTAAAAAATTCAATAAATGTGGTACTTGCAAACGAAGGGACATGCAGCAGATCCACACACGACGTGGCTCATTGGAGGACAATACGACATAGGCAGGAAAATACTGTTCCCGCCCGGGATCGAACCGGGGACCTTCTGCGTGTGAAGCAGACGTGATAACCGCTACACTACGGAAACGACGGACCCGAGGAGTCCATCGTTGTTCACTCGAACTTGCCTCAGACTTTCTCTCGTCCGCGAATGCACACACGCCAGTTCCTTAGTCAGCCAGGAACCCATCACAGCCGAGGGCTCAAGAAGTCTTCGGGGTGCTCGAGAGGGTGTCTGCCGTAGCACCCCTAACGAGATAGCGGCGCTTCGCGCAGTCGTTATTGCAAGTCATATCAGCAAAAGCAATCACTTTCTCAGCAGCAGGCAGTGCGAGCCCAGCGGCAGCTCTACATGAAGGTACCAATAGCCCAGGAAGGCCGCCGACCGCGGGAATTCGCGCCGCCCCCATTCCGCCAGCGTACACGAGACTTTCAGGGCACCCTGGACGACATCGAGGGACTGGAATAATTGGCATTCGCCGTGTCACAGGGCTCGTTGGTCTAGGGGTATGATTCCTGCTTAGGGTGCAGGAGGTCCCGGGTTCAAATCCCGGACGAGCCCTAGCGTTTTGTGCAAACTGATCGCACGTCAGTGGCTGAGTCAGCGCAAAAAGCTCGCCGTCAATATCAAATGAATTTCTTATTCGATGTGAGCAATTGACACTCGGGTCCGACGCGTGAAGGCGATTACGAAGGTTTCGGGTACAGATGGTAGCAGATGCATGTTAGTACGTCTTGCTTAAAGTGATGAAAAAGTGTTTCCACCCGGGATCGAACCGGGGACCTTCTTCGTGTTAGGCAGACGTGATAACCGCTACACCACGGAAACTGCTTGTGTGCACCTTACTTCACAGACAACTTATAGTGATGTTGCCATCGTAACTAAAAAATTCAATAAATGTGGTACTTGCAAACGAAGGGACATGCAGCAGATCCACACACGACGTGGCTCATTGGAGGACAATACGACATAGGCAGGAAAATACTGTTCCCGCCCGGGATCGAACCGGGGACCTTCTGCGTGTGAAGCAGACGTGATAACCGCTACACTACGGAAACGACGGACCCGAGGAGTCCATCGTTGTTCACTCGAACTTGCCTCAGACTTTCTCTCGTCCGCGAATGCACACACGCCAGTTCCTTAGTCAGCCAGGAACCCATCACAGCCGAGGGCTCAAGAAGTCTTCGGGGTGCTCGAGAGGGTGTCTGCCGTAGCACCCCTAACGAGATAGCGGCGCTTCGCGCAGTCGTTATTGCAAGTCATATCAGCAAAAGCAATCACTTTCTCAGCAGCAGGCAGTGCGAGCCCAGCGGCAGCTCTACATGAAGGTACCAATAGCCCAGGAAGGCCGCCGACCGCGGGAATTCGCGCCGCCCCCATTCCGCCAGCGTACACGAGACTTTCAGGGCACCCTGGACGACATCGAGGGACTGGAATAATTGGCATTCGCCGTGTCACAGGGCTCGTTGGTCTAGGGGTATGATTCCTGCTTAGGGTGCAGGAGGTCCCGGGTTCAAATCCCGGACGAGCCCTAGCGTTTTGTGCAAACTGATCGCACGTCAGTGGCTGAGTCAGCGCAAAAAGCTCGCCGTCAATATCTAATGAATTTCTTATTCGATGTGAGCAATTGACACTCGGGTCCGACGCGTGAAGGCGATTACGAAGGTTTCGGGTACAGATGGTAGCAGATGCATGTTAGTACGTCTTGCTTAAAGTGATGAAAATGTGTTTCCGCCCGGGATCGAACCGGGGACCTTCTGCGTGTTAGGCAGACGTGATAACCGCTACACCACGGAAACTGCTTGTGTGCACCTTACTTCACAGACAACTTATAGTGATGTTGCCATCGTAACTAAAAAATTCAATAAATGTGGTACTTGCAAACGAAGGGACATGCAGCAAATCCACACACGACGTGGCTCATTGGAGGACAATACGACATAGGCAGGAAAATACTGTTCCCGCCCGGGATCGAACCGGGGACCTTCTGCGTGTGAAGCAGACGTGATAACCGCTACACTACGGAAACGACGTACCCGAGGAGTCCATCCTTGTTCACTCGAACTTGCCTCAGACTTGTTCTCGTCCGCGAATGCACACACGACAGTTCCTTTGTCAGCCTGGAACCCATCACAGCCGAGGGCTCAAGAAGTCTTCGGGGTGCTCGAGAGGGTGTCTGCCGTAGCACCCCTAACGAGATAGCGGCGCTTCGCGCAGTCGTTATTGCAAGTCATATCAGCAAAAGCAATCACTTTCTCAGCAGCAGGCAGTGCGAGCCCAGCGGCAGCTCTACATGAAGGTACCAATAGCCCAGGAAGGCCGCCGACCGCGGGAATTCGCGCCGCCCCCATTCCGCCAGCGTACACGAGACTTTCAGGGCACCCTGGACGACATCCAGGGACTGGAATAATTGACATTCGCCGTGTCACAGGGCTCGTTGGTCTAGGGGTATGATTCCTGCTTAGGGTGCAGGAGGTGCCGGGTTCAAATCCCGGACGAGCCCTAGCGTTTTGTGCAAACTGATCGCACGTCAGTGGCTGAGTCAGCGCAAAAAGCTCGCCGTCAATATCAAATGAATTTCTTATTCGATGTGAGCAATTGACACTCGGGTCCGACGCGTGAAGGCGATTACGAAGGTTTCGGGTACAGATGGTAGCAGATGCATGTTAGTACGTCTTGCTTAAAGTGATGAAAATGTGTTTCCGCCCGGGATCGAACCGGGGACCTTCTGCGTGTTAGGCAGACGTGATAACCGCTACACCACGGAAACTGCTTGTGTGCACCTTACTTCACAGACAACTTATAGTGATGTTGCCATCGTAACTAAAAAATTCAATAAATGTGGTACTTGCAAACGAAGGGACATGCAGCAAATCCACACACGACGTGGCTCATTGGAGGACAATACGACATAGGCAGGAAAATACTGTTCCCGCCCGGGATCGAACCGGGGACCTTCTGCGTGTGAAGCAGACGTGATAACCGCTACACTACGGAAACGACGTACCCGAGGAGTCCATCCTTGTTCACTCGAACTTGCCTCAGACTTGTTCTCGTCCGCGAATGCACACACGACAGTTCCTTTGTCAGCCTGGAACCCATCACAGCCGAGGGCTCAAGAAGTCTTCGGGGTGCTCGAGAGGGTGTCTGCCGTAGCACCCCTAACGAGATAGCGGCGCTTCGCGCAGTCGTTATTGCAAGTCATATCAGCAAAAGCAATCACTTTCTCAGCAGCAGGCAGTGCGAGCCCAGCGGCAGCTCTACATGAAGATACCAATAGCCCAGGAAGGCCGCCGACCGCGGGAATTCGCGCCGCCCCCATTCCGCCAGCGTACACGAGACTTTCAGGGCACCCTGGACGACATCCAGGGACTGGAATAATTGACATTCGCCGTGTCACAGGGCTCGTTGGTCTAGGGGTATGATTCCTGCTTAGGGTGCAGGAGGTCCCGGGTTCAAATCCCGGACGAGCCCTAGCGTTTTGTGCAAACTGATCGCACGTCAGTGGCTGAGTCAGCGCAAAAAGCTCGCCGTCAATATCAAATGAATTTCTTATTCGATGTGAGCAATTGACACTCGGGTCCGACGCGTGAAGGCGATTACGAAAGTTTCGGGTACAGATGGTAGCAGATGCATGTTAGTACGTCTTGCTTAAAGTGATGAAAAAGTGTTTCCGCCCGGGATCGAACCGGGGACCTTCTGCGTGTTAGGCAGACGTGATAACCGCTACACCACGGAAACTGCTTGTGTGCACCTTACTTCACAGACAACTTATAGTGATGTTGCCATCGTAACTAAAAAATTCAATAAATGTGGTACTTGCAAACGAAGGGACATGCAGCAGATCCACACACGACGTGGCTCATTGGAGGACAATACGACATAGGCAGGAAAATACTGTTCTCGCCCGGGATCGAACCGGGGACCTTCTGCGTGTGAAGCAGACGTGATAACCGCTACACTACGGAAACGACGGACCCGAGGAGTCCATCCTTGTTCACTCGAAATTGCCTCAGACTTTCTCTCGTCCGCGAATGCACACACGACAGTTCCTTTGTCAGCCTGGAACCCATCACAGCCGAGGGCTCAAGAAGTCTTCGGGGTGCTCGAGAGGGTGTCTGCCGTAGCACCCCTAACGAGATAGCGGCGTTTCGCGCAGTCGTTATTGCAAGTCATATCAGCAAAAGCAATCACTTTCTCAGCAGCAGGCAGTGCGAGCCCAGCGGCAGCTCTACATGAAGGTACCAATAGCCCAGGAAGGCCGCCGACCGCGGGAATTCGCGCCGCCCCCATTCCGCCAGCGTACACGAGACTTTCAGGGCACCCTGGACGACATCCAGGGACTGGAATAATTGACATTCGCCGTGTCACAGGGCTCGTTGGTCTAGGGGTATGATTCCTGCTTAGGGTGCAGGAGGTCCCGGGTTCAAATCCCGGACGAGCCCTAGCGTTTTGTGCAAACTGATCGCACGTCAGTGGCTGAGTCAGCGCAAAAAGCTCGCCGTCAATATCAAATGAATTTCTTATTCGATGTGAGCAATTGACACTCTGGTCCGACGCGTGAAGGCGATTACGAAGGTTTCGGGTACAGATGGTAGCAGATGCATGTTAGTATGTCTTGCTTAAAGTGATGAAAAAGTGTTTCCGCCCGGGATCGAACCGGGGACCTTCTGCGTGTTAGGCAGACGTGATAACCGCTACACCACGGAAACTGCTTGTGTGCACCTTACTTCACAGACAACTTATAGTGATGTTGCCATCGTAACTAAAAAATTCAATAAATGTGGTACTTGCAAACGAAGGGACATGCAGCAGATCCACACACGACGTGGCTCATTGGAGGACAATACGACATAGGCAGGAAAACACTGTTCCCGCCCGGGATCGAACCGGGGAACTTCTGCGTGTGAAGCAGACGTGATAACCGCTACACTACGGAAACGACGGACCCGAGGAGTCCATCCTTGTTCACTCGAACTTGCCTCAGACTTTCTCTCGTCCGCGAATGCACACACGACAGTTCCTTTGTCAGCCTGGAACCCATCACAGCCGAGGGCTCAAGAAGTCTTCGGGGTGCTCGAGAGGGTGTCTGCCGTAGCACCCCTAACGAGATAGCGGCGCTTCGCGCAGTCGTTATTGCAAGTCATATCAGCAAAAGCAATCACTTTCTCAGCAGCAGGCAGTGCGAGCCCAGCGGCAGCTCTACATGAAGATACCAATAGCCCAGGAAGGCCGCCGACCGCGGGAATTCGCGCCGCCCCCATTCCGCCAGCGTACACGAGACTTTCAGGGCACCCTGGACGACATCGAGGGACTGGAATAATTGGCATTCGCCGTGTCACAGGGCTCGTTGGTCTAGGGGTATGATTCCTGCTTAGGGTGCAGGAGGTCCCGGGTTCAAATCCCGGACGAGCCCTAGCGTTTTGTGCAAACTGATCGCACGTCAGTGGCTGAGTCAGCGCAAAAAGCTCGCCGTCAATATCAAATGAATTTCTTATTCGATGTGAGCAATTGACACTCGGGTCCGACGCGTGAAGGCGATTACGAAGGTTTCGGGTACAGATGGTAGCAGATGCATGTTAGTACGTCTTGCTTAAAGTGATGAAAAAGTGTTTCCACCCGGGATCGAACCGGGGACCTTCTTCGTGTTAGGCAGACGTGATAACCGCTACACCACGGAAACTGCTTGTGTGCACCTTACTTCACAGACAACTTATAGTGATGTTGCCATCGTAACTAAAAAATTCAATAAATGTGGTACTTGCAAACGAAGGGACATGCAGCAAATCCACACACGACGTGGCTCATTGGAGGACAATACGACATAGGCAGGAAAATACTGTTCCCGCCCGGGATCGAACCGGGGACCTTCTGCGTGTGAAGCAGACGTGATAACCGCTACACTACGGAAACGACGTACCCGAGGAGTCCATCCTTGTTCACTCGAACTTGCCTCAGACTTGTTCTCGTCCGCGAATGCACACACGACAGTTCCTTTGTCAGCCTGGAACCCATCACAGCCGAGGGCTCAAGAAGTCTTCGGGGTGCTCGAGAGGGTGTCTGCCGTAGCACCCCTAACGAGATAGCGGCGCTTCGCGCAGTCGTTATTGCAAGTCATATCAGCAAAAGCAATCACTTTCTCAGCAGCAGGCAGTGCGAGCCCAGCGGCAGCTCTACATGAAGGTACCAATAGCCCAGGAAGGCCGCCGACCGCGGGAATTCGCGCCGCCCCCATTCCGCCAGCGTACACGAGACTTTCAGGGCACCCTGGACGACATCGAGGGACTGGAATAATTGGCATTCGCCGTGTCACAGGGCTCGTTGGTCTAGGGGTATGATTCCTGCTTAGGGTGCAGGAGGTCCCGGGTTCAAATCCCGGACGAGCCCTAGCGTTTTGTGCAAACTGATCGCACGTCAGTGGCTGAGTCAGCGCAAAAAGCTCGCCGTCAATATCAAATGAATTTCTTATACGATGTGAGCAATTGGCACTCGGGTCCGACGCGTGAAGGCGATTACGAAGGTTTCGGGTACAGATGGTAGCAGATGCATGTTAGTACGTCTTGCTTAAAGTGATGAAAATGCGTTCCCGCCCGGGATCGAACCGGGGACCTTCTGCGTGTTAGGCAGACGTGATAACCGCTACACCACGGAAACTGCTTGTGTGCACCTTACTTCACAGACAACTTATGGTGATGTTGCCATCGTAACTAAAAAATTCAATAAATGTGGTACTTGCAAACGAAGGGACATGCAGCAAATCCACACACGACGTGGCTCATTGGAGGACAATACGACATAGGCAGGAAAATACTGTTCCCGCCCGGGATCGAACCGGGGACCTTCTGCGTGTGAAGCAGACGTGATAACCGCTACACTACGGAAACGACGTACCCGAGGAGTCCATCCTTGTTCACTCGAACTTGCCTCAGACTTGTTCTCGTCCGCGAATGCACACACGACAGTTCCTTTGTCAGCCTGGAACCCATCACAGCCGAGGGCTCAAGAAGTCTTCGGGGTGCTCGAGAGGGTGTCTGCCGTAGCACCCCTAACGAGATAGCGGCGTTTCGCGCAGTCGTTATTGCAAGTCATATCAGCAAAAGCAATCACTTTCTCAGCAGCAGGCAGTGCGAGCCCAGCGGCAGCTCTACATGAAGGTACCAATAGCCCAGGAAGGCCGCCGACCGCGGGAATTCGCGCCGCCCCCATTCCGCCAGCGTACACGAGACTTTCAGGGCACCCTGGACGACATCCAGGGACTGGAATAATTGACATTCGCCGTGTCACAGGGCTCGTTGGTCTAGGGGTATGATTCCTGCTTAGGGTGCAGGAGGTCCCGGGTTCAAATCCCGGACGAGCCCTAGCGTTTTGTGCAAACTGATCGCACGTCAGTGGCTGAGTCAGCGCAAAAAGCTCGCCGTCAATATCAAATGAATTTCTTATTCGATGTGAGCAATTGACACTCTGGTCCGACGCGTGAAGGCGATTACGAAGGTTTCGGGTACAGATGGTAGCAGATGCATGTTAGTATGTCTTGCTTAAAGTGATGAAAAAGTGTTTCCGCCCGGGATCGAACCGGGGACCTTCTGCGTGTTAGGCAGACGTGATAACCGCTACACCACGGAAACTGCTTGTGTGCACCTTACTTCACAGACAACTTATAGTGATGTTGCCATCGTAACTAAAAAATTCAATAAATGTGGTACTTGCAAACGAAGGGACATGCAGCAGATCCACACACGACGTGGCTCATTGGAGGACAATACGACATAGGCAGGAAAACACTGTTCCCGCCCGGGATCGAACCGGGGAACTTCTGCGTGTGAAGCAGACGTGATAACCGCTACACTACGGAAACGACGGACCCGAGGAGTCCATCCTTGTTCACTCGAACTTGCCTCAGACTTTCTCTCGTCCGCGAATGCACACACGACAGTTCCTTTGTCAGCCTGGAACCCATCACAGCCGAGGGCTCAAGAAGTCTTCGGGGTGCTCGAGAGGGTGTCTGCCGTAGCACCCCTAACGAGATAGCGGCGTTTCGCGCAGTCGTTATTGCAAGTCATATCAGCAAAAGCAATCACTTTCTCAGCAGCAGGCAGTGCGAGCCCAGCGGCAGCTCTACATGAAGGTACCAATAGCCCAGGAAGGCCGCCGACCGCGGGAATTCGCGCCGCCCCCATTCCGCCAGCGTACACGAGACTTTCAGGGCACCCTGGACGACATCCAGGGACTGGAATAATTGACATTCGCCGTGTCACAGGGCTCGTTGGTCTAGGGGTATGATTCCTGCTTAGGGTGCAGGAGGTCCCGGGTTCAAATCCCGGACGAGCCCTAGCGTTTTGTGCAAACTGATCGCACGTCAGTGGCTGAGTCAGCGCAAAAAGCTCGCCGTCAATATCAAATGAATTTCTTATTCGATGTGAGCAATTGACACTCTGGTCCGACGCGTGAAGGCGATTACGAAGGTTTCGGGTACAGATGGTAGCAGATGCATGTTAGTATGTCTTGCTTAAAGTGATGAAAAAGTGTTTCCGCCCGGGATCGAACCGGGGACCTTCTGCGTGTTAGGCAGACGTGATAACCGCTACACCACGGAAACTGCTTGTGTGCACCTTACTTCACAGACAACTTATAGTGATGTTGCCATCGTAACTAAAAAATTCAATAAATGTGGTACTTGCAAACGAAGGGACATGCAGCAGATCCACACACGACGTGGCTCATTGGAGGACAATACGACATAGGCAGGAAAACACTGTTCCCGCCCGGGATCGAACCGGGGAACTTCTGCGTGTGAAGCAGACGTGATAACCGCTACACTACGGAAACGACGGACCCGAGGAGTCCATCCTTGTTCACTCGAACTTGCCTCAGACTTTCTCTCGTCCGCGAATGCACACACGACAGTTCCTTTGTCAGCCTGGAACCCATCACAGCCGAGGGCTCAAGAAGTCTTCGGGGTGCTCGAGAGGGTGTCTGCCGTAGCACCCCTAACGAGATAGCGGCGCTTCGCGCAGTCGTTATTGCAAGTCATATCAGCAAAAGCAATCACTTTCTCAGCAGCAGGCAGTGCGAGCCCAGCGGCAGCTCTACATGAAGATACCAATAGCCCAGGAAGGCCGCCGACCGCGGGAATTCGCGCCGCCCCCATTCCGCCAGCGTACACGAGACTTTCAGGGCACCCTGGACGACATCGAGGGACTGGAATAATTGGCATTCGCCGTGTCACAGGGCTCGTTGGTCTAGGGGTATGATTCCTGCTTAGGGTGCAGGAGGTCCCGGGTTCAAATCCCGGACGAGCCCTAGCGTTTTGTGCAAACTGATCGCACGTCAGTGGCTGAGTCAGCGCAAAAAGCTCGCCGTCAATATCAAATGAATTTCTTATTCGATGTGAGCAATTGACACTCGGGTCCGACGCGTGAAGGCGATTACGAAGGTTTCGGGTACAGATGGTAGCAGATGCATGTTAGTACGTCTTGCTTAAAGTGATGAAAAAGTGTTTCCACCCGGGATCGAACCGGGGACCTTCTTCGTGTTAGGCAGACGTGATAACCGCTACACCACGGAAACTGCTTGTGTGCACCTTACTTCACAGACAACTTATAGTGATGTTGCCATCGTAACTAAAAAATTCAATAAATGTGGTACTTGCAAACGAAGGGACATGCAGCAAATCCACACACGACGTGGCTCATTGGAGGACAATACGACATAGGCAGGAAAATACTGTTCCCGCCCGGGATCGAACCGGGGACCTTCTGCGTGTGAAGCAGACGTGATAACCGCTACACTACGGAAACGACGTACCCGAGGAGTCCATCCTTGTTCACTCGAACTTGCCTCAGACTTGTTCTCGTCCGCGAATGCACACACGACAGTTCCTTTGTCAGCCTGGAACCCATCACAGCCGAGGGCTCAAGAAGTCTTCGGGGTGCTCGAGAGGGTGTCTGCCGTAGCACCCCTAACGAGATAGCGGCGCTTCGCGCAGTCGTTATTGCAAGTCATATCAGCAAAAGCAATCACTTTCTCAGCAGCAGGCAGTGCGAGCCCAGCGGCAGCTCTACATGAAGGTACCAATAGCCCAGGAAGGCCGCCGACCGCGGGAATTCGCGCCGCCCCCATTCCGCCAGCGTACACGAGACTTTCAGGGCACCCTGGACGACATCGAGGGACTGGAATAATTGGCATTCGCCGTGTCACAGGGCTCGTTGGTCTAGGGGTATGATTCCTGCTTAGGGTGCAGGAGGTCCCGGGTTCAAATCCCGGACGAGCCCTAGCGTTTTGTGCAAACTGATCGCACGTCAGTGGCTGAGTCAGCGCAAAAAGCTCGCCGTCAATATCAAATGAATTTCTTATACGATGTGAGCAATTGGCACTCGGGTCCGACGCGTGAAGGCGATTACGAAGGTTTCGGGTACAGATGGTAGCAGATGCATGTTAGTACGTCTTGCTTAAAGTGATGAAAATGCGTTCCCGCCCGGGATCGAACCGGGGACCTTCTGCGTGTTAGGCAGACGTGATAACCGCTACACCACGGAAACTGCTTGTGTGCACCTTACTTCACAGACAACTTATGGTGATGTTGCCATCGTAACTAAAAAATTCAATAAATGTGGTACTTGCAAACGAAGGGACATGCAGCAAATCCACACACGACGTGGCTCATTGGAGGACAATACGACATAGGCAGGAAAATACTGTTCCCGCCCGGGATCGAACCGGGGACCTTCTGCGTGTGAAGCAGACGTGATAACCGCTACACTACGGAAACGACGTACCCGAGGAGTCCATCCTTGTTCACTCGAACTTGCCTCAGACTTGTTCTCGTCCGCGAATGCACACACGACAGTTCCTTTGTCAGCCTGGAACCCATCACAGCCGAGGGCTCAAGAAGTCTTCGGGGTGCTCGAGAGGGTGTCTGCCGTAGCACCCCTAACGAGATAGCGGCGTTTCGCGCAGTCGTTATTGCAAGTCATATCAGCAAAAGCAATCACTTTCTCAGCAGCAGGCAGTGCGAGCCCAGCGGCAGCTCTACATGAAGGTACCAATAGCCCAGGAAGGCCGCCGACCGCGGGAATTCGCGCCGCCCCCATTCCGCCAGCGTACACGAGACTTTCAGGGCACCCTGGACGACATCCAGGGACTGGAATAATTGACATTCGCCGTGTCACAGGGCTCGTTGGTCTAGGGGTATGATTCCTGCTTAGGGTGCAGGAGGTCCCGGGTTCAAATCCCGGACGAGCCCTAGCGTTTTGTGCAAACTGATCGCACGTCAGTGGCTGAGTCAGCGCAAAAAGCTCGCCGTCAATATCAAATGAATTTCTTATTCGATGTGAGCAATTGACACTCTGGTCCGACGCGTGAAGGCGATTACGAAGGTTTCGGGTACAGATGGTAGCAGATGCATGTTAGTATGTCTTGCTTAAAGTGATGAAAAAGTGTTTCCGCCCGGGATCGAACCGGGGACCTTCTGCGTGTTAGGCAGACGTGATAACCGCTACACCACGGAAACTGCTTGTGTGCACCTTACTTCACAGACAACTTATAGTGATGTTGCCATCGTAACTAAAAAATTCAATAAATGTGGTACTTGCAAACGAAGGGACATGCAGCAGATCCACACACGACGTGGCTCATTGGAGGACAATACGACATAGGCAGGAAAACACTGTTCCCGCCCGGGATCGAACCGGGGAACTTCTGCGTGTGAAGCAGACGTGATAACCGCTACACTACGGAAACGACGGACCCGAGGAGTCCATCCTTGTTCACTCGAACTTGCCTCAGACTTTCTCTCGTCCGCGAATGCACACACGACAGTTCCTTTGTCAGCCTGGAACCCATCACAGCCGAGGGCTCAAGAAGTCTTCGGGGTGCTCGAGAGGGTGTCTGCCGTAGCACCCCTAACGAGATAGCGGCGTTTCGCGCAGTCGTTATTGCAAGTCATATCAGCAAAAGCAATCACTTTCTCAGCAGCAGGCAGTGCGAGCCCAGCGGCAGCTCTACATGAAGGTACCAATAGCCCAGGAAGGCCGCCGACCGCGGGAATTCGCGCCGCCCCCATTCCGCCAGCGTACACGAGACTTTCAGGGCACCCTGGACGACATCCAGGGACTGGAATAATTGACATTCGCCGTGTCACAGGGCTCGTTGGTCTAGGGGTATGATTCCTGCTTAGGGTGCAGGAGGTCCCGGGTTCAAATCCCGGACGAGCCCTAGCGTTTTGTGCAAACTGATCGCACGTCAGTGGCTGAGTCAGCGCAAAAAGCTCGCCGTCAATATCAAATGAATTTCTTATTCGATGTGAGCAATTGACACTCTGGTCCGACGCGTGAAGGCGATTACGAAGGTTTCGGGTACAGATGGTAGCAGATGCATGTTAGTATGTCTTGCTTAAAGTGATGAAAAAGTGTTTCCGCCCGGGATCGAACCGGGGACCTTCTGCGTGTTAGGCAGACGTGATAACCGCTACACCACGGAAACTGCTTGTGTGCACCTTACTTCACAGACAACTTATAGTGATGTTGCCATCGTAACTAAAAAATTCAATAAATGTGGTACTTGCAAACGAAGGGACATGCAGCAGATCCACACACGACGTGGCTCATTGGAGGACAATACGACATAGGCAGGAAAACACTGTTCCCGCCCGGGATCGAACCGGGGAACTTCTGCGTGTGAAGCAGACGTGATAACCGCTACACTACGGAAACGACGGACCCGAGGAGTCCATCCTTGTTCACTCGAACTTGCCTCAGACTTTCTCTCGTCCGCGAATGCACACACGACAGTTCCTTTGTCAGCCTGGAACCCATCACAGCCGAGGGCTCAAGAAGTCTTCGGGGTGCTCGAGAGGGTGTCTGCCGTAGCACCCCTAACGAGATAGCGGCGTTTCGCGCAGTCGTTATTGCAAGTCATATCAGCAAAAGCAATCACTTTCTCAGCAGCAGGCAGTGCGAGCCCAGCGGCAGCTCTACATGAAGGTACCAATAGCCCAGGAAGGCCGCCGACCGCGGGAATTCGCGCCGCCCCCATTCCGCCAGCGTACACGAGACTTTCAGGGCACCCTGGACGACATCCAGGGACTGGAATAATTGACATTCGCCGTGTCACAGGGCTCGTTGGTCTAGGGGTATGATTCCTGCTTAGGGTGCAGGAGGTCCCGGGTTCAAATCCCGGA
Source organism: Schistocerca serialis cubense (assembly GCF_023864345.2). NCBI lineage: Eukaryota > Metazoa > Arthropoda > Insecta > Orthoptera > Acrididae > Schistocerca > Schistocerca serialis. Next base: position 1,122,644,999 of record NC_064639.1, on the reverse strand, counting down.
CGAGCCCTAGCGTTTTGTGCAAACTGATCGCACGTCAGTGGCTGAGTCAGCGCAAAAAGCTCGCCGTCAATATCAAATGAATTTCTTATTCGATGTGAGCAATTGACACTCGGGTCCGACGCGTGAAGGCGATTACGAAGGTTTCGGGTACAGATGGTAGCAGATGCATGTTAGTACGTCTTGCTTAAAGTGATGAAAAAGTGTTTCCGCCCGGGATCGAACCGGGGACCTTCTGCGTGTTAGGCAGACGTGATAACCGCTACACCACGGAAACTGCTTGTGTGCACCTTACTTCACAGACAACTTATAGTGATGTTGCCATCGTAACTAAAAAATTCAATAAATGTGGTACTTGCAAACGAAGGGACATGCAGCAGATCCACACACGACGTGGCTCATTGGAGGACAATACGACATAGGCAGGAAAATACTGTTCCCGCCCGGGATCGAACCGGGGACCTTCTGCGTGTGAAGCAGACGTGATAACCGCTACACTACGGAAAAGACGGACCCGAGGAGTCCATCCTTGTTCACTCGAACTTGCCTCAGACTTTCTCTCGTCCGCGAATGCACACACGACAGTTCCTTTGTCAGCCTGGAACCCATCACAGCCGAGGGCTCAAGAAGTCTTCGGGGTGCTCGAGAGGGTGTCTGCCGTAGCACCCCTAACGAGATAGCGGCGTTTCGCGCAGTCGTTATTGCAAGTCATATCAGCAAAAGCAATCACTTTCTCAGCAGAAGGCAGTGCGAGCCCAGTGGCAGCTCTACATGAAGGTACCAATAGCCTAGGAAGGCCGCCGACCGCGGGAATTCGCGCCGCCCCCATTCCGCCAGCGTACACGAGACTTTCAGGGCACCCTGGACGACATCCAGGGACTGGAATAATTGACATTCGCCGTGTCACAGGGCTCGTTGGTCTAGGGGTATGATTCCTGCTTAGGGTGCAGGAGGTCCCGGGTTCAAATCCCGGACGAGCCCTAGCGTATTGTGCAAACTGATCGCACGTCAGTGGCTGAGTCAGCGCAAAAAGCTCGCCGTCAATATCAAATGAATTTCTTATTCGATGTGAGCAATTGACACTCGGGTCCGACGCGTGAAGGCGATTACGAAAGTTTCGGGTACAGATGGTAGCAGATGCATGTTAGTACGTCTTGCTTAAAGTGATGAAAAAGTGTTTCCGCCCGGGATCGAACCGGGGACCTTCTGCGTGTTAGGCAGACGTGATAACCGCTACACCACGGAAACTGCTTGTGTGCACCTTACTTCACAGACAACTTATAGTGATGTTGCCATCGTAACTAAAAAATTCAATAAATGTGGTACTTGCAAACGAAGGGACATGCAGCAGATCCACACACGACGTGGCTCATTGGAGGACAATACGACATAGGCAGGAAAATACTGTTCCCGCCCGGGATCGAACCGGGGACCTTCTGCGTGTGAAGCAGACGTGATAACCGCTACACTACGGAAAAGACGGACCCGAGGAGTCCATCCTTGTTCACTCGAACTTGCCTCAGACTTGTTCTCGTCCGCGAATGCACACACGACAGTTCCTTTGTCAGCCTGGAACCCATCACAGCCGAGGGCTCAAGAAGTCTTCGGGGTGCTCGAGAGGGTGTCTGCCGTAGCACCCCTAACGAGATAGCGGCGTTTCGCGCAGTCGTTATTGCAAGTCATATCAGCAAAAGCAATCACTTTCTCAGCAGCAGGCAGTGCGAGCCCAGCGGCAGCTCTACATGAAGGTACCAATAGCCCAGGAAGGCCGCCGACCGCGGGAATTCGCGCCGCCCCCATTCCGCCAGCGTACACGAGACTTTCAGGGCACCCTGGACGACATCCAGGGACTGGAATAATTGACATTCGCCGTGTCACAGGGCTCGTTGGTCTAGGGGTATGATTCCTGCTTAGGGTGCAGGAGGTCCCGGGTTCAAATCCCGGACGAGCCCTAGCGTTTTGTGCAAACTGATCGCACGTCAGTGGCTGAGTCAGCGCAAAAAGCTCGCCGTCAATATCAAATGAATTTCTTATTCGATGTGAGCAATTGACACTCGGGTCCGACGCGTGAAGGCGATTACGAGGGTTTCGGGTACAGATGGTAGCAGATGCATGATAGTACGTCTTGCTTAAAGTGATGAAAAAGTGTTTCGTCCCGGGATCTAACCGGGGACCTTCTGCGTGTTAGGCAGACGTGATAACCGCTACACCACGGAAACTGCTTGTGTGCACCTTACTTCACAGACAACTTGTAGTGATGTTGCCATCGTAACTAAAAAATTCAATAAATGTGGTACTTGCATAACGAAGAGACATGCAGCAGATCCACACACGACGTGGCTCATTGGAGGACAATACGACATAGGCAGGAAAGTACTGTTCCCGCCCGGGATCGAACCGGGGACCTTCTGCGTGTGAAGCAGACGTGATAACCGCTACACTACGGAAACGACGGACCCGAGGAGTCCATCCTTGTTCACTCGAACTTGCCTCAGACTTTCTCTCTTCCGCGAATGCACACACGACAGTTCTTTTGTCAGCCTGGAACCCATCACAGCCGAGGGCTCAAGAAGTCTTCGGGGTGCTCGAGAGGGTGTCTGCCGTAGCACCCCTAACGAGATAGCGGCGTTTCGCGCAGTCGTTATTGCAAGTCATATCAGCAAAAGCAATCACTTTCTCAGCAGCAGGCATTGCGAGCCCAGCGGCAGCTCTACATGAAGGTACCAATAGCCCAGGAAGGCCGCCGACCGCGGGAATTCGCGCCGCCCCCATCCCGCCAGCGTACACGAGACTTCTAGGGCACCCTGGACGACATCGAGGGACTGGAATAATTGGCATTCGCTGTGTCACAGGCCTCGTTGGTCTAGGGGTATGATTCCTGCTTAGGGTGCAGGAGGTCCCGGGTTCAAATCCCGGACGAGTCCTAGTGTTTTGTGCACACTGATCGCACGTCAGCGGCTGAGTCAGCGCAAAAAGCTCGCCGTCAATATCAAATGAATTTCTTATTCGATGTGAGCAATTGACACTCGGGTCCGACGCCTGAAGGCGATTACGAGGGTTTCGGGTACAGATGGTAGCAGATGCATGTTAGTACGTCTTGCTTAAAGTAATGAAAAAGTGTTTCCGCCCGGGATCTAACCGGGGACCTTCTGCGTGTTAGGCAGACGTGATAACCGCTACACCACGGAAACTGCTTGTGTGCACCTTACTTCACAGACAACTTGTAGTGATGTTGCCATCGTAACTAAAAAATTCAATAAATGTGGTACTTGCATAACGAAGAGACATGCAGCAGATCCACACACGACGTGGCTCATTGGAGGACAATACGACATAGGCAGGAAAGTACTGTTCCCGCCCGGGATCGAACCGGGGACCTTCCGCGTGTGAAGCAGACGTGATAACCGCTACACTACGGAAACGACGGACCCGAGGAGTCCATCCTTGTTCACTCGAACTTGCCTCAGACTTTCTCTCGTCCGCGAATGCACACACGACAGTTCCTTTGTCAGCCTGGAACCCATCACAGCCGAGGGCTCAAGAAGTCTTCGGGGTGCTCGAGAGGGTGTCTGCCGTAGCACCCCTAACGAGATAGCGGCGTTTCGCGCAGTCGTTATTGCAAGTCATATCAGCAAAAGCAATCACTTTCTCAGCAGCAGGCATTGCGAGCCCAGCGGCAGCTCTACATGAAGGTACCAATAGCCCAGGAAGGCCGCAGACCGCGGGAATTCGCGCCGCCCCCATCCCGCCAGCGTACACGAGACTTCCAGGGCACCCTGGACGACATCGAGGGACTGGAATAATTGGCGTTCGCCGGGTTACAGGGCTCGTTGGTCTAGGGGTATGATTCCTGCTTAGGGTGCAGGAGGTCCCGGGTTCAAATCCCGGACGAGCCCTAGCGTTTTGTGCAAACTGATCGCACGTCAGTGGCTGAGTCAGCGCAAAAAGCTCGCCGTCAATATCAAATGAATTTCTTATTCGATGTGAGCAATTGACACTCGGGTCCGACGCGTGAAGGCGATTACGAGGGTTTCGGGTACAGATGGTAGCAGATGCATGATAGTACGTCTTGCTTAAAGTGATGAAAAAGTGTTTCGTCCCGGGATCTAACCGGGGACCTTCTGCGTGTTAGGCAGACGTGATAACCGCTACACCACGGAAACTGCTTGTGTGCACCTTACTTCACAGACAACTTGTAGTGATGTTGCCATCGTAACTAAAAAATTCAATAAATGTGGTACTTGCATAACGAAGAGACATGCAGCAGATCCACACACGACGTGGCTCATTGGAGGACAATACGACATAGGCAGGAAAGTACTGTTCCCGCCCGGGATCGAACCAGGGACCTTCTGCGTGTGAAGCAGACGTGATAACCGCTACACTACGGAAACGACGGACCCGAGGAGTCCATCCTTGTTCACTCGAACTTGCCTCAGACTTTCTCTCTTCCGCGAATGCACACACGACAGTTCTTTTGTCAGCCTGGAACCCATCACAGCCGAGGGCTCAAGAAGTCTTCGGGGTGCTCGAGAGGGTGTCTGCCGTAGCACCCCTAACGAGATAGCGGCGTTTCGCGCAGTCGTTATTGCAAGTCATATCAGCAAAAGCAATCACTTTCTCAGCAGCAGGCATTGCGAGCCCAGCGGCAGCTCTACATGAAGGTACCAATAGCCCAGGAAGGCCGCCGACCGCGGGAATTCGCGCCGCCCCCATCCCGCCAGCGTACACGAGACTTCTAGGGCACCCTGGACGACATCGAGGGACTGGAATAATTGGCATTCGCTGTGTCACAGGCCTCGTTGGTCTAGGGGTATGATTCCTGCTTAGGGTGCAGGAGGTCCCGGGTTCAAATCCCGGACGAGTCCTAGTGTTTTGTGCACACTGATCGCACGTCAGCGGCTGAGTCAGCGCAAAAAGCTCGCCGTCAATATCAAATGAATTTCTTATTCGATGTGAGCAATTGACACTCGGGTCCGACGCCTGAAGGCGATTACGAGGGTTTCGGGTACAGATGGTAGCAGATGCATGTTAGTACGTCTTGCTTAAAGTAATGAAAAAGTGTTTCCGCCCGGGATCTAACCGGGGACCTTCTGCGTGTTAGGCAGACGTGATAACCGCTACACCACGGAAACTGCTTGTGTGCACCTTACTTCACAGACAACTTGTAGTGATGTTGCCATCGTAACTAAAAAATTCAATAAATGTGGTACTTGCATAACGAAGAGACATGCAGCAGATCCACACACGACGTGGCTCATTGGAGGACAATACGACATAGGCAGGAAAGTACTGTTCCCGCCCGGGATCGAACCGGGGACCTTCTGCGTGTGAAGCAGACGTGATAACCGCTACACTACGGAAACGACGGACCCGAGGAGTCCATCCTTGTTCACTCGAACTTGCCTCAGACTTTCTCTCTTCCGCGAATGCACACACGACAGTTCTTTTGTCAGCCTGGAACCCATCACAGCCGAGGGCTCAAGAAGTCTTCGGGGTGCTCGAGAGGGTGTCTGCCGTAGCACCCCTAACGAGATAGCGGCGTTTCGCGCAGTCGTTATTGCAAGTCATATCAGCAAAAGCAATCACTTTCTCAGCAGCAGGCATTGCGAGCCCAGCGGCAGCTCTACATGAAGGTACCAATAGCCCAGGAAGGCCGCCGACCGCGGGAATTCGCGCCGCCCCCATCCCGCCAGCGTACACGAGACTTCTAGGGCACCCTGGACGACATCGAGGGACTGGAATAATTGGCATTCGCTGTGTCACAGGCCTCGTTGGTCTAGGGGTATGATTCCTGCTTAGGGTGCAGGAGGTCCCGGGTTCAAATCCCGGACGAGTCCTAGTGTTTTGTGCACACTGATCGCACGTCAGCGGCTGAGTCAGCGCAAAAAGCTCGCCGTCAATATCAAATGAATTTCTTATTCGATGTGAGCAATTGACACTCGGGTCCGACGCCTGAAGGCGATTACGAGGGTTTCGGGTACAGATGGTAGCAGATGCATGTTAGTACGTCTTGCTTAAAGTAATGAAAAAGTGTTTCCGCCCGGGATCTAACCGGGGACCTTCTGCGTGTTAGGCAGACGTGATAACCGCTACACCACGGAAACTGCTTGTGTGCACCTTACTTCACAGACAACTTGTAGTGATGTTGCCATCGTAACTAAAAAATTCAATAAATGTGGTACTTGCATAACGAAGAGACATGCAGCAGATCCACACACGACGTGGCTCATTGGAGGACAATACGACATAGGCAGGAAAGTACTGTTCCCGCCCGGGATCGAACCGGGGACCTTCCGCGTGTGAAGCAGACGTGATAACCGCTACACTACGGAAACGACGGACCCGAGGAGTCCATCCTTGTTCACTCGAACTTGCCTCAGACTTTCTCTCGTCCGCGAATGCACACACGACAGTTCCTTTGTCAGCCTGGAACCCATCACAGCCGAGGGCTCAAGAAGTCTTCGGGGTGCTCGAGAGGGTGTCTGCCGTAGCACCCCTAACGAGATAGCGGCGTTTCGCGCAGTCGTTATTGCAAGTCATATCAGCAAAAGCAATCACTTTCTCAGCAGCAGGCATTGCGAGCCCAGCGGCAGCTCTACATGAAGGTACCAATAGCCCAGGAAGGCCGCAGACCGCGGGAATTCGCGCCGCCCCCATCCCGCCAGCGTACACGAGACTTCCAGGGCACCCTGGACGACATCGAGGGACTGGAATAATTGGCGTTCGCCGGGTTACAGGGCTCGTTGGTCTAGGGGTATGATTCCTGCTTAGGGTGCAGGAGGTCCCGGGTTCAAATCCCGGACGAGCCCTAGCGTTTTGTGCAAACTGATCGCACGTCAGTGGCTGAGTCAGCGCAAAAAGCTCGCCGTCAATATCAAATGAATTTCTTATTCGATGTGAGCAATTGACACTCGGGTCCGACGCGTGAAGGCGATTACGAGGGTTTCGGGTACAGATGGTAGCAGATGCATGATAGTACGTCTTGCTTAAAGTGATGAAAAAGTGTTTCGTCCCGGGATCTAACCGGGGACCTTCTGCGTGTTAGGCAGACGTGATAACCGCTACACCACGGAAACTGCTTGTGTGCACCTTACTTCACAGACAACTTGTAGTGATGTTGCCATCGTAACTAAAAAATTCAATAAATGTGGTACTTGCATAACGAAGAGACATGCAGCAGATCCACACACGACGTGGCTCATTGGAGGACAATACGACATAGGCAGGAAAGTACTGTTCCCGCCCGGGATCGAACCAGGGACCTTCTGCGTGTGAAGCAGACGTGATAACCGCTACACTACGGAAACGACGGACCCGAGGAGTCCATCCTTGTTCACTCGAACTTGCCTCAGACTTTCTCTCTTCCGCGAATGCACACACGACAGTTCTTTTGTCAGCCTGGAACCCATCACAGCCGAGGGCTCAAGAAGTCTTCGGGGTGCTCGAGAGGGTGTCTGCCGTAGCACCCCTAACGAGATAGCGGCGTTTCGCGCAGTCGTTATTGCAAGTCATATCAGCAAAAGCAATCACTTTCTCAGCAGCAGGCATTGCGAGCCCAGCGGCAGCTCTACATGAAGGTACCAATAGCCCAGGAAGGCCGCCGACCGCGGGAATTCGCGCCGCCCCCATCCCGCCAGCGTACACGAGACTTCTAGGGCACCCTGGACGACATCGAGGGACTGGAATAATTGGCATTCGCTGTGTCACAGGCCTCGTTGGTCTAGGGGTATGATTCCTGCTTAGGGTGCAGGAGGTCCCGGGTTCAAATCCCGGACGAGTCCTAGTGTTTTGTGCACACTGATCGCACGTCAGCGGCTGAGTCAGCGCAAAAAGCTCGCCGTCAATATCAAATGAATTTCTTATTCGATGTGAGCAATTGACACTCGGGTCCGACGCCTGAAGGCGATTACGAGGGTTTCGGGTACAGATGGTAGCAGATGCATGTTAGTACGTCTTGCTTAAAGTAATGAAAAAGTGTTTCCGCCCGGGATCTAACCGGGGACCTTCTGCGTGTTAGGCAGACGTGATAACCGCTACACCACGGAAACTGCTTGTGTGCACCTTACTTCACAGACAACTTGTAGTGATGTTGCCATCGTAACTAAAAAATTCAATAAATGTGGTACTTGCATAACGAAGAGACATGCAGCAGATCCACACACGACGTGGCTCATTGGAGGACAATACGACATAGGCAGGAAAGTACTGTTCCCGCCCGGGATCGAACCGGGGACCTTCTGCGTGTGAAGCAGACGTGATAACCGCTACACTACGGAAACGACGGACCCGAGGAGTCCATCCTTGTTCACTCGAACTTGCCTCAGACTTTCTCTCTTCCGCGAATGCACACACGACAGTTCTTTTGTCAGCCTGGAACCCATCACAGCCGAGGGCTCAAGAAGTCTTCGGGGTGCTCGAGAGGGTGTCTGCCGTAGCACCCCTAACGAGATAGCGGCGTTTCGCGCAGTCGTTATTGCAAGTCATATCAGCAAAAGCAATCACTTTCTCAGCAGCAGGCATTGCGAGCCCAGCGGCAGCTCTACATGAAGGTACCAATAGCCCAGGAAGGCCGCCGACCGCGGGAATTCGCGCCGCCCCCATCCCGCCAGCGTACACGAGACTTCTAGGGCACCCTGGACGACATCGAGGGACTGGAATAATTGGCATTCGCTGTGTCACAGGCCTCGTTGGTCTAGGGGTATGATTCCTGCTTAGGGTGCAGGAGGTCCCGGGTTCAAATCCCGGACGAGTCCTAGTGTTTTGTGCACACTGATCGCACGTCAGCGGCTGAGTCAGCGCAAAAAGCTCGCCGTCAATATCAAATGAATTTCTTATTCGATGTGAGCAATTGACACTCGGGTCCGACGCCTGAAGGCGATTACGAGGGTTTCGGGTACAGATGGTAGCAGATGCATGTTAGTACGTCTTGCTTAAAGTAATGAAAAAGTGTTTCCGCCCGGGATCTAACCGGGGACCTTCTGCGTGTTAGGCAGACGTGATAACCGCTACACCACGGAAACTGCTTGTGTGCACCTTACTTCACAGACAACTTGTAGTGATGTTGCCATCGTAACTAAAAAATTCAATAAATGTGGTACTTGCATAACGAAGAGACATGCAGCAGATCCACACACGACGTGGCTCATTGGAGGACAATACGACATAGGCAGGAAAGTACTGTTCCCGCCCGGGATCGAACCGGGGACCTTCCGCGTGTGAAGCAGACGTGATAACCGCTACACTACGGAAACGACGGACCCGAGGAGTCCATCCTTGTTCACTCGAACTTGCCTCAGACTTTCTCTCGTCCGCGAATGCACACACGACAGTTCCTTTGTCAGCCTGGAACCCATCACAGCCGAGGGCTCAAGAAGTCTTCGGGGTGCTCGAGAGGGTGTCTGCCGTAGCACCCCTAACGAGATAGCGGCGTTTCGCGCAGTCGTTATTGCAAGTCATATCAGCAAAAGCAATCACTTTCTCAGCAGCAGGCATTGCGAGCCCAGCGGCAGCTCTACATGAAGGTACCAATAGCCCAGGAAGGCCGCAGACCGCGGGAATTCGCGCCGCCCCCATCCCGCCAGCGTACACGAGACTTCCAGGGCACCCTGGACGACATCGAGGGACTGGAATAATTGGCGTTCGCCGGGTTACAGGGCTCGTTGGTCTAGGGGTATGATTCCTGCTTAGGGTGCAGGAGGTCCCGGGTTCAAATCCCGGACGAGCCCTAGCGTTTTGTGCAAACTGATCGCACGTCAGTGGCTGAGTCAGCGCAAAAAGCTCGCCGTCAATATCAAATGAATTTCTTATTCGATGTGAGCAATTGACACTCGGGTCCGACGCGTGAAGGCGATTACGAGGGTTTCGGGTACAGATGGTAGCAGATGCATGATAGTACGTCTTGCTTAAAGTGATGAAAAAGTGTTTCGTCCCGGGATCTAACCGGGGACCTTCTGCGTGTTAGGCAGACGTGATAACCGCTACACCACGGAAACTGCTTGTGTGCACCTTACTTCACAGACAACTTGTAGTGATGTTGCCATCGTAACTAAAAAATTCAATAAATGTGGTACTTGCATAACGAAGAGACATGCAGCAGATCCACACACGACGTGGCTCATTGGAGGACAATACGACATAGGCAGGAAAGTACTGTTCCCGCCCGGGATCGAACCAGGGACCTTCTGCGTGTGAAGCAGACGTGATAACCGCTACACTACGGAAACGACGGACCCGAGGAGTCCATCCTTGTTCACTCGAACTTGCCTCAGACTTTCTCTCTTCCGCGAATGCACACACGACAGTTCTTTTGTCAGCCTGGAACCCATCACAGCCGAGGGCTCAAGAAGTCTTCGGGGTGCTCGAGAGGGTGTCTGCCGTAGCACCCCTAACGAGATAGCGGCGTTTCGCGCAGTCGTTATTGCAAGTCATATCAGCAAAAGCAATCACTTTCTCAGCAGCAGGCATTGCGAGCCCAGCGGCAGCTCTACATGAAGGTACCAATAGCCCAGGAAGGCCGCCGACCGCGGGAATTCGCGCCGCCCCCATCCCGCCAGCGTACACGAGACTTCTAGGGCACCCTGGACGACATCGAGGGACTGGAATAATTGGCATTCGCTGTGTCACAGGCCTCGTTGGTCTAGGGGTATGATTCCTGCTTAGGGTGCAGGAGGTCCCGGGTTCAAATCCCGGACGAGTCCTAGTGTTTTGTGCACACTGATCGCACGTCAGCGGCTGAGTCAGCGCAAAAAGCTCGCCGTCAATATCAAATGAATTTCTTATTCGATGTGAGCAATTGACACTCGGGTCCGACGCCTGAAGGCGATTACGAGGGTTTCGGGTACAGATGGTAGCAGATGCATGTTAGTACGTCTTGCTTAAAGTAATGAAAAAGTGTTTCCGCCCGGGATCTAACCGGGGACCTTCTGCGTGTTAGGCAGACGTGATAACCGCTACACCACGGAAACTGCTTGTGTGCACCTTACTTCACAGACAACTTGTAGTGATGTTGCCATCGTAACTAAAAAATTCAATAAATGTGGTACTTGCATAACGAAGAGACATGCAGCAGATCCACACACGACGTGGCTCATTGGAGGACAATACGACATAGGCAGGAAAGTACTGTTCCCGCCCGGGATCGAACCGGGGACCTTCTGCGTGTGAAGCAGACGTGATAACCGCTACACTACGGAAACGACGGACCCGAGGAGTCCATCCTTGTTCACTCGAACTTGCCTCAGACTTTCTCTCTTCCGCGAATGCACACACGACAGTTCTTTTGTCAGCCTGGAACCCATCACAGCCGAGGGCTCAAGAAGTCTTCGGGGTGCTCGAGAGGGTGTCTGCCGTAGCACCCCTAACGAGATAGCGGCGTTTCGCGCAGTCGTTATTGCAAGTCATATCAGCAAAAGCAATCACTTTCTCAGCAGCAGGCATTGCGAGCCCAGCGGCAGCTCTACATGAAGGTACCAATAGCCCAGGAAGGCCGCCGACCGCGGGAATTCGCGCCGCCCCCATCCCGCCAGCGTACACGAGACTTCTAGGGCACCCTGGACGACATCGAGGGACTGGAATAATTGGCATTCGCTGTGTCACAGGCCTCGTTGGTCTAGGGGTATGATTCCTGCTTAGGGTGCAGGAGGTCCCGGGTTCAAATCCCGGACGAGTCCTAGTGTTTTGTGCACACTGATCGCACGTCAGCGGCTGAGTCAGCGCAAAAAGCTCGCCGTCAATATCAAATGAATTTCTTATTCGATGTGAGCAATTGACACTCGGGTCCGACGCCTGAAGGCGATTACGAGGGTTTCGGGTACAGATGGTAGCAGATGCATGTTAGTACGTCTTGCTTAAAGTAATGAAAAAGTGTTTCCGCCCGGGATCTAACCGGGGACCTTCTGCGTGTTAGGCAGACGTGATAACCGCTACACCACGGAAACTGCTTGTGTGCACCTTACTTCACAGACAACTTGTAGTGATGTTGCCATCGTAACTAAAAAATTCAATAAATGTGGTACTTGCATAACGAAGAGACATGCAGCAGATCCACACACGACGTGGCTCATTGGAGGACAATACGACATAGGCAGGAAAGTACTGTTCCCGCCCGGGATCGAACCGGGGACCTTCCGCGTGTGAAGCAGACGTGATAACCGCTACACTACGGAAACGACGGACCCGAGGAGTCCATCCTTGTTCACTCGAACTTGCCTCAGACTTTCTCTCGTCCGCGAATGCACACACGACAGTTCCTTTGTCAGCCTGGAACCCATCACAGCCGAGGGCTCAAGAAGTCTTCGGGGTGCTCGAGAGGGTGTCTGCCGTAGCACCCCTAACGAGATAGCGGCGTTTCGCGCAGTCGTTATTGCAAGTCATATCAGCAAAAGCAATCACTTTCTCAGCAGCAGGCATTGCGAGCCCAGCGGCAGCTCTACATGAAGGTACCAATAGCCCAGGAAGGCCGCAGACCGCGGGAATTCGCGCCGCCCCCATCCCGCCAGCGTACACGAGACTTCCAGGGCACCCTGGACGACATCGAGGGACTGGAATAATTGGCGTTCGCCGGGTTACAGGGCTCGTTGGTCTAGGGGTATGATTCCTGCTTAGGGTGCAGGAGGTCCCGGGTTCAAATCCCGGACGAGCCCTAGCGTTTTGTGCAAACTGATCGCACGTCAGTGGCTGAGTCAGCGCAAAAAGCTCGCCGTCAATATCAAATGAATTTCTTATTCGATGTGAGCAATTGACACTCGGGTCCGACGCGTGAAGGCGATTACGAGGGTTTCGGGTACAGATGGTAGCAGATGCATGATAGTACGTCTTGCTTAAAGTGATGAAAAAGTGTTTCGTCCCGGGATCTAACCGGGGACCTTCTGCGTGTTAGGCAGACGTGATAACCGCTACACCACGGAAACTGCTTGTGTGCACCTTACTTCACAGACAACTTGTAGTGATGTTGCCATCGTAACTAAAAAATTCAATAAATGTGGTACTTGCATAACGAAGAGACATGCAGCAGATCCACACACGACGTGGCTCATTGGAGGACAATACGACATAGGCAGGAAAGTACTGTTCCCGCCCGGGATCGAACCGGGGACCTTCTGCGTGTGAAGCAGACGTGATAACCGCTACACTACGGAAACGACGGACCCGAGGAGTCCATCCTTGTTCACTCGAACTTGCCTCAGACTTTCTCTCTTCCGCGAATGCACACACGACAGTTCTTTTGTCAGCCTGGAACCCATCACAGCCGAGGGCTCAAGAAGTCTTCGGGGTGCTCGAGAGGGTGTCTGCCGTAGCACCCCTAACGAGATAGCGGCGTTTCGCGCAGTCGTTATTGCAAGTCATATCAGCAAAAGCAATCACTTTCTCAGCAGCAGGCATTGCGAGCCCAGCGGCAGCTCTACATGAAGGTACCAATAGCCCAGGAAGGCCGCCGACCGCGGGAATTCGCGCCGCCCCCATCCCGCCAGCGTACACGAGACTTCTAGGGCACCCTGGACGACATCGAGGGACTGGAATAATTGGCATTCGCTGTGTCACAGGCCTCGTTGGTCTAGGGGTATGATTCCTGCTTAGGGTGCAGGAGGTCCCGGGTTCAAATCCCGGACGAGTCCTAGTGTTTTGTGCACACTGATCGCACGTCAGCGGCTGAGTCAGCGCAAAAAGCTCGCCGTCAATATCAAATGAATTTCTTATTCGATGTGAGCAATTGACACTCGGGTCCGACGCCTGAAGGCGATTACGAGGGTTTCGGGTACAGATGGTAGCAGATGCATGTTAGTACGTCTTGCTTAAAGTAATGAAAAAGTGTTTCCGCCCGGGATCTAACCGGGGACCTTCTGCGTGTTAGGCAGACGTGATAACCGCTACACCACGGAAACTGCTTGTGTGCACCTTACTTCACAGACAACTTGTAGTGATGTTGCCATCGTAACTAAAAAATTCAATAAATGTGGTACTTGCATAACGAAGAGACATGCAGCAGATCCACACACGACGTGGCTCATTGGAGGACAATACGACATAGGCAGGAAAGTACTGTTCCCGCCCGGGATCGAACCGGGGACCTTCCGCGTGTGAAGCAGACGTGATAACCGCTACACTACGGAAACGACGGACCCGAGGAGTCCATCCTTGTTCACTCGAACTTGCCTCAGACTTTCTCTCGTCCGCGAATGCACAAACGACAGTTCTTTTGTCAGCCTGGAACCCATCACAGCCGAGGGCTCAAGAAGTCTTCGGGGTGCTCGAGAGGGTGTCTGCCGTAGCACCCCTAACGAGATAGCGGCGTTTCGCGCAGTCGTTATTGCAAGTCATATCAGCAAAAGCAATCACTTTCTCAGCAGCAGGCATTGCGAGCCCAGCGGCAGCTCTACATGAAGGTACCAATAGCCCAGGAAGGCCGCCGACCGCGGGAATTCGCGCCGCCCCCATCCCGCAAGCGTACACGAGACTTCCAGGGCACCCTGGACGACATCGAGGGACTGGAATAATTGGCGTTCGCCGGGTTACAGGGCTCGTTGGTCTAGGGGTATGATTCCTGCTTAGGGTGCAGGAGGTCCCGGGTTCAAATCCCGGACGAGCCCTAGCGTTTTGTGCAAACTGATCGCACGTCAGTGGCTGAGTCAGCGCAAAAAGCTCGCCGTCAATATCAAATGAATTTCTTATTCGATGTGAGCAATTGACACTCGGGTCCGACGCGTGAAGGCGATTACGAGGGTTTCGGGTACAGATGGTAGCAGATGCATGTTAGTACGTCTTGCTTAAAGTGATGAAAAAGTGTTTCGTCCCGGGATCTAACCGGGGACCTTCTGCGTGTTAGGCAGACGTGATAACCGCTACACCACGGAAACTGCTTGTGTGCACCTTACTTCACAGACAACTTGTAGTGATGTTGCCATCGTAACTAAAAAATTCAATAAATGTGGTACTTGCAAAACGAAGGGACATGCAGCAGATCCACACACGACGTGGCTCATTGGAGGACAATACGACATAGGCAGGAAAGTACTGTTCCCGCCCGGGATCGAACCGGGGACCTTCTGCGTGTGAAGCAGACGTGATAACCGCTACACTACGGAAACGACGGACCCGAGGAGTCCATCCTTGTTCACTCGAACTTGCCTCAGACTTTCTCTCGTCCGCGAATGCACAAACGACAGTTCTTTTGTCAGCCTGGAACCCATCACAGCCGAGGGCTCAAGAAGTCTTCGGGGTGCTCGAGAGGGTGTCTGCCGTAGCACCCCTAACGAGATAGCGGCGTTTCGCGCAGTCGTTATTGCAAGTCATATCAGCAAAAGCAATCACTTTCTCAGCAGCAGGCATTGCGAGCCCAGCGGCAGCTCTACATGAAGGTACCAATAGCCCAGGAAGGCCGCAGACCGCGGGAATTCGCGCCGCCCCCATCCCGCCAGCGTACACGAGACTTCCAGGGCACCCTGGACGACATCGAGGGACTGGAATAATTGGCGTTCGCCGGGTTACAGGGCTCGTTGGTCTAGGGGTATGATTCCTGCTTAGGGTGCAGGAGGTCCCGGGTTCAAATCCCGGACGAGCCCTAGCGTTTTGTGCAAACTGATCGCACGTCAGTGGCTGAGTCAGCGCAAAAAGCTCGCCGTCAATATCAAATGAATTTCTTATTCGATGTGAGCAATTGACACTCGGGTCCGACGCGTGAAGGCGATTACGAGGGTTTCGGGTACAGATGGTAGCAGATGCATGATAGTACGTCTTGCTTAAAGTGATGAAAAAGTGTTTCGTCCCGGGATCTAACCGGGGACCTTCTGCGTGTTAGGCAGACGTGATAACCGCTACACCACGGAAACTGCTTGTGTGCACCTTACTTCACAGACAACTTGTAGTGATGTTGCCATCGTAACTAAAAAATTCAATAAATGTGGTACTTGCAAAACGAAGGGACATGCAGCAGATCCACACACGACGTGGCTCATTGGAGGACAATACGACATAGGCAGGAAAGTACTGTTCCCGCCCGGGATCGAACCGGGGACCTTCTGCGTGTGAAGCAGACGTGATAACCGCTACACTACGGAAACGACGGACCCGAGGAGTCCATCCTTGTTCACTCGAACTTGCCTCAGACTTTCTCTCGTCCGCGAATGGACAAACGACAGTTCTTTTGTCAGCCTGGAACCCATCACAGCCGAGGGCTCAAGAAGTCTTCGGGGTGCTCGAGAGGGTGTCTGCCGTAGCACCCCTAACGAGATAGCGGCGTTTCGCGCAGTCGTTATTGCAAGTCATATCAGCAAAAGCAATCACTTTCTCAGCAGCAGGCATTGCGAGCCCAGCGGCAGCTCTACATGAAGGTACCAATAGCCCAGGAAGGCCGCCGACCGCGGGAATTCGCGCCGCCCCCATCCCGCCAGCGTACACGAGACTTCTAGGGCACCCTGGACGACATCGAGGGACTGGAATAATTGGCATTCGCTGTGTCACAGGCCTCGTTGGTCTAGGGGTATGATTCCTGCTTAGGGTGCAGGAGGTCCCGGGTTCAAATCCCGGACGAGTCCTAGTGTTTTGTGCACACTGATCGCACGTCAGCGGCTGAGTCAGCGCAAAAAGCTCGCCGTCAATATCAAATGAATTTCTTATTCGATGTGAGCAATTGACACTCGGGTCCGACGCCTGAAGGCGATTACGAGGGTTTCGGGTACAGATGGTAGCAGATGCATGTTAGTACGTCTTGCTTAAAGTAATGAAAAAGTGTTTCCGCCCGGGATCTAACCGGGGACCTTCTGCGTGTTAGGCAGACGTGATAACCGCTACACCACGGAAACTGCTTGTGTGCACCTTACTTCACAGACAACTTGTAGTGATGTTGCCATCGTAACTAAAAAATTCAATAAATGTGGTACTTGCATAACGAAGAGACATGCAGCAGATCCACACACGACGTGGCTCATTGGAGGACAATACGACATAGGCAGGAAAGTACTGTTCCCGCCCGGGATCGAACCGGGGACCTTCCGCGTGTGAAGCAGACGTGATAACCGCTACACTACGGAAACGACGGACCCGAGGAGTCCATCCTTGTTCACTCGAACTTGCCTCAGACTTTCTCTCGTCCGCGAATGCACAAACGACAGTTCTTTTGTCAGCCTGGAACCCATCACAGCCGAGGGCTCAAGAAGTCTTCGGGGTGCTCGAGAGGGTGTCTGCCGTAGCACCCCTAACGAGATAGCGGCGTTTCGCGCAGTCGTTATTGCAAGTCATATCAGCAAAAGCAATCACTTTCTCAGCAGCAGGCATTGCGAGCCCAGCGGCAGCTCTACATGAAGGTACCAATAGCCCAGGAAGGCCGCCGACCGCGGGAATTCGCGCCGCCCCCATCCCGCCAGCGTACACGAGACTTCTAGGGCACCCTGGACGACATCGAGGGACTGGAATAATTGGCATTCGCTGTGTCACAGGCCTCGTTGGTCTAGGGGTATGATTCCTGCTTAGGGTGCAGGAGGTCCCGGGTTCAAATCCCGGACGAGTCCTAGTGTTTTGTGCACACTGATCGCACGTCAGCGGCTGAGTCAGCGCAAAAAGCTCGCCGTCAATATCAAATGAATTTCTTATTCGATGTGAGCAATTGACACTCGGGTCCGACGCCTGAAGGCGATTACGAGGGTTTCGGGTACAGATGGTAGCAGATGCATGTTAGTACGTCTTGCTTAAAGTAATGAAAAAGTGTTTCCGCCCGGGATCTAACCGGGGACCTTCTGCGTGTTAGGCAGACGTGATAACCGCTACACCACGGAAACTGCTTGTGTGCACCTTACTTCACAGACAACTTGTAGTGATGTTGCCATCGTAACTAAAAAATTCAATAAATGTGGTACTTGCATAACGAAGAGACATGCAGCAGATCCACACACGACGTGGCTCATTGGAGGACAATACGACATAGGCAGGAAAGTACTGTTCCCGCCCGGGATCGAACCGGGGACCTTCCGCGTGTGAAGCAGACGTGATAACCGCTACACTACGGAAACGACGGACCCGAGGAGTCCATCCTTGTTCACTCGAACTTGCCTCAGACTTTCTCTCGTCCGCGAATGCACAAACGACAGTTCTTTTGTCAGCCTGGAACCCATCACAGCCGAGGGCTCAAGAAGTCTTCGGGGTGC
The DNA here is from genome assembly GCF_023864345.2 of Schistocerca serialis cubense. Taxonomy (NCBI): domain Eukaryota; kingdom Metazoa; phylum Arthropoda; class Insecta; order Orthoptera; family Acrididae; genus Schistocerca; species Schistocerca serialis. Next base: position 1,122,626,865 of record NC_064639.1, on the reverse strand, counting down.
TCGAGAGGGTGTCTGCCGTAGCACCCCTAACGAGATAGCGGCGTTTCGCGCAGTCGTTATTGCAAGTCATATCAGCAAAAGCAATCACTTTCTCAGCAGCAGGCATTGCGAGCCCAGCGGCAGCTCTACATGAAGGTACCAATAGCCCAGGAAGGCCGCCGACCGCGGGAATTCGCGCCGCCCCCATCCCGCAAGCGTACACGAGACTTCCAGGGCACCCTGGACGACATCGAGGGACTGGAATAATTGGCGTTCGCCGGGTTACAGGGCTCGTTGGTCTAGGGGTATGATTCCTGCTTAGGGTGCAGGAGGTCCCGGGTTCAAATCCCGGACGAGCCCTAGCGTTTTGTGCAAACTGATCGCACGTCAGTGGCTGAGTCAGCGCAAAAAGCTCGCCGTCAATATCAAATGAATTTCTTATTCGATGTGAGCAATTGACACTCGGGTCCGACGCGTGAAGGCGATTACGAGGGTTTCGGGTACAGATGGTAGCAGATGCATGTTAGTACGTCTTGCTTAAAGTGATGAAAAAGTGTTTCGTCCCGGGATCTAACCGGGGACCTTCTGCGTGTTAGGCAGACGTGATAACCGCTACACCACGGAAACTGCTTGTGTGCACCTTACTTCACAGACAACTTGTAGTGATGTTGCCATCGTAACTAAAAAATTCAATAAATGTGGTACTTGCAAAACGAAGGGACATGCAGCAGATCCACACACGACGTGGCTCATTGGAGGACAATACGACATAGGCAGGAAAGTACTGTTCCCGCCCGGGATCGAACCGGGGACCTTCTGCGTGTGAAGCAGACGTGATAACCGCTACACTACGGAAACGACGGACCCGAGGAGTCCATCCTTGTTCACTCGAACTTGCCTCAGACTTTCTCTCGTCCGCGAATGGACAAACGACAGTTCTTTTGTCAGCCTGGAACCCATCACAGCCGAGGGCTCAAGAAGTCTTCGGGGTGCTCGAGAGGGTGTCTGCCGTAGCACCCCTAACGAGATAGCGGCGTTTCGCGCAGTCGTTATTGCAAGTCATATCAGCAAAAGCAATCACTTTCTCAGCAGCAGGCATTGCGAGCCCAGCGGCAGCTCTACATGAAGGTACCAATAGCCCAGGAAGGCCGCAGACCGCGGGAATTCGCGCCGCCCCCATCCCGCCAGCGTACACGAGACTTCCAGGGCACCCTGGACGACATCGAGGGACTGGAATAATTGGCGTTCGCCGGGTTACAGGGCTCGTTGGTCTAGGGGTATGATTCCTGCTTAGGGTGCAGGAGGTCCCGGGTTCAAATCCCGGACGAGCCCTAGCGTTTTGTGCAAACTGATCGCACGTCAGTGGCTGAGTCAGCGCAAAAAGCTCGCCGTCAATATCAAATGAATTTCTTATTCGATGTGAGCAATTGACACTCGGGTCCGACGCGTGAAGGCGATTACGAGGGTTTCGGGTACAGATGGTAGCAGATGCATGTTAGTACGTCTTGCTTAAAGTGATGAAAAAGTGTTTCGTCCCGGGATCTAACCGGGGACCTTCTGCGTGTTAGGCAGACGTGATAACCGCTACACCACGGAAACTGCTTGTGTGCACCTTACTTCACAGACAACTTGTAGTGATGTTGCCATCGTAACTAAAAAATTCAATAAATGTGGTACTTGCAAAACGAAGGGACATGCAGCAGATCCACACACGACGTGGCTCATTGGAGGACAATACGACATAGGCAGGAAAGTACTGTTCCCGCCCGGGATCGAACCGGGGACCTTCTGCGTGTGAAGCAGACGTGATAACCGCTACACTACGGAAACGACGGACCCGAGGAGTCCATCCTTGTTCACTCGAACTTGCCTCAGACTTTCTCTCGTCCGCGAATGCACAAACGACAGTTCTTTTGTCAGCCTGGAACCCATCACAGCCGAGGGCTCAAGAAGTCTTCGGGGTGCTCGAGAGGGTGTCTGCCGTAGCACCCCTAACGAGATAGCGGCGTTTCGCGCAGTCGTTATTGCAAGTCATATCAGCAAAAGCAATCACTTTCTCAGCAGCAGGCATTGCGAGCCCAGCGGCAGCTCTACATGAAGGTACCAATAGCCCAGGAAGGCCGCAGACCGCGGGAATTCGCGCCGCCCCCATCCCGCCAGCGTACACGAGACTTCCAGGGCACCCTGGACGACATCGAGGGACTGGAATAATTGGCGTTCGCCGGGTTACAGGGCTCGTTGGTCTAGGGGTATGATTCCTGCTTAGGGTGCAGGAGGTCCCGGGTTCAAATCCCGGACGAGCCCTAGCGTTTTGTGCAAACTGATCGCACGTCAGTGGCTGAGTCAGCGCAAAAAGCTCGCCGTCAATATCAAATGAATTTCTTATTCGATGTGAGCAATTGACACTCGGGTCCGACGCGTGAAGGCGATTACGAGGGTTTCGGGTACAGATGGTAGCAGATGCATGTTAGTACGTCTTGCTTAAAGTGATGAAAAAGTGTTTCGTCCCGGGATCTAACCGGGGACCTTCTGCGTGTTAGGCAGACGTGATAACCGCTACACCACGGAAACTGCTTGTGTGCACCTTACTTCACAGACAACTTGTAGTGATGTTGCCATCGTAACTAAAAAATTCAATAAATGTGGTACTTGCAAAACGAAGGGACATGCAGCAGATCCACACACGACGTGGCTCATTGGAGGACAATACGACATAGGCAGGAAAGTACTGTTCCCGCCCGGGATCGAACCGGGGACCTTCTGCGTGTGAAGCAGACGTGATAACCGCTACACTACGGAAACGACGGACCCGAGGAGTCCATCCTTGTTCACTCGAACTTGCCTCAGACTTTCTCTCGTCCGCGAATGCACAAACGACAGTTCTTTTGTCAGCCTGGAACCCATCACAGCCGAGGGCTCAAGAAGTCTTCGGGGTGCTCGAGAGGGTGTCTGCCGTAGCACCCCTAACGAGATAGCGGCGTTTCGCGCAGTCGTTATTGCAAGTCATATCAGCAAAAGCAATCACTTTCTCAGCAGCAGGCATTGCGAGCCCAGCGGCAGCTCTACATGAAGGTACCAATAGCCCAGGAAGGCCGCAGACCGCGGGAATTCGCGCCGCCCCCATCCCGCCAGCGTACACGAGACTTCCAGGGCACCCTGGACGACATCGAGGGACTGGAATAATTGGCGTTCGCCGGGTTACAGGGCTCGTTGGTCTAGGGGTATGATTCCTGCTTAGGGTGCAGGAGGTCCCGGGTTCAAATCCCGGACGAGCCCTAGCGTTTTGTGCAAACTGATCGCACGTCAGTGGCTGAGTCAGCGCAAAAAGCTCGCCGTCAATATCAAATGAATTTCTTATTCGATGTGAGCAATTGACACTCGGGTCCGACGCGTGAAGGCGATTACGAGGGTTTCGGGTACAGATGGTAGCAGATGCATGTTAGTACGTCTTGCTTAAAGTGATGAAAAAGTGTTTCGTCCCGGGATCTAACCGGGGACCTTCTGCGTGTTAGGCAGACGTGATAACCGCTACACCACGGAAACTGCTTGTGTGCACCTTACTTCACAGACAACTTGTAGTGATGTTGCCATCGTAACTAAAAAATTCAATAAATGTGGTACTTGCAAAACGAAGGGACATGCAGCAGATCCACACACGACGTGGCTCATTGGAGGACAATACGACATAGGCAGGAAAGTACTGTTCCCGCCCGGGATCGAACCGGGGACCTTCTGCGTGTGAAGCAGACGTGATAACCGCTACACTACGGAAACGACGGACCCGAGGAGTCCATCCTTGTTCACTCGAACTTGCCTCAGACTTTCTCTCGTCCGCGAATGCACAAACGACAGTTCTTTTGTCAGCCTGGAACCCATCACAGCCGAGGGCTCAAGAAGTCTTCGGGGTGCTCGAGAGGGTGTCTGCCGTAGCACCCCTAACGAGATAGCGGCGTTTCGCGCAGTCGTTATTGCAAGTCATATCAGCAAAAGCAATCACTTTCTCAGCAGCAGGCATTGCGAGCCCAGCGGCAGCTCTACATGAAGGTACCAATAGCCCAGGAAGGCCGCAGACCGCGGGAATTCGCGCCGCCCCCATCCCGCCAGCGTACACGAGACTTCCAGGGCACCCTGGACGACATCGAGGGACTGGAATAATTGGCGTTCGCCGGGTTACAGGGCTCGTTGGTCTAGGGGTATGATTCCTGCTTAGGGTGCAGGAGGTCCCGGGTTCAAATCCCGGACGAGCCCTAGCGTTTTGTGCAAACTGATCGCACGTCAGTGGCTGAGTCAGCGCAAAAAGCTCGCCGTCAATATCAAATGAATTTCTTATTCGATGTGAGCAATTGACACTCGGGTCCGACGCGTGAAGGCGATTACGAGGGTTTCGGGTACAGATGGTAGCAGATGCATGATAGTACGTCTTGCTTAAAGTGATGAAAAAGTGTTTCGTCCCGGGATCTAACCGGGGACCTTCTGCGTGTTAGGCAGACGTGATAACCGCTACACCACGGAAACTGCTTGTGTGCACCTTACTTCACAGACAACTTGTAGTGATGTTGCCATCGTAACTAAAAAATTCAATAAATGTGGTACTTGCATAACGAAGAGACATGCAGCAGATCCACACACGACGTGGCTCATTGGAGGACAATACGACATAGGCAGGAAAGTACTGTTCCCGCCCGGGATCGAACCGGGGACCTTCTGCGTGTGAAGCAGACGTGATAACCGCTACACTACGGAAACGACGGACCCGAGGAGTCCATCCTTGTTCACTCGAACTTGCCTCAGACTTTCTCTCTTCCGCGAATGCACACACGACAGTTCTTTTGTCAGCCTGGAACCCATCACAGCCGAGGGCTCAAGAAGTCTTCGGGGTGCTCGAGAGGGTGTCTGCCGTAGCACCCCTAACGAGATAGCGGCGTTTCGCGCAGTCGTTATTGCAAGTCATATCAGCAAAAGCAATCACTTTCTCAGCAGCAGGCATTGCGAGCCCAGCGGCAGCTCTACATGAAGGTACCAATAGCCCAGGAAGGCCGCCGACCGCGGGAATTCGCGCCGCCCCCATCCCGCCAGCGTACACGAGACTTCTAGGGCACCCTGGACGACATCGAGGGACTGGAATAATTGGCATTCGCTGTGTCACAGGCCTCGTTGGTCTAGGGGTATGATTCCTGCTTAGGGTGCAGGAGGTCCCGGGTTCAAATCCCGGACGAGTCCTAGTGTTTTGTGCACACTGATCGCACGTCAGCGGCTGAGTCAGCGCAAAAAGCTCGCCGTCAATATCAAATGAATTTCTTATTCGATGTGAGCAATTGACACTCGGGTCCGACGCCTGAAGGCGATTACGAGGGTTTCGGGTACAGATGGTAGCAGATGCATGTTAGTACGTCTTGCTTAAAGTAATGAAAAAGTGTTTCCGCCCGGGATCTAACCGGGGACCTTCTGCGTGTTAGGCAGACGTGATAACCGCTACACCACGGAAACTGCTTGTGTGCACCTTACTTCACAGACAACTTGTAGTGATGTTGCCATCGTAACTAAAAAATTCAATAAATGTGGTACTTGCATAACGAAGAGACATGCAGCAGATCCACACACGACGTGGCTCATTGGAGGACAATACGACATAGGCAGGAAAGTACTGTTCCCGCCCGGGATCGAACCGGGGACCTTCCGCGTGTGAAGCAGACGTGATAACCGCTACACTACGGAAACGACGGACCCGAGGAGTCCATCCTTGTTCACTCGAACTTGCCTCAGACTTTCTCTCGTCCGCGAATGCACAAACGACAGTTCTTTTGTCAGCCTGGAACCCATCACAGCCGAGGGCTCAAGAAGTCTTCGGGGTGCTCGAGAGGGTGTCTGCCGTAGCACCCCTAACGAGATAGCGGCGTTTCGCGCAGTCGTTATTGCAAGTCATATCAGCAAAAGCAATCACTTTCTCAGCAGCAGGCATTGCGAGCCCAGCGGCAGCTCTACATGAAGGTACCAATAGCCCAGGAAGGCCGCCGACCGCGGGAATTCGCGCCGCCCCCATCCCGCAAGCGTACACGAGACTTCCAGGGCACCCTGGACGACATCGAGGGACTGGAATAATTGGCGTTCGCCGGGTTACAGGGCTCGTTGGTCTAGGGGTATGATTCCTGCTTAGGGTGCAGGAGGTCCCGGGTTCAAATCCCGGACGAGCCCTAGCGTTTTGTGCAAACTGATCGCACGTCAGTGGCTGAGTCAGCGCAAAAAGCTCGCCGTCAATATCAAATGAATTTCTTATTCGATGTGAGCAATTGACACTCGGGTCCGACGCGTGAAGGCGATTACGAGGGTTTCGGGTACAGATGGTAGCAGATGCATGTTAGTACGTCTTGCTTAAAGTGATGAAAAAGTGTTTCGTCCCGGGATCTAACCGGGGACCTTCTGCGTGTTAGGCAGACGTGATAACCGCTACACCACGGAAACTGCTTGTGTGCACCTTACTTCACAGACAACTTGTAGTGATGTTGCCATCGTAACTAAAAAATTCAATAAATGTGGTACTTGCAAAACGAAGGGACATGCAGCAGATCCACACACGACGTGGCTCATTGGAGGACAATACGACATAGGCAGGAAAGTACTGTTCCCGCCCGGGATCGAACCGGGGACCTTCTGCGTGTGAAGCAGACGTGATAACCGCTACACTACGGAAACGACGGACCCGAGGAGTCCATCCTTGTTCACTCGAACTTGCCTCAGACTTTCTCTCGTCCGCGAATGCACAAACGACAGTTCTTTTGTCAGCCTGGAACCCATCACAGCCGAGGGCTCAAGAAGTCTTCGGGGTGCTCGAGAGGGTGTCTGCCGTAGCACCCCTAACGAGATAGCGGCGTTTCGCGCAGTCGTTATTGCAAGTCATATCAGCAAAAGCAATCACTTTCTCAGCAGCAGGCATTGCGAGCCCAGCGGCAGCTCTACATGAAGGTACCAATAGCCCAGGAAGGCCGCCGACCGCGGGAATTCGCGCCGCCCCCATCCCGCAAGCGTACACGAGACTTCCAGGGCACCCTGGACGACATCGAGGGACTGGAATAATTGGCGTTCGCCGGGTTACAGGGCTCGTTGGTCTAGGGGTATGATTCCTGCTTAGGGTGCAGGAGGTCCCGGGTTCAAATCCCGGACGAGCCCTAGCGTTTTGTGCAAACTGATCGCACGTCAGTGGCTGAGTCAGCGCAAAAAGCTCGCCGTCAATATCAAATGAATTTCTTATTCGATGTGAGCAATTGACACTCGGGTCCGACGCGTGAAGGCGATTACGAGGGTTTCGGGTACAGATGGTAGCAGATGCATGTTAGTACGTCTTGCTTAAAGTGATGAAAAAGTGTTTCGTCCCGGGATCTAACCGGGGACCTTCTGCGTGTTAGGCAGACGTGATAACCGCTACACCACGGAAACTGCTTGTGTGCACCTTACTTCACAGACAACTTGTAGTGATGTTGCCATCGTAACTAAAAAATTCAATAAATGTGGTACTTGCAAAACGAAGGGACATGCAGCAGATCCACACACGACGTGGCTCATTGGAGGACAATACGACATAGGCAGGAAAGTACTGTTCCCGCCCGGGATCGAACCGGGGACCTTCTGCGTGTGAAGCAGACGTGATAACCGCTACACTACGGAAACGACGGACCCGAGGAGGCCATCCTTGTTCACTCGAACTTGCCTCAGACTTTCTCTCTTCCGCGAATGCACACACGACCGTTCTTTCGTCAGCCTGGAACCCATCACAGCCGAGGGCTCAAGAAGTCTTCGGGGTGCTCGAGAGGGTGTCTGCCGTAGCACCCCTAACGAGATAGCGGCGTTTCGCGCAGTCGTTATTGCAAGTCATATCAGCAAAAGCAATCACTTTCTCAGCAGCAGGCATTGCGAGCCCAGCGGCAGCTCTACATGAAGGTACCAATAGCCCAGGAAGGCCGCCGACCGCGGGAATTCGCGCCGCCCCCATCCCGCCAGCGTACACGAGACTTCTAGGGCACCCTGGACGACATCGAGGGATTGGAATAATTGGCATTCGCCGGGTCACAGGGCTCGTTGGTCTAGGGGTATGATTCCTGCTTAGGGTGCAGGAGGTCCCGGGTTCAAATCCCGGACGAGCCCTAGCGTTTTGTGCAAACTGATCGCACGTCAGTGGCTGAGTCAGCGCAAAAAGCTCGCCGTCAATATCAAATGAATTTCTTATTCGATGTGAGCAATTGACACTCGGGTCCGACGCGTGAAGGCGATTACGAGGGTTTCGGGTACAGATGGTAGCAGATGCATGTTAGTACGTCTTGCTTAAAGTGATGAAAAAGTGTTTCGTCCCGGGATCTAACCGGGGACCTTCTGCGTGTTAGGCAGACGTGATAACCGCTACACCACGGAAACTGCTTGTGTGCACCTTACTTCACAGACAACTTGTAGTGATGTTGCCATCGTAACTAAAAAATTCAATAAATGTGGTACTTGCAAAACGAAGGGACATGCAGCAGATCCACACACGACGTGGCTCATTGGAGGACAATACGACATAGGCAGGAAAGTACTGTTCCCGCCCGGGATCGAACCGGGGACCTTCTGCGTGTGAAGCAGACGTGATAACCGCTACACTACGGAAACGACGGACCCGAGGAGTCCATCCTTGTTCACTCGAACTTGCCTCAGACTTTCTCTCGTCCGCGAATGCACAAACGACAGTTCTTTTGTCAGCCTGGAACCCATCACAGCCGAGGGCTCAAGAAGTCTTCGGGGTGCTCGAGTGGGTGTCTGCCGTAGCACCCCTAACGAGATAGCGGCGTTTCGCGCAGTCGTTATTGCAAGTCATATCAGCAAAAGCAATCACTTTCTCAGCAGCAGGCATTGCGAGCCCAGCGGCAGCTCTACATGAAGGTACCAATAGCCCAGGAAGGCCGCCGACCGCGGGAATTCGCGCCGCCCCCATCCCGCCAGCGTACACGAGACTTCCAGGGCACCCTGGACGACATCGAGGGACTGGAATAATTGGCATTCGCCGGGTCACAGGGCTCGTTGGTCTAGGGGTATGATTCCTGCTTAGGGTGGAGGAGATCCCGGGTTCAAATCCCGGACGAGCCCTAGCGTTTTGTGCAAACTGATCGCACGTCAGTGGCTGAGTCTGCGCAAAAAGCTCGCCGTCAATATCAAATGAATTTCTTATTCGATGTGAGCAATTGACACTCGGGTCCGACGCGTGAAGGCGATTACGAGGGTTTCGGGTACAGATGGTAGCAGATGCATGATAGTACGTCTTGCTTAAAGTGATGAAAAAGTGTTTCGTCCCGGGATCTAACCGGGGACCTTCTGCGTGTTAGGCAGACGTGATAACCGCTACACCACGGAAACTGCTTGTGTGCACCTTACTTCACAGACAACTTGTAGTGATGTTGCCATCGTAACTAAAAAATTCAATAAATGTGGTACTTGCATAACGAAGAGACATGCAGCAGATCCACACACGACGTGGCTCATTGGAGGACAATACGACATAGGCAGGAAAGTACTGTTCCCGCCCGGGATCGAACCGGGGACCTTCTGCGTGTGAAGCAGACGTGATAACCGCTACACTACGGAAACGACGGACCCGAGGAGTCCATCCTTGTTCACTCGAACTTGCCTCAGACTTTCTCTCTTCCGCGAATGCACACACGACAGTTCTTTTGTCAGCCTGGAACCCATCACAGCCGAGGGCTCAAGAAGTCTTCGGGGTGCTCGAGAGGGTGTCTGCCGTAGCACCCCTAACGAGATAGCGGCGTTTCGCGCAGTCGTTATTGCAAGTCATATCAGCAAAAGCAATCACTTTCTCAGCAGCAGGCATTGCGAGCCCAGCGGCAGCTCTACATGAAGGTACCAATAGCCCAGGAAGGCCGCCGACCGCGGGAATTCGCGCCGCCCCCATCCCGCCAGCGTACACGAGACTTCTAGGGCACCCTGGACGACATCGAGGGACTGGAATAATTGGCATTCGCTGTGTCACAGGCCTCGTTGGTCTAGGGGTATGATTCCTGCTTAGGGTGCAGGAGGTCCCGGGTTCAAATCCCGGACGAGTCCTAGTGTTTTGTGCACACTGATCGCACGTCAGCGGCTGAGTCAGCGCAAAAAGCTCGCCGTCAATATCAAATGAATTTCTTATTCGATGTGAGCAATTGACACTCGGGTCCGACGCCTGAAGGCGATTACGAGGGTTTCGGGTACAGATGGTAGCAGATGCATGTTAGTACGTCTTGCTTAAAGTAATGAAAAAGTGTTTCCGCCCGGGATCGAACCGGGGACCTTCTGCGTGTTAGGCAGACGTGATAACCGCTACACCACGGAAACTGCTTGTGTGCACCTTACTTCACAGACAACTTGTAGTGATGTTGCCATCGTAACTAAAAAATTCAATAAATGTGGTACTTGCATAACGAAGAGACATGCAGCAGATCCACACACGACGTGGCTCATTGGAGGACAATACGACATAGGCAGGAAAGTACTGTTCCCGCCCGGGATCGAACCGGGGACCTTCTGCGTGTGAAGCAGACGTGATAACCGCTACACTACGGAAACGACGGACCCGAGGAGGCCATCCTTGTTCACTCGAACTTGCCTCAGACTTTCTCTCTTCCGCGAATGCACACACGACCGTTCTTTTGTCAGCCTGGAACCCATCACAGCCGAGGGCTCAAGAAGTCTTCGGGGTGCTCGAGAGGGTGTCTGCCGTAGCACCCCTAACGAGATAGCGGCGTTTCGCGCAGTCGTTATTGCAAGTCATATCAGCAAAAGCAATCACTTTCTCAGCAGCAGGCATTGCGAGCCCAGCGGCAGCTCTACATGAAGGTACCAATAGCCCAGGAAGGCCGCCGACCGCGGGAATTCGCGCCGCCCCCATCCCGCCAGCGTACACGAGACTTCTAGGGCACCCTGGACGACATCGAGGGACTGGAATAATTGGCATTCGCTGTGTCACAGGCCTCGTTGGCCTAGGGGTATGATTCCTGCTTAGGGTGCAGGAGGTCCCGGGTTCAAATCCCGGACGAGTCCTAGCGTTTTGTGCACACTGATCGCACGTCAGTGGCTGAGTCAGCGCAAAAAGCTCGCCGTCAATATCAAATGAATTTCTTATTCGATGTGAGCAATTGACACTCGGGTCCGACGCCTGAAGGCGATTACGAGGGTTTCGGGTACAGATGGTAGCAGATGCATGTTAGTACGTCTTGCTTAAAGTAATGAAAAAGTGTTTCCGCCCGGGATCGAACCGGGGACCTTCTGCGTGTTAGGCAGACGTGATAACCGCTACACCACGGAAACTGCTTGTGTGCACCTTACTTCACAGACAACTTGTAGTGATGTTGCCATCGTAACTAAAAAATTCAATAAATGTGGTACTTGCATAACGAAGAGACATGCAGCAGATCCACACACGACGTGGCTCATTGGAGGACAATACGACATAGGCAGGAAAGTACTGTTCCCGCCCGGGATCGAACCGGGGACCTTCTGCGTGTGAAGCAGACGTGATAACCGCTACACTACGGAAACGACGGACCCGAGGAGTCCATCCTTGTTCACTCGAACTTGCCTCAGACTTTCTCTCGTCCGCGAATGCACAAACGACAGTTCTTTTGTCAGCCTGGAACCCATCACAGCCGAGGGCTCAAGAAGTCTTCGGGGTGCTCGAGAGGGTGTCTGCCGTAGCACCCCTAACGAGATAGCGGCGTTTCGCGCAGTCGTTATTGCAAGTCATATCAGCAAAAGCAATCACTTTCTCAGCAGCAGGCATTGCGAGCCCAGCGGCAGCTCTACATGAAGGTACCAATAGCCCAGGAAGGCCGCCGACCGCGGGAATTCGCGCCGCCCCCATCCCGCCAGCGTACACGAGACTTCTAGGGCACCCTGGACGACATCGAGGGATTGGAATAATTGGCATTCGCCGGGTCACAGGGCTCGTTGGTCTAGGGGTATGATTCCTGCTTAGGGTGCAGGAGGTCCCGGGTTCAAATCCCGGACGAGCCCTAGCGTTTTGTGCAAACTGATCGCACGTCAGTGGCTGAGTCAGCGCAAAAAGCTCGCCGTCAATATCAAATGAATTTCTTATTCGATGTGAGCAATTGACACTCGGGTCCGACGCGTGAAGGCGATTACGAGGGTTTCGGGTACAGATGGTAGCAGATGCATGTTAGTACGTCTTGCTTAAAGTGATGAAAAAGTGTTTCGTCCCGGGATCTAACCGGGGACCTTCTGCGTGTTAGGCAGACGTGATAACCGCTACACCACGGAAACTGCTTGTGTGCACCTTACTTCACAGACAACTTGTAGTGATGTTGCCATCGTAACTAAAAAATTCAATAAATGTGGTACTTGCAAAACGAAGGGACATGCAGCAGATCCACACACGACGTGGCTCATTGGAGGACAATACGACATAGGCAGGAAAGTACTGTTCCCGCCCGGGATCGAACCGGGGACCTTCTGCGTGTGAAGCAGACGTGATAACCGCTACACTACGGAAACGACGGACCCGAGGAGTCCATCCTTGTTCACTCGAACTTGCCTCAGACTTTCTCTCGTCCGCGAATGCACACACGACAGTTCTTTTGTCAGCCTGGAACCCATCACAGCCGAGGGCTCAAGAAGTCTTCGGGGTGCTCGAGAGGGTGTCTGCCGTAGCACCCCTAACGAGATAGCGGCGTTTCGCGCAGTCGTTATTGCAAGTCATATCAGCAAAAGCAATCACTTTCTCAGCAGCAGGCATTGCGAGCCCAGCGGCAGCTCTACATGAAGGTACCAATAGCCCAGGAAGGCCGCCGACCGCGGGAATTCGCGCCGCCCCCATCCCGCCAGCGTACACGAGACTTCTAGGGCACCCTGGACGACATCGAGGGACTGGAATAATTGGCATTCGCTGTGTCACAGGCCTCGTTGGTCTAGGGGTATGATTCCTGCTTAGGGTGCAGGAGGTCCCGGGTTCAAATCCCGGACGAGTCCTAGTGTTTTGTGCACACTGATCGCACGTCAGCGGCTGAGTCAGCGCAAAAAGCTCGCCGTCAATATCAAATGAATTTCTTATTCGATGTGAGCAATTGACACTCGGGTCCGACGCCTGAAGGCGATTACGAGGGTTTCGGGTACAGATGGTAGCAGATGCATGTTAGTACGTCTTGCTTAAAGTAATGAAAAAGTGTTTCCGCCCGGGATCTAACCGGGGACCTTCTGCGTGTTAGGCAGACGTGATAACCGCTACACCACGGAAACTGCTTGTGTGCACCTTACTTCACAGACAACTTGTAGTGATGTTGCCATCGTAACTAAAAAATTCAATAAATGTGGTACTTGCATAACGAAGAGACATGCAGCAGATCCACACACGACGTGGCTCATTGGAGGACAATACGACATAGGCAGGAAAGTACTGTTCCCGCCCGGGATCGAACCGGGGACCTTCTGCGTGTGAAGCAGACGTGATAACCGCTACACTACGGAAACGACGGACCCGAGGAGGCCATCCTTGTTCACTCGAACTTGCCTCAGACTTTCTCTCTTCCGCGAATGCACACACGACCGTTCTTTTGTCAGCCTGGAACCCATCACAGCCGAGGGCTCAAGAAGTCTTCGGGGTGCTCGAGAGGGTGTCTGCCGTAGCACCCCTAACGAGATAGCGGCGTTTCGCGCAGTCGTTATTGCAAGTCATATCAGCAAAAGCAATCACTTTCTCAGCAGCAGGCATTGCGAGCCCAGCGGCAGCTCTACATGAAGGTACCAATAGCCCAGGAAGGCCGCCGACCGCGGGAATTCGCGCCGCCCCCATCCCGCCAGCGTACACGAGACTTCTAGGGCACCCTGGACGACATCGAGGGACTGGAATAATTGGCATTCGCTGTGTCACAGGCCTCGTTGGCCTAGGGGTATGATTCCTGCTTAGGGTGCAGGAGGTCCCGGGTTCAAATCCCGGACGAGTCCTAGCGTTTTGTGCACACTGATCGCACGTCAGTGGCTGAGTCAGCGCAAAAAGCTCGCCGTCAATATCAAATGAATTTCTTATTCGATGTGAGCAATTGACACTCGGGTCCGACGCCTGAAGGCGATTACGAGGGTTTCGGGTACAGATGGTAGCAGATGCATGTTAGTACGTCTTGCTTAAAGTAATGAAAAAGTGTTTCCGCCCGGGATCGAACCGGGGACCTTCTGCGTGTTAGGCAGACGTGATAACCGCTACACCACGGAAACTGCTTGTGTGCACCTTACTTCACAGACAACTTGTAGTGATGTTGCCATCGTAACTAAAAAATTCAATAAATGTGGTACTTGCATAACGAAGAGACATGCAGCAGATCCACACACGACGTGGCTCATTGGAGGACAATACGACATAGGCAGGAAAGTACTGTTCCCGCCCGGGATCGAACCGGGGACCTTCTGCGTGTGAAGCAGACGTGATAACCGCTACACTACGGAAACGACGGACCCGAGGAGTCCATCCTTGTTCACTCGAACTTGCCTCAGACTTTCTCTCGTCCGCGAATGCACAAACGACAGTTCTTTTGTCAGCCTGGAACCCATCACAGCCGAGGGCTCAAGAAGTCTTCGGGGTGCTCGAGAGGGTGTCTGCCGTAGCACCCCTAACGAGATAGCGGCGTTTCGCGCAGTCGTTATTGCAAGTCATATCAGCAAAAGCAATCACTTTCTCAGCAGCAGGCATTGCGAGCCCAGCGGCAGCTCTACATGAAGGTACCAATAGCCCAGGAAGGCCGCCGACCGCGGGAATTCGCGCCGCCCCCATCCCGCCAGCGTACACGAGACTTCTAGGGCACCCTGGACGACATCGAGGGACTGGAATAATTGGCATTCGCCGTGTCACAGGGCTCGTTGGTCTAGGGGTATGATTCCTGCTTAGGGTGCAGGAGGTCCCGGGTTCAAATCCCGGACGAGCCCTAGCGTTTTGTGCAAACTGATCGCACGTCAGTGGCTGAGTCAGCGCAAAAAGCTCGCCGTCAATATCAAATGAATTTCTTATTCGATGTGAGCAATTGACACTCGGGTCCGACGCGTGAAGGCGATTACGAGGGTTTCGGGTACAGATGGTAGCAGATGCATGTTAGTACGTCTTGCTTAAAGTGATGAAAAAGTGTTTCGTCCCGGGATCTAACCGGGGACCTTCTGCGTGTTAGGCAGACGTGATAACCGCTACACCACGGAAACTGCTTGTGTGCACCTTACTTCACAGACAACTTGTAGTGATGTTGCCATCGTAACTAAAAAATTCAATAAATGTGGTACTTGCAAAACGAAGGGACATGCAGCAGATCCACACACGACGTGGCTCATTGGAGGACAATACGACATAGGCAGGAAAGTACTGTTCCCGCCCGGGATCGAACCGGGGACCTTCTGCGTGTGAAGCAGACGTGATAACCGCTACACTACGGAAACGACGGACCCGAGGAGTCCATCCTTGTTCACTCGAACTTGCCTCAGACTTTCTCTCGTCCGCGAATGCACACACGACAGTTCTTTTGTCAGCCTGGAACCCATCACAGCCGAGGGCTCAAGAAGTCTTCGGGGTGCTCGAGAGGGTGTCTGCCGTAGCACCCCTAACGAGATAGCGGCGTTTCGCGCAGTCGTTATTGCAAGTCATATCAGCAAAAGCAATCACTTTCTCAGCAGCAGGCATTGCGAGCCCAGCGGCAGCTCTACATGAAGGTACCAATAGCCCAGGAAGGCCGCCGACCGCGGGAATTCGCGCCGCCCCCATCCCGCCAGCGTACACGAGACTTCTAGGGCACCCTGGACGACATCGAGGGACTGGAATAATTGGCATTTGCTGTGTCACAGGGCTCGTTGGTCTAGGGGTATGATTCCTGCTTAGGGTGCAGGAAGTCCCGGGTTCAAATTCCGGACGAGTCCTAGCGTTTTGTGCACACTGATCGCACGTCAGTGGCTGAGTCAGCGCAAAAAGCTCGCCGTCAATATCAAATGAATTTCTTATTCGATGTGAGCAATTGACACTCGGGTCCGACGCGTGAAGGCGATTACGAGGGTTTCGGGTACAGATGGTAGCAGATGCATGTTAGTACGTCTTGCTTAAAGTGATGAAAAAGTGTTTCCGCCCGGGATCGAACCGGGGACCTTCTGCGTGTTAGGCAGACGTGATAACCGCTACACCACGGAAACTGCTTGTGTACACCTTACTTCACAGACAACTTGTAGTGATGTTGCCATCGTAACTATAAAATTCAATAAATGTGGTACTTGCAAAACGAAGGGACATGCAGCAGATCCACACACGACGTGGCTCATTGGAGCACAATACGACATAGGCAGGAAAGTACTGTTCCCGCCCGGGATCGAACCGGGGACCTACTGCGTGTGAAGCAGACGTGATAACCGCTACACTACGGAATCGACGGACCCGAGGAGTCCATCCTTGTTCACTCGAACTTGCCTCAGACTTTCTCTCGTCCGCGAATGCACACACGACAGTTCTTTTGTCAGCCTGGAACCCATCACAGCCGAGGGCTCAAGAAGTCTTCGGGGTGCTCGAGAGGGTGTCTGCCGTAGCACCCCTAACGAGATAGCGGCGTTTCGCGCAGTCGTTATTGCAAGTCATATCAGCAAAAGCAATCACTTTCTCAGCAGCAGGCATTGCGAGCCCAGCGGCAGCTCTACATGAAGGTACCAATAGCCCAGGAAGGCCGCCGACCGCGGGAATTCGCGCCGCCCCCATCCCGCCAGCGTACACGAGACTTCTAGGGCACCCTGGACGACATCGAGGGACTGGAATAATTGGCATTTGCTGTGTCACAGGGCTCGTTGGTCTAGGGGTATGATTCCTGCTTAGGGTGCAGGAAGTCCCGGGTTCAAATTCCGGACGAGTCCTAGCGTTTTGTGCACACTGATCGCACGTCAGTGGCTGAGTCAGCGCAAAAAGCTCGCCGTCAATATCAAATGAATTTCTTATTCGATGTGAGCAATTGACACTCGGGTCCGACGCCTGAAGGCGATTACGAGGGTTTCGGGTACAGATGGTAGCAGATGCATGTTAGTACGTCTTGCTTAAAGTGATGAAAAAGTGTTTCCGCCCGGGATCGAACCGGGGACCTTATGCGTGTTAGGCAGACGTGATAACCGCTACACCACGGAAACTGCTTGTGTACACCTTACTTCACAGACAACTTGTAGTGATGTTGCCATCGTAACTATAAAATTCAATAAATGTGGTACTTGCAAAACGAAGGGACATGCAGCAGATCCACACACGACGTGGCTCATTGGAGCACAATACGACATAGGCAGGAAAGTACTGTTCCCGCCCGGGATCGAACCGGGGACCTACTGCGTGTGAAGCAGACGTGATAACCGCTACACTACGGAATCGACGGACCCGAGGAGTCCATCCTTGTTCACTCGAACTTGCCTCAGACTTTCTCTCGTCCGCGAATGCACACACGACAGTTCTTTTGTCAGCCTGGAACCCATCACAGCCGAGGGCTCAAGAAGTCTTCGGGGTGCTCGAGAGGGTGTCTGCCGTAGCACCCCTAACGAGATAGCGGCGTTTCGCGCAGTCGTTATTGCAAGTCATATCAGCAAAAGCAATCACTTTCTCAGCAGCAGGCATTGCGAGCCCAGCGGCAGCTCTACATGAAGGTACCAATAGCCCAGGAAGGCCGCCGACCGCGGGAATTCGCGCCGCCCCCATCCCGCCAGCGTACACGAGACTTCTAGGGCACCCTGGACGACATCGAGGGACTGGAATAATTGGCATTCGCTGTGTCACAGGCCTCGTTGGTCTAGGGGTATGATTCCTGCTTAGGGTGCAGGAGGTCCCGGGTTCAAATCCCGGACGAGTCCTAGTGTTTTGTGCACACTGATCGCACGTCAGCGGCTGAGTCAGCGCAAAAAGCTCGCCGTCAATATCAAATGAATTTCTTATTCGATGTGAGCAATTGACACTCGGGTCCGACGCCTGAAGGCGATTACGAGGGTTTCGGGTACAGATGGTAGCAGATGCATGTTAGTACGTCTTGCTTAAAGTAATGAAAAAGTGTTTCCGCCCGGGATCTAACCGGGGACCTTCTGCGTGTTAGGCAGACGTGATAACCGCTACACCACGGAAACTGCTTGTGTGCACCTTACTTCACAGACAACTTGTAGTGATGTTGCCATCGTAACTAAAAAATTCAATAAATGTGGTACTTGCATAACGAAGAGACATGCAGCAGATCCACACACGACGTGGCTCATTGGAGGACAATACGACATAGGCAGGAAAGTACTGTTCCCGCCCGGGATCGAACCGGGGACCTTCTGCGTGTGAAGCAGACGTGATAACCGCTACACTACGGAAACGACGGACCCGAGGAGGCCATCCTTGTTCACTCGAACTTGCCTCAGACTTTCTCTCTTCCGCGAATGCACACACGACCGTTCTTTTGTCAGCCTGGAACCCATCACAGCCGAGGGCTCAAGAAGTCTTCGGGGTGCTCGAGAGGGTGTCTGCCGTAGCACCCCTAACGAGATAGCGGCGTTTCGCGCAGTCGTTATTGCAAGTCATATCAGCAAAAGCAATCACTTTCTCAGCAGCAGGCATTGCGAGCCCAGCGGCAGCTCTACATGAAGGTACCAATAGCCCAGGAAGGCCGCCGACCGCGGGAATTCGCGCCGCCCCCATCCCGCCAGCGTACACGAGACTTCTAGGGCACCCTGGACGACATCGAGGGACTGGAATAATTGGCATTCGCTGTGTCACAGGCCTCGTTGGCCTAGGGGTATGATTCCTGCTTAGGGTGCAGGAGGTCCCGGGTTCAAATCCCGGACGAGTCCTAGCGTTTTGTGCACACTGATCGCACGTCAGTGGCTGAGTCAGCGCAAAAAGCTCGCCGTCAATATCAAATGAATTTCTTATTCGATGTGAGCAATTGACACTCGGGTCCGACGCCTGAAGGCGATTACGAGGGTTTCGGGTACAGATGGTAGCAGATGCATGTTAGTACGTCTTGCTTAAAGTAATGAAAAAGTGTTTCCGCCCGGGATCGAACCGGGGACCTTCTGCGTGTTAGGCAGACGTGATAACCGCTACACCACGGAAACTGCTTGTGTGCACCTTACTTCACAGACAACTTGTAGTGATGTTGCCATCGTAACTAAAAAATTCAATAAATGTGGTACTTGCATAACGAAGAGACATGCAGCAGATCCACACACGACGTGGCTCATTGGAGGACAATACGACATAGGCAGGAAAGTACTGTTCCCGCCCGGGATCGAACCGGGGACCTTCTGCGTGTGAAGCAGACGTGATAACCGCTACACTACGGAAACGACGGACCCGAGGAGTCCATCCTTGTTCACTCGAACTTGCCTCAGACTTTCTCTCGTCCGCGAATGCACAAACGACAGTTCTTTTGTCAGCCTGGAACCCATCACAGCCGAGGGCTCAAGAAGTCTTCGGGGTGCTCGAGAGGGTGTCTGCCGTAGCACCCCTAACGAGATAGCGGCGTTTCGCGCAGTCGTTATTGCAAGTCATATCAGCAAAAGCAATCACTTTCTCAGCAGCAGGCATTGCGAGCCCAGCGGCAGCTCTACATGAAGGTACCAATAGCCCAGGAAGGCCGCCGACCGCGGGAATTCGCGCCGCCCCCATCCCGCCAGCGTACACGAGACTTCCAGGGCACCCTGGACGACATCGAGGGACTGGAATAATTGGCATTCGCCGGGTCACAGGGCTCGTTGGTCTAGGGGTATGATTCCTGCTTAGGGTGGAGGAGATCCCGGGTTCAAATCCCGGACGAGCCCTAGCGTTTTGTGCAAACTGATCGCACGTCAGTGGCTGAGTCTGCGCAAAAAGCTCGCCGTCAATATCAAATGAATTTCTTATTCGATGTGAGCAATTGACACTCGGGTCCGACGCGTGAAGGCGATTACGAGGGTTTCGGGTACAGATGGTAGCAGATGCATGATAGTACGTCTTGCTTAAAGTGATGAAAAAGTGTTTCGTCCCGGGATCTAACCGGGGACCTTCTGCGTGTTAGGCAGACGTGATAACCGCTACACCACGGAAACTGCTTGTGTGCACCTTACTTCACAGACAACTTGTAGTGATGTTGCCATCGTAACTAAAAAATTCAATAAATGTGGTACTTGCATAACGAAGAGACATGCAGCAGATCCACACACGACGTGGCTCATTGGAGCACAATACGACATAGGCAGGAAAGTACTGTTCCCGCCCGGGATCGAACCGGGGACCTACTGCGTGTGAAGCAGACGTGATAACCGCTACACTACGGAATCGACGGACCCGAGGAGTCCATCCTTGTTCACTCGAACTTGCCTCAGACTTTCTCTCGTCCGCGAATGCACACACGACAGTTCTTTTGTCAGCCTGGAACCCATCACAGCCGAGGGCTCAAGAAGTCTTCGGGGTGCTCGAGAGGGTGTCTGCCGTAGCACCCCTAACGAGATAGCGGCGTTTCGCGCAGTCGTTATTGCAAGTCATATCAGCAAAAGCAATCACTTTCTCAGCAGCAGGCATTGCGAGCCCAGCGGCAGCTCTACATGAAGGTACCAATAGCCCAGGAAGGCCGCCGACCGCGGGAATTCGCGCCGCCCCCATCCCGCCAGCGTACACGAGACTTCTAGGGCACCCTGGACGACATCGAGGGACTGGAATAATTGGCATTCGCTGTGTCACAGGCCTCGTTGGTCTAGGGGTATGATTCCTGCTTAGGGTGCAGGAGGTCCCGGGTTCAAATCCCGGACGAGTCCTAGTGTTTTGTGCACACTGATCGCACGTCAGCGGCTGAGTCAGCGCAAAAAGCTCGCCGTCAATATCAAATGAATTTCTTATTCGATGTGAGCAATTGACACTCGGGTCCGACGCCTGAAGGCGATTACGAGGGTTTCGGGTACAGATGGTAGCAGATGCATGTTAGTACGTCTTGCTTAAAGTAATGAAAAAGTGTTTCCGCCCGGGATCTAACCGGGGACCTTCTGCGTGTTAGGCAGACGTGATAACCGCTACACCACGGAAACTGCTTGTGTGCACCTTACTTCACAGACAACTTGTAGTGATGTTGCCATCGTAACTAAAAAATTCAATAAATGTGGTACTTGCATAACGAAGAGACATGCAGCAGATCCACACACGACGTGGCTCATTGGAGGACAATACGACATAGGCAGGAAAGTACTGTTCCCGCCCGGGATCGAACCGGGGACCTTCTGCGTGTGAAGCAGACGTGATAACCGCTACACTACGGAAACGACGGACCCGAGGAGGCCATCCTTGTTCACTCGAACTTGCCTCAGACTTTCTCTCTTCCGCGAATGCACACACGACCGTTCTTTTGTCAGCCTGGAACCCATCACAGCCGAGGGCTCAAGAAGTCTTCGGGGTGCTCGAGAGGGTGTCTGCCGTAGCACCCCTAACGAGATAGCGGCGTTTCGCGCAGTCGTTATTGCAAGTCATATCAGCAAAAGCAATCACTTTCTCAGCAGCAGGCATTGCGAGCCCAGCGGCAGCTCTACATGAAGGTACCAATAGCCCAGGAAGGCCGCCGACCGCGGGAATTCGCGCCGCCCCCATCCCGCCAGCGTACACGAGACTTCTAGGGCACCCTGGACGACATCGAGGGACTGGAATAATTGGCATTCGCTGTGTCACAGGCCTCGTTGGCCTAGGGGTATGATTCCTGCTTAGGGTGCAGGAGGTCCCGGGTTCAAATCCCGGACGAGTCCTAGCGTTTTGTGCACACTGATCGCACGTCAGTGGCTGAGTCAGCGCAAAAAGCTCGCCGTCAATATCAAATGAATTTCTTATTCGATGTGAGCAATTGACACTCGGGTCCGACGCCTGAAGGCGATTACGAGGGTTTCGGGTACAGATGGTAGCAGATGCATGTTAGTACGTCTTGCTTAAAGTAATGAAAAAGTGTTTCCGCCCGGGATCGAACCGGGGACCTTCTGCGTGTTAGGCAGACGTGATAACCGCTACACCACGGAAACTGCTTGTGTGCACCTTACTTCACAGACAACTTGTAGTGATGTTGCCATCGTAACTAAAAAATTCAATAAATGTGGTACTTGCATAACGAAGAGACATGCAGCAGATCCACACACGACGTGGCTCATTGGAGGACAATACGACATAGGCAGGAAAGTACTGTTCCCGCCCGGGATCGAACCGGGGACCTTCTGCGTGTGAAGCAGACGTGATAACCGCTACACTACGGAAACGACGGACCCGAGGAGTCCATCCTTGTTCACTCGAACTTGCCTCAGACTTTCTCTCGTCCGCGAATGCACAAACGACAGTTCTTTTGTCAGCCTGGAACCCATCACAGCCGAGGGCTCAAGAAGTCTTCGGGGTGCTCGAGAGGGTGTCTGCCGTAGCACCCCTAACGAGATAGCGGCGTTTCGCGCAGTCGTTATTGCAAGTCATATCAGCAAAAGCAATCACTTTCTCAGCAGCAGGCATTGCGAGCCCAGCGGCAGCTCTACATGAAGGTACCAATAGCCCAGGAAGGCCGCCGACCGCGGGAATTCGCGCCGCCCCCATCCCGCCAGCGTACACGAGACTTCCAGGGCACCCTGGACGACATCGAGGGACTGGAATAATTGGCATTCGCCGGGTCACAGGGCTCGTTGGTCTAGGGGTATGATTCCTGCTTAGGGTGGAGGAGATCCCGGGTTCAAATCCCGGACGAGCCCTAGCGTTTTGTGCAAACTGATCGCACGTCAGTGGCTGAGTCTGCGCAAAAAGCTCGCCGTCAATATCAAATGAATTTCTTATTCGATGTGAGCAATTGACACTCGGGTCCGACGCGTGAAGGCGATTACGAGGGTTTCGGGTACAGATGGTAGCAGAT
This sequence comes from Schistocerca serialis cubense, assembly GCF_023864345.2. NCBI lineage: Eukaryota > Metazoa > Arthropoda > Insecta > Orthoptera > Acrididae > Schistocerca > Schistocerca serialis. The sequence continues at coordinate 1,122,604,012 of NC_064639.1, read as the reverse complement.
GCATGATAGTACGTCTTGCTTAAAGTGATGAAAAAGTGTTTCGTCCCGGGATCTAACCGGGGACCTTCTGCGTGTTAGGCAGACGTGATAACCGCTACACCACGGAAACTGCTTGTGTGCACCTTACTTCACAGACAACTTGTAGTGATGTTGCCATCGTAACTAAAAAATTCAATAAATGTGGTACTTGCATAACGAAGAGACATGCAGCAGATCCACACACGACGTGGCTCATTGGAGGACAATACGACATAGGCAGGAAAGTACTGTTCCCGCCCGGGATCGAACCGGGGACCTTCTGCGTGTGAAGCAGACGTGATAACCGCTACACTACGGAAACGACGGACCCGAGGAGTCCATCCTTGTTCACTCGAACTTGCCTCAGACTTTCTCTCTTCCGCGAATGCACACACGACAGTTCTTTTGTCAGCCTGGAACCCATCACAGCCGAGGGCTCAAGAAGTCTTCGGGGTGCTCGAGAGGGTGTCTGCCGTAGCACCCCTAACGAGATAGCGGCGTTTCGCGCAGTCGTTATTGCAAGTCATATCAGCAAAAGCAATCACTTTCTCAGCAGCAGGCATTGCGAGCCCAGCGGCAGCTCTACATGAAGGTACCAATAGCCCAGGAAGGCCGCCGACCGCGGGAATTCGCGCCGCCCCCATCCCGCCAGCGTACACGAGACTTCTAGGGCACCCTGGACGACATCGAGGGACTGGAATAATTGGCATTCGCTGTGTCACAGGCCTCGTTGGTCTAGGGGTATGATTCCTGCTTAGGGTGCAGGAGGTCCCGGGTTCAAATCCCGGACGAGTCCTAGTGTTTTGTGCACACTGATCGCACGTCAGCGGCTGAGTCAGCGCAAAAAGCTCGCCGTCAATATCAAATGAATTTCTTATTCGATGTGAGCAATTGACACTCGGGTCCGACGCCTGAAGGCGATTACGAGGGTTTCGGGTACAGATGGTAGCAGATGCATGTTAGTACGTCTTGCTTAAAGTAATGAAAAAGTGTTTCCGCCCGGGATCTAACCGGGGACCTTCTGCGTGTTAGGCAGACGTGATAACCGCTACACCACGGAAACTGCTTGTGTGCACCTTACTTCACAGACAACTTGTAGTGATGTTGCCATCGTAACTAAAAAATTCAATAAATGTGGTACTTGCATAACGAAGAGACATGCAGCAGATCCACACACGACGTGGCTCATTGGAGGACAATACGACATAGGCAGGAAAGTACTGTTCCCGCCCGGGATCGAACCGGGGACCTTCTGCGTGTGAAGCAGACGTGATAACCGCTACACTACGGAAACGACGGACCCGAGGAGGCCATCCTTGTTCACTCGAACTTGCCTCAGACTTTCTCTCTTCCGCGAATGCACACACGACCGTTCTTTTGTCAGCCTGGAACCCATCACAGCCGAGGGCTCAAGAAGTCTTCGGGGTGCTCGAGAGGGTGTCTGCCGTAGCACCCCTAACGAGATAGCGGCGTTTCGCGCAGTCGTTATTGCAAGTCATATCAGCAAAAGCAATCACTTTCTCAGCAGCAGGCATTGCGAGCCCAGCGGCAGCTCTACATGAAGGTACCAATAGCCCAGGAAGGCCGCCGACCGCGGGAATTCGCGCCGCCCCCATCCCGCCAGCGTACACGAGACTTCTAGGGCACCCTGGACGACATCGAGGGACTGGAATAATTGGCATTCGCTGTGTCACAGGCCTCGTTGGCCTAGGGGTATGATTCCTGCTTAGGGTGCAGGAGGTCCCGGGTTCAAATCCCGGACGAGTCCTAGCGTTTTGTGCACACTGATCGCACGTCAGTGGCTGAGTCAGCGCAAAAAGCTCGCCGTCAATATCAAATGAATTTCTTATTCGATGTGAGCAATTGACACTCGGGTCCGACGCCTGAAGGCGATTACGAGGGTTTCGGGTACAGATGGTAGCAGATGCATGTTAGTACGTCTTGCTTAAAGTAATGAAAAAGTGTTTCCGCCCGGGATCGAACCGGGGACCTTCTGCGTGTTAGGCAGACGTGATAACCGCTACACCACGGAAACTGCTTGTGTGCACCTTACTTCACAGACAACTTGTAGTGATGTTGCCATCGTAACTAAAAAATTCAATAAATGTGGTACTTGCATAACGAAGAGACATGCAGCAGATCCACACACGACGTGGCTCATTGGAGGACAATACGACATAGGCAGGAAAGTACTGTTCCCGCCCGGGATCGAACCGGGGACCTTCTGCGTGTGAAGCAGACGTGATAACCGCTACACTACGGAAACGACGGACCCGAGGAGTCCATCCTTGTTCACTCGAACTTGCCTCAGACTTTCTCTCGTCCGCGAATGCACAAACGACAGTTCTTTTGTCAGCCTGGAACCCATCACAGCCGAGGGCTCAAGAAGTCTTCGGGGTGCTCGAGAGGGTGTCTGCCGTAGCACCCCTAACGAGATAGCGGCGTTTCGCGCAGTCGTTATTGCAAGTCATATCAGCAAAAGCAATCACTTTCTCAGCAGCAGGCATTGCGAGCCCAGCGGCAGCTCTACATGAAGGTACCAATAGCCCAGGAAGGCCGCCGACCGCGGGAATTCGCGCCGCCCCCATCCCGCCAGCGTACACGAGACTTCTAGGGCACCCTGGACGACATCGAGGGATTGGAATAATTGGCATTCGCCGGGTCACAGGGCTCGTTGGTCTAGGGGTATGATTCCTGCTTAGGGTGCAGGAGGTCCCGGGTTCAAATCCCGGACGAGCCCTAGCGTTTTGTGCAAACTGATCGCACGTCAGTGGCTGAGTCAGCGCAAAAAGCTCGCCGTCAATATCAAATGAATTTCTTATTCGATGTGAGCAATTGACACTCGGGTCCGACGCGTGAAGGCGATTACGAGGGTTTCGGGTACAGATGGTAGCAGATGCATGTTAGTACGTCTTGCTTAAAGTGATGAAAAAGTGTTTCGTCCCGGGATCTAACCGGGGACCTTCTGCGTGTTAGGCAGACGTGATAACCGCTACACCACGGAAACTGCTTGTGTGCACCTTACTTCACAGACAACTTGTAGTGATGTTGCCATCGTAACTAAAAAATTCAATAAATGTGGTACTTGCAAAACGAAGGGACATGCAGCAGATCCACACACGACGTGGCTCATTGGAGGACAATACGACATAGGCAGGAAAGTACTGTTCCCGCCCGGGATCGAACCGGGGACCTTCTGCGTGTGAAGCAGACGTGATAACCGCTACACTACGGAAACGACGGACCCGAGGAGGCCATCCTTGTTCACTCGAACTTGCCTCAGACTTTCTCTCTTCCGCGAATGCACACACGACCGTTCTTTTGTCAGCCTGGAACCCATCACAGCCGAGGGCTCAAGAAGTCTTCGGGGTGCTCGAGAGGGTGTCTGCCGTAGCACCCCTAACGAGATAGCGGCGTTTCGCGCAGTCGTTATTGCAAGTCATATCAGCAAAAGCAATCACTTTCTCAGCAGCAGGCATTGCGAGCCCAGCGGCAGCTCTACATGAAGGTACCAATAGCCCAGGAAGGCCGCCGACCGCGGGAATTCGCGCCGCCCCCATCCCGCCAGCGTACACGAGACTTCTAGGGCACCCTGGACGACATCGAGGGACTGGAATAATTGGCATTCGCTGTGTCACAGGCCTCGTTGGCCTAGGGGTATGATTCCTGCTTAGGGTGCAGGAGGTCCCGGGTTCAAATCCCGGACGAGTCCTAGCGTTTTGTGCACACTGATCGCACGTCAGTGGCTGAGTCAGCGCAAAAAGCTCGCCGTCAATATCAAATGAATTTCTTATTCGATGTGAGCAATTGACACTCGGGTCCGACGCCTGAAGGCGATTACGAGGGTTTCGGGTACAGATGGTAGCAGATGCATGTTAGTACGTCTTGCTTAAAGTAATGAAAAAGTGTTTCCGCCCGGGATCGAACCGGGGACCTTCTGCGTGTTAGGCAGACGTGATAACCGCTACACCACGGAAACTGCTTGTGTGCACCTTACTTCACAGACAACTTGTAGTGATGTTGCCATCGTAACTAAAAAATTCAATAAATGTGGTACTTGCATAACGAAGAGACATGCAGCAGATCCACACACGACGTGGCTCATTGGAGGACAATACGACATAGGCAGGAAAGTACTGTTCCCGCCCGGGATCGAACCGGGGACCTTCTGCGTGTGAAGCAGACGTGATAACCGCTACACTACGGAAACGACGGACCCGAGGAGTCCATCCTTGTTCACTCGAACTTGCCTCAGACTTTCTCTCGTCCGCGAATGCACAAACGACAGTTCTTTTGTCAGCCTGGAACCCATCACAGCCGAGGGCTCAAGAAGTCTTCGGGGTGCTCGAGAGGGTGTCTGCCGTAGCACCCCTAACGAGATAGCGGCGTTTCGCGCAGTCGTTATTGCAAGTCATATCAGCAAAAGCAATCACTTTCTCAGCAGCAGGCATTGCGAGCCCAGCGGCAGCTCTACATGAAGGTACCAATAGCCCAGGAAGGCCGCCGACCGCGGGAATTCGCGCCGCCCCCATCCCGCCAGCGTACACGAGACTTCTAGGGCACCCTGGACGACATCGAGGGACTGGAATAATTGGCATTCGCCGTGTCACAGGGCTCGTTGGTCTAGGGGTATGATTCCTGCTTAGGGTGCAGGAGGTCCCGGGTTCAAATCCCGGACGAGCCCTAGCGTTTTGTGCAAACTGATCGCACGTCAGTGGCTGAGTCAGCGCAAAAAGCTCGCCGTCAATATCAAATGAATTTCTTATTCGATGTGAGCAATTGACACTCGGGTCCGACGCGTGAAGGCGATTACGAGGGTTTCGGGTACAGATGGTAGCAGATGCATGTTAGTACGTCTTGCTTAAAGTGATGAAAAAGTGTTTCGTCCCGGGATCTAACCGGGGACCTTCTGCGTGTTAGGCAGACGTGATAACCGCTACACCACGGAAACTGCTTGTGTGCACCTTACTTCACAGACAACTTGTAGTGATGTTGCCATCGTAACTAAAAAATTCAATAAATGTGGTACTTGCAAAACGAAGGGACATGCAGCAGATCCACACACGACGTGGCTCATTGGAGGACAATACGACATAGGCAGGAAAGTACTGTTCCCGCCCGGGATCGAACCGGGGACCTTCTGCGTGTGAAGCAGACGTGATAACCGCTACACTACGGAAACGACGGACCCGAGGAGTCCATCCTTGTTCACTCGAACTTGCCTCAGACTTTCTCTCGTCCGCGAATGCACACACGACAGTTCTTTTGTCAGCCTGGAACCCATCACAGCCGAGGGCTCAAGAAGTCTTCGGGGTGCTCGAGAGGGTGTCTGCCGTAGCACCCCTAACGAGATAGCGGCGTTTCGCGCAGTCGTTATTGCAAGTCATATCAGCAAAAGCAATCACTTTCTCAGCAGCAGGCATTGCGAGCCCAGCGGCAGCTCTACATGAAGGTACCAATAGCCCAGGAAGGCCGCCGACCGCGGGAATTCGCGCCGCCCCCATCCCGCCAGCGTACACGAGACTTCTAGGGCACCCTGGACGACATCGAGGGACTGGAATAATTGGCATTTGCTGTGTCACAGGGCTCGTTGGTCTAGGGGTATGATTCCTGCTTAGGGTGCAGGAAGTCCCGGGTTCAAATTCCGGACGAGTCCTAGCGTTTTGTGCACACTGATCGCACGTCAGTGGCTGAGTCAGCGCAAAAAGCTCGCCGTCAATATCAAATGAATTTCTTATTCGATGTGAGCAATTGACACTCGGGTCCGACGCGTGAAGGCGATTACGAGGGTTTCGGGTACAGATGGTAGCAGATGCATGTTAGTACGTCTTGCTTAAAGTGATGAAAAAGTGTTTCCGCCCGGGATCGAACCGGGGACCTTCTGCGTGTTAGGCAGACGTGATAACCGCTACACCACGGAAACTGCTTGTGTACACCTTACTTCACAGACAACTTGTAGTGATGTTGCCATCGTAACTATAAAATTCAATAAATGTGGTACTTGCAAAACGAAGGGACATGCAGCAGATCCACACACGACGTGGCTCATTGGAGCACAATACGACATAGGCAGGAAAGTACTGTTCCCGCCCGGGATCGAACCGGGGACCTACTGCGTGTGAAGCAGACGTGATAACCGCTACACTACGGAATCGACGGACCCGAGGAGTCCATCCTTGTTCACTCGAACTTGCCTCAGACTTTCTCTCGTCCGCGAATGCACACACGACAGTTCTTTTGTCAGCCTGGAACCCATCACAGCCGAGGGCTCAAGAAGTCTTCGGGGTGCTCGAGAGGGTGTCTGCCGTAGCACCCCTAACGAGATAGCGGCGTTTCGCGCAGTCGTTATTGCAAGTCATATCAGCAAAAGCAATCACTTTCTCAGCAGCAGGCATTGCGAGCCCAGCGGCAGCTCTACATGAAGGTACCAATAGCCCAGGAAGGCCGCCGACCGCGGGAATTCGCGCCGCCCCCATCCCGCCAGCGTACACGAGACTTCTAGGGCACCCTGGACGACATCGAGGGACTGGAATAATTGGCATTTGCTGTGTCACAGGGCTCGTTGGTCTAGGGGTATGATTCCTGCTTAGGGTGCAGGAAGTCCCGGGTTCAAATTCCGGACGAGTCCTAGCGTTTTGTGCACACTGATCGCACGTCAGTGGCTGAGTCAGCGCAAAAAGCTCGCCGTCAATATCAAATGAATTTCTTATTCGATGTGAGCAATTGACACTCGGGTCCGACGCCTGAAGGCGATTACGAGGGTTTCGGGTACAGATGGTAGCAGATGCATGTTAGTACGTCTTGCTTAAAGTGATGAAAAAGTGTTTCCGCCCGGGATCGAACCGGGGACCTTATGCGTGTTAGGCAGACGTGATAACCGCTACACCACGGAAACTGCTTGTGTACACCTTACTTCACAGACAACTTGTAGTGATGTTGCCATCGTAACTATAAAATTCAATAAATGTGGTACTTGCAAAACGAAGGGACATGCAGCAGATCCACACACGACGTGGCTCATTGGAGCACAATACGACATAGGCAGGAAAGTACTGTTCCCGCCCGGGATCGAACCGGGGACCTACTGCGTGTGAAGCAGACGTGATAACCGCTACACTACGGAATCGACGGACCCGAGGAGTCCATCCTTGTTCACTCGAACTTGCCTCAGACTTTCTCTCGTCCGCGAATGCACACACGACAGTTCTTTTGTCAGCCTGGAACCCATCACAGCCGAGGGCTCAAGAAGTCTTCGGGGTGCTCGAGAGGGTGTCTGCCGTAGCACCCCTAACGAGATAGCGGCGTTTCGCGCAGTCGTTATTGCAAGTCATATCAGCAAAAGCAATCACTTTCTCAGCAGCAGGCATTGCGAGCCCAGCGGCAGCTCTACATGAAGGTACCAATAGCCCAGGAAGGCCGCCGACCGCGGGAATTCGCGCCGCCCCCATCCCGCCAGCGTACACGAGACTTCTAGGGCACCCTGGACGACATCGAGGGACTGGAATAATTGGCATTCGCTGTGTCACAGGCCTCGTTGGTCTAGGGGTATGATTCCTGCTTAGGGTGCAGGAGGTCCCGGGTTCAAATCCCGGACGAGTCCTAGTGTTTTGTGCACACTGATCGCACGTCAGCGGCTGAGTCAGCGCAAAAAGCTCGCCGTCAATATCAAATGAATTTCTTATTCGATGTGAGCAATTGACACTCGGGTCCGACGCCTGAAGGCGATTACGAGGGTTTCGGGTACAGATGGTAGCAGATGCATGTTAGTACGTCTTGCTTAAAGTAATGAAAAAGTGTTTCCGCCCGGGATCTAACCGGGGACCTTCTGCGTGTTAGGCAGACGTGATAACCGCTACACCACGGAAACTGCTTGTGTGCACCTTACTTCACAGACAACTTGTAGTGATGTTGCCATCGTAACTAAAAAATTCAATAAATGTGGTACTTGCATAACGAAGAGACATGCAGCAGATCCACACACGACGTGGCTCATTGGAGGACAATACGACATAGGCAGGAAAGTACTGTTCCCGCCCGGGATCGAACCGGGGACCTTCTGCGTGTGAAGCAGACGTGATAACCGCTACACTACGGAAACGACGGACCCGAGGAGGCCATCCTTGTTCACTCGAACTTGCCTCAGACTTTCTCTCTTCCGCGAATGCACACACGACCGTTCTTTTGTCAGCCTGGAACCCATCACAGCCGAGGGCTCAAGAAGTCTTCGGGGTGCTCGAGAGGGTGTCTGCCGTAGCACCCCTAACGAGATAGCGGCGTTTCGCGCAGTCGTTATTGCAAGTCATATCAGCAAAAGCAATCACTTTCTCAGCAGCAGGCATTGCGAGCCCAGCGGCAGCTCTACATGAAGGTACCAATAGCCCAGGAAGGCCGCCGACCGCGGGAATTCGCGCCGCCCCCATCCCGCCAGCGTACACGAGACTTCTAGGGCACCCTGGACGACATCGAGGGACTGGAATAATTGGCATTCGCTGTGTCACAGGCCTCGTTGGCCTAGGGGTATGATTCCTGCTTAGGGTGCAGGAGGTCCCGGGTTCAAATCCCGGACGAGTCCTAGCGTTTTGTGCACACTGATCGCACGTCAGTGGCTGAGTCAGCGCAAAAAGCTCGCCGTCAATATCAAATGAATTTCTTATTCGATGTGAGCAATTGACACTCGGGTCCGACGCCTGAAGGCGATTACGAGGGTTTCGGGTACAGATGGTAGCAGATGCATGTTAGTACGTCTTGCTTAAAGTAATGAAAAAGTGTTTCCGCCCGGGATCGAACCGGGGACCTTCTGCGTGTTAGGCAGACGTGATAACCGCTACACCACGGAAACTGCTTGTGTGCACCTTACTTCACAGACAACTTGTAGTGATGTTGCCATCGTAACTAAAAAATTCAATAAATGTGGTACTTGCATAACGAAGAGACATGCAGCAGATCCACACACGACGTGGCTCATTGGAGGACAATACGACATAGGCAGGAAAGTACTGTTCCCGCCCGGGATCGAACCGGGGACCTTCTGCGTGTGAAGCAGACGTGATAACCGCTACACTACGGAAACGACGGACCCGAGGAGTCCATCCTTGTTCACTCGAACTTGCCTCAGACTTTCTCTCGTCCGCGAATGCACAAACGACAGTTCTTTTGTCAGCCTGGAACCCATCACAGCCGAGGGCTCAAGAAGTCTTCGGGGTGCTCGAGAGGGTGTCTGCCGTAGCACCCCTAACGAGATAGCGGCGTTTCGCGCAGTCGTTATTGCAAGTCATATCAGCAAAAGCAATCACTTTCTCAGCAGCAGGCATTGCGAGCCCAGCGGCAGCTCTACATGAAGGTACCAATAGCCCAGGAAGGCCGCCGACCGCGGGAATTCGCGCCGCCCCCATCCCGCCAGCGTACACGAGACTTCTAGGGCACCCTGGACGACATCGAGGGACTGGAATAATTGGCATTCGCTGTGTCACAGGCCTCGTTGGTCTAGGGGTATGATTCCTGCTTAGGGTGCAGGAGGTCCCGGGTTCAAATCCCGGACGAGTCCTAGTGTTTTGTGCACACTGATCGCACGTCAGCGGCTGAGTCAGCGCAAAAAGCTCGCCGTCAATATCAAATGAATTTCTTATTCGATGTGAGCAATTGACACTCGGGTCCGACGCCTGAAGGCGATTACGAGGGTTTCGGGTACAGATGGTAGCAGATGCATGTTAGTACGTCTTGCTTAAAGTAATGAAAAAGTGTTTCCGCCCGGGATCTAACCGGGGACCTTCTGCGTGTTAGGCAGACGTGATAACCGCTACACCACGGAAACTGCTTGTGTGCACCTTACTTCACAGACAACTTGTAGTGATGTTGCCATCGTAACTAAAAAATTCAATAAATGTGGTACTTGCATAACGAAGAGACATGCAGCAGATCCACACACGACGTGGCTCATTGGAGGACAATACGACATAGGCAGGAAAGTACTGTTCCCGCCCGGGATCGAACCGGGGACCTTCTGCGTGTGAAGCAGACGTGATAACCGCTACACTACGGAAACGACGGACCCGAGGAGGCCATCCTTGTTCACTCGAACTTGCCTCAGACTTTCTCTCTTCCGCGAATGCACACACGACCGTTCTTTTGTCAGCCTGGAACCCATCACAGCCGAGGGCTCAAGAAGTCTTCGGGGTGCTCGAGAGGGTGTCTGCCGTAGCACCCCTAACGAGATAGCGGCGTTTCGCGCAGTCGTTATTGCAAGTCATATCAGCAAAAGCAATCACTTTCTCAGCAGCAGGCATTGCGAGCCCAGCGGCAGCTCTACATGAAGGTACCAATAGCCCAGGAAGGCCGCCGACCGCGGGAATTCGCGCCGCCCCCATCCCGCCAGCGTACACGAGACTTCTAGGGCACCCTGGACGACATCGAGGGACTGGAATAATTGGCATTCGCTGTGTCACAGGCCTCGTTGGCCTAGGGGTATGATTCCTGCTTAGGGTGCAGGAGGTCCCGGGTTCAAATCCCGGACGAGTCCTAGCGTTTTGTGCACACTGATCGCACGTCAGTGGCTGAGTCAGCGCAAAAAGCTCGCCGTCAATATCAAATGAATTTCTTATTCGATGTGAGCAATTGACACTCGGGTCCGACGCCTGAAGGCGATTACGAGGGTTTCGGGTACAGATGGTAGCAGATGCATGTTAGTACGTCTTGCTTAAAGTAATGAAAAAGTGTTTCCGCCCGGGATCGAACCGGGGACCTTCTGCGTGTTAGGCAGACGTGATAACCGCTACACCACGGAAACTGCTTGTGTGCACCTTACTTCACAGACAACTTGTAGTGATGTTGCCATCGTAACTAAAAAATTCAATAAATGTGGTACTTGCATAACGAAGAGACATGCAGCAGATCCACACACGACGTGGCTCATTGGAGGACAATACGACATAGGCAGGAAAGTACTGTTCCCGCCCGGGATCGAACCGGGGACCTTCTGCGTGTGAAGCAGACGTGATAACCGCTACACTACGGAAACGACGGACCCGAGGAGTCCATCCTTGTTCACTCGAACTTGCCTCAGACTTTCTCTCGTCCGCGAATGCACAAACGACAGTTCTTTTGTCAGCCTGGAACCCATCACAGCCGAGGGCTCAAGAAGTCTTCGGGGTGCTCGAGAGGGTGTCTGCCGTAGCACCCCTAACGAGATAGCGGCGTTTCGCGCAGTCGTTATTGCAAGTCATATCAGCAAAAGCAATCACTTTCTCAGCAGCAGGCATTGCGAGCCCAGCGGCAGCTCTACATGAAGGTACCAATAGCCCAGGAAGGCCGCCGACCGCGGGAATTCGCGCCGCCCCCATCCCGCCAGCGTACACGAGACTTCTAGGGCACCCTGGACGACATCGAGGGACTGGAATAATTGGCATTCGCCGTGTCACAGGGCTCGTTGGTCTAGGGGTATGATTCCTGCTTAGGGTGCAGGAGGTCCCGGGTTCAAATCCCGGACGAGCCCTAGCGTTTTGTGCAAACTGATCGCACGTCAGTGGCTGAGTCAGCGCAAAAAGCTCGCCGTCAATATCAAATGAATTTCTTATTCGATGTGAGCAATTGACACTCGGGTCCGACGCGTGAAGGCGATTACGAGGGTTTCGGGTACAGATGGTAGCAGATGCATGTTAGTACGTCTTGCTTAAAGTGATGAAAAAGTGTTTCGTCCCGGGATCTAACCGGGGACCTTCTGCGTGTTAGGCAGACGTGATAACCGCTACACCACGGAAACTGCTTGTGTGCACCTTACTTCACAGACAACTTGTAGTGATGTTGCCATCGTAACTAAAAAATTCAATAAATGTGGTACTTGCAAAACGAAGGGACATGCAGCAGATCCACACACGACGTGGCTCATTGGAGGACAATACGACATAGGCAGGAAAGTACTGTTCCCGCCCGGGATCGAACCGGGGACCTTCTGCGTGTGAAGCAGACGTGATAACCGCTACACTACGGAAACGACGGACCCGAGGAGTCCATCCTTGTTCACTCGAACTTGCCTCAGACTTTCTCTCGTCCGCGAATGCACACACGACAGTTCTTTTGTCAGCCTGGAACCCATCACAGCCGAGGGCTCAAGAAGTCTTCGGGGTGCTCGAGAGGGTGTCTGCCGTAGCACCCCTAACGAGATAGCGGCGTTTCGCGCAGTCGTTATTGCAAGTCATATCAGCAAAAGCAATCACTTTCTCAGCAGCAGGCATTGCGAGCCCAGCGGCAGCTCTACATGAAGGTACCAATAGCCCAGGAAGGCCGCCGACCGCGGGAATTCGCGCCGCCCCCATCCCGCCAGCGTACACGAGACTTCTAGGGCACCCTGGACGACATCGAGGGACTGGAATAATTGGCATTTGCTGTGTCACAGGGCTCGTTGGTCTAGGGGTATGATTCCTGCTTAGGGTGCAGGAAGTCCCGGGTTCAAATTCCGGACGAGTCCTAGCGTTTTGTGCACACTGATCGCACGTCAGTGGCTGAGTCAGCGCAAAAAGCTCGCCGTCAATATCAAATGAATTTCTTATTCGATGTGAGCAATTGACACTCGGGTCCGACGCGTGAAGGCGATTACGAGGGTTTCGGGTACAGATGGTAGCAGATGCATGTTAGTACGTCTTGCTTAAAGTGATGAAAAAGTGTTTCCGCCCGGGATCGAACCGGGGACCTTCTGCGTGTTAGGCAGACGTGATAACCGCTACACCACGGAAACTGCTTGTGTACACCTTACTTCACAGACAACTTGTAGTGATGTTGCCATCGTAACTATAAAATTCAATAAATGTGGTACTTGCAAAACGAAGGGACATGCAGCAGATCCACACACGACGTGGCTCATTGGAGCACAATACGACATAGGCAGGAAAGTACTGTTCCCGCCCGGGATCGAACCGGGGACCTACTGCGTGTGAAGCAGACGTGATAACCGCTACACTACGGAATCGACGGACCCGAGGAGTCCATCCTTGTTCACTCGAACTTGCCTCAGACTTTCTCTCGTCCGCGAATGCACACACGACAGTTCTTTTGTCAGCCTGGAACCCATCACAGCCGAGGGCTCAAGAAGTCTTCGGGGTGCTCGAGAGGGTGTCTGCCGTAGCACCCCTAACGAGATAGCGGCGTTTCGCGCAGTCGTTATTGCAAGTCATATCAGCAAAAGCAATCACTTTCTCAGCAGCAGGCATTGCGAGCCCAGCGGCAGCTCTACATGAAGGTACCAATAGCCCAGGAAGGCCGCCGACCGCGGGAATTCGCGCCGCCCCCATCCCGCCAGCGTACACGAGACTTCTAGGGCACCCTGGACGACATCGAGGGACTGGAATAATTGGCATTTGCTGTGTCACAGGGCTCGTTGGTCTAGGGGTATGATTCCTGCTTAGGGTGCAGGAAGTCCCGGGTTCAAATTCCGGACGAGTCCTAGCGTTTTGTGCACACTGATCGCACGTCAGTGGCTGAGTCAGCGCAAAAAGCTCGCCGTCAATATCAAATGAATTTCTTATTCGATGTGAGCAATTGACACTCGGGTCCGACGCGTGAAGGCGATTACGAGGGTTTCGGGTACAGATGGTAGCAGATGCATGTTAGTACGTCTTGCTTAAAGTGATGAAAAAGTGTTTCCGCCCGGGATCGAACCGGGGACCTTATGCGTGTTAGGCAGACGTGATAACCGCTACACCACGGAAACTGCTTGTGTACACCTTACTTCACAGACAACTTGTAGTGATGTTGCCATCGTAACTATAAAATTCAATAAATGTGGTACTTGCAAAACGAAGGGACATGCAGCAGATCCACACACGACGTGGCTCATTGGAGCACAATACGACATAGGCAGGAAAGTACTGTTCCCGCCCGGGATCGAACCGGGGACCTACTGCGTGTGAAGCAGACGTGATAACCGCTACACTACGGAATCGACGGACCCGAGGAGTCCATCCTTGTTCACTCGAACTTGCCTCAGACTTTCTCTCGTCCGCGAATGCACACACGACAGTTCTTTTGTCAGCCTGGAACCCATCACAGCCGAGGGCTCAAGAAGTCTTCGGGGTGCTCGAGAGGGTGTCTGCCGTAGCACCCCTAACGAGATAGCGGCGTTTCGCGCAGTCGTTATTGCAAGTCATATCAGCAAAAGCAATCACTTTCTCAGCAGCAGGCATTGCGAGCCCAGCGGCAGCTCTACATGAAGGTACCAATAGCCCAGGAAGGCCGCCGACCGCGGGAATTCGCGCCGCCCCCATCCCGCCAGCGTACACGAGACTTCTAGGGCACCCTGGACGACATCGAGGGACTGGAATAATTGGCATTCGCTGTGTCACAGGCCTCGTTGGTCTAGGGGTATGATTCCTGCTTAGGGTGCAGGAGGTCCCGGGTTCAAATCCCGGACGAGTCCTAGTGTTTTGTGCACACTGATCGCACGTCAGCGGCTGAGTCAGCGCAAAAAGCTCGCCGTCAATATCAAATGAATTTCTTATTCGATGTGAGCAATTGACACTCGGGTCCGACGCCTGAAGGCGATTACGAGGGTTTCGGGTACAGATGGTAGCAGATGCATGTTAGTACGTCTTGCTTAAAGTAATGAAAAAGTGTTTCCGCCCGGGATCTAACCGGGGACCTTCTGCGTGTTAGGCAGACGTGATAACCGCTACACCACGGAAACTGCTTGTGTGCACCTTACTTCACAGACAACTTGTAGTGATGTTGCCATCGTAACTAAAAAATTCAATAAATGTGGTACTTGCATAACGAAGAGACATGCAGCAGATCCACACACGACGTGGCTCATTGGAGGACAATACGACATAGGCAGGAAAGTACTGTTCCCGCCCGGGATCGAACCGGGGACCTTCTGCGTGTGAAGCAGACGTGATAACCGCTACACTACGGAAACGACGGACCCGAGGAGGCCATCCTTGTTCACTCGAACTTGCCTCAGACTTTCTCTCTTCCGCGAATGCACACACGACCGTTCTTTTGTCAGCCTGGAACCCATCACAGCCGAGGGCTCAAGAAGTCTTCGGGGTGCTCGAGAGGGTGTCTGCCGTAGCACCCCTAACGAGATAGCGGCGTTTCGCGCAGTCGTTATTGCAAGTCATATCAGCAAAAGCAATCACTTTCTCAGCAGCAGGCATTGCGAGCCCAGCGGCAGCTCTACATGAAGGTACCAATAGCCCAGGAAGGCCGCCGACCGCGGGAATTCGCGCCGCCCCCATCCCGCCAGCGTACACGAGACTTCTAGGGCACCCTGGACGACATCGAGGGACTGGAATAATTGGCATTCGCTGTGTCACAGGCCTCGTTGGCCTAGGGGTATGATTCCTGCTTAGGGTGCAGGAGGTCCCGGGTTCAAATCCCGGACGAGTCCTAGCGTTTTGTGCACACTGATCGCACGTCAGTGGCTGAGTCAGCGCAAAAAGCTCGCCGTCAATATCAAATGAATTTCTTATTCGATGTGAGCAATTGACACTCGGGTCCGACGCCTGAAGGCGATTACGAGGGTTTCGGGTACAGATGGTAGCAGATGCATGTTAGTACGTCTTGCTTAAAGTAATGAAAAAGTGTTTCCGCCCGGGATCGAACCGGGGACCTTCTGCGTGTTAGGCAGACGTGATAACCGCTACACCACGGAAACTGCTTGTGTGCACCTTACTTCACAGACAACTTGTAGTGATGTTGCCATCGTAAATGAAAAATTCAATAAATGTGGTACTTGCATAACGAAGAGACATGCAGCAGATCCACACACGACGTGGCTCATTGGAGGACAATACGACATAGGCAGGAAAGTACTGTTCCCGCCCGGGATCGAACCGGGGACCTTCTGCGTGTGAAGCAGACGTGATAACCGCTACACTACGGAAACGACGGACCCGAGGAGTCCATCCTTGTTCACTCGAACTTGCCTCAGACTTTCTCTCGTCCGCGAATGCACAAACGACAGTTCTTTTGTCAGCCTGGAACCCATCACAGCCGAGGGCTCAAGAAGTCTTCGGGGTGCTCGAGAGGGTGTCTGCCGTAGCACCCCTAACGAGATAGCGGCGTTTCGCGCAGTCGTTATTGCAAGTCATATCAGCAAAAGCAATCACTTTCTCAGCAGCAGGCATTGCGAGCCCAGCGGCAGCTCTACATGAAGGTACCAATAGCCCAGGAAGGCCGCCGACCGCGGGAATTCGCGCCGCCCCCATCCCGCCAGCGTACACGAGACTTCTAGGGCACCCTGGACGACATCGAGGGACTGGAATAATTGGCATTCGCCGGGTCACAGGGCTCGTTGGTCTAGGGGTATGATTCCTGCTTAGGGTGCAGGAGGTCCCGGGTTCAAATCCCGGACGAGCCCTAGCGTTTTGTGCAAACTGATCGCACGTCAGTGGCTGAGTCAGCGCAAAAAGCTCGCCGTCAATATCAAATGAATTTCTTATTCGATGTGAGCAATTGACACTCGGGTCCGACGCGTGAAGGCGATTACGAGGGTTTCGGGTACAGATGGTAGCAGATGCATGTTAGTACGTCTTGCTTAAAGTGATGAAAAAGTGTTTCGTCCCGGGATCTAACCGGGGACCTTCTGCGTGTTAGGCAGACGTGATAACCGCTACACCACGGAAACTGCTTGTGTGCACCTTACTTCACAGACAACTTGTAGTGATGTTGCCATCGTAACTAAAAAATTCAATAAATGTGGTACTTGCAAAACGAAGGGACATGCAGCAGATCCACACACGACGTGGCTCATTGGAGGACAATACGACATAGGCAGGAAAGTACTGTTCCCGCCCGGGATCGAACCGGGGACCTTCTGCGTGTGAAGCAGACGTGATAACCGCTACACTACGGAAACGACGGACCCGCGGAGTCCATCCTTGTTCACTCGAACTTGCCTCAGACTTTCTCTCGTCCGCGAATGCACACACGACAGTTCTTTTGTCAGCCTGGAACCCATCACAGCCGAGGGCTCAAGAAGTCTTCGGGGTGCTCGAGAGGGTGTCTGCCGTAGCACCCCTAACGAGATAGCGGCGTTTCGCGCAGTCGTTATTGCAAGTCATATCAGCAAAAGCAATCACTTTCTCAGCAGCAGGCATTGCGAGCCCAGCGGCAGCTCTACATGAAGGTACCAATAGCCCAGGAAGGCCGCCGACCGCGGGAATTCGCGCCGCCCCCATCCCGCCAGCGTACACGAGACTTCTAGGGCACCCTGGACGACATCGAGGGACTGGAATAATTGGCATTTGCTGTGTCACAGGGCTCGTTGGTCTAGGGGTATGATTCCTGCTTAGGGTGCAGGAAGTCCCGGGTTCAAATTCCGGACGAGTCCTAGCGTTTTGTGCACACTGATCGCACGTCAGTGGCTGAGTCAGCGCAAAAAGCTCGCCGTCAATATCAAATGAATTTCTTATTCGATGTGAGCAATTGACACTCGGGTCCGACGCGTGAAGGCGATTACGAGGGTTTCGGGTACAGATGGTAGCAGATGCATGTTAGTACGTCTTGCTTAAAGTGATGAAAAAGTGTTTCCGCCCGGGATCTAACCGGGGACCTTCTGCGTGTTAGGCAGACGTGATAACCGCTACACCACGGAAACTGCTTGTGTGCACCTTACTTCACAGACAACTTGTAGTGATGTTGCCATCGTAACTAAAAAATTCAATAAATGTGGTACTTGCATAACGAAGAGACATGCAGCAGATCCACACACGACGTGGCTCATTGGAGGACAATACGACATAGGCAGGAAAGTACTGTTCCCGCCCGGGATCGAACCGGGGACCTTCTGCGTGTGAAGCAGACGTGATAACCGCTACACTACGGAAACGACGGACCCGAGGAGGCCATCCTTGTTCACTCGAACTTGCCTCAGACTTTCTCTCTTCCGCGAATGCACACACGACCGTTCTTTTGTCAGCCTGGAACCCATCACAGCCGAGGGCTCAAGAAGTCTTCGGGGTGCTCGAGAGGGTGTCTGCCGTAGCACCCCTAACGAGATAGCGGCGTTTCGCGCAGTCGTTATTGCAAGTCATATCAGCAAAAGCAATCACTTTCTCAGCAGCAGGCATTGCGAGCCCAGCGGCAGCTCTACATGAAGGTACCAATAGCCCAGGAAGGCCGCCGACCGCGGGAATTCGCGCCGCCCCCATCCCGCCAGCGTACACGAGACTTCTAGGGCACCCTGGACGACATCGAGGGACTGGAATAATTGGCATTTGCTGTGTCACAGGGCTCGTTGGTCTAGGGGTATGATTCCTGCTTAGGGTGCAGGAAGTCCCGGGTTCAAATTCCGGACGAGTCCTAGCGTTTTGTGCACACTGATCGCACGTCAGTGGCTGAGTCAGCGCAAAAAGCTCGCCGTCAATATCAAATGAATTTCTTATTCGATGTGAGCAATTGACACTCGGGTCCGACGCGTGAAGGCGATTACGAGGGTTTCGGGTACAGATGGTAGCAGATGCATGTTAGTACGTCTTGCTTAAAGTGATGAAAAAGTGTTTCCGCCCGGGATCGAACCGGGGACCTTATGCGTGTTAGGCAGACGTGATAACCGCTACACCACGGAAACTGCTTGTGTACACCTTACTTCACAGACAACTTGTAGTGATGTTGCCATCGTAACTATAAAATTCAATAAATGTGGTACTTGCAAAACGAAGGGACATGCAGCAGATCCACACACGACGTGGCTCATTGGAGCACAATACGACATAGGCAGGAAAGTACTGTTCCCGCCCGGGATCGAACCGGGGACCTACTGCGTGTGAAGCAGACGTGATAACCGCTACACTACGGAATCGACGGACCCGAGGAGTCCATCCTTGTTCACTCGAACTTGCCTCAGACTTTCTCTCGTCCGCGAATGCACACACGACAGTTCTTTTGTCAGCCTGGAACCCATCACAGCCGAGGGCTCAAGAAGTCTTCGGGGTGCTCGAGAGGGTGTCTGCCGTAGCACCCCTAACGAGATAGCGGCGTTTCGCGCAGTCGTTATTGCAAGTCATATCAGCAAAAGCAATCACTTTCTCAGCAGCAGGCATTGCGAGCCCAGCGGCAGCTCTACATGAAGGTACCAATAGCCCAGGAAGGCCGCCGACCGCGGGAATTCGCGCCGCCCCCATCCCGCCAGCGTACACGAGACTTCTAGGGCACCCTGGACGACATCGAGGGACTGGAATAATTGGCATTCGCTGTGTCACAGGCCTCGTTGGTCTAGGGGTATGATTCCTGCTTAGGGTGCAGGAGGTCCCGGGTTCAAATCCCGGACGAGTCCTAGTGTTTTGTGCACACTGATCGCACGTCAGCGGCTGAGTCAGCGCAAAAAGCTCGCCGTCAATATCAAATGAATTTCTTATTCGATGTGAGCAATTGACACTCGGGTCCGACGCCTGAAGGCGATTACGAGGGTTTCGGGTACAGATGGTAGCAGATGCATGTTAGTACGTCTTGCTTAAAGTAATGAAAAAGTGTTTCCGCCCGGGATCTAACCGGGGACCTTCTGCGTGTTAGGCAGACGTGATAACCGCTACACCACGGAAACTGCTTGTGTGCACCTTACTTCACAGACAACTTGTAGTGATGTTGCCATCGTAACTAAAAAATTCAATAAATGTGGTACTTGCATAACGAAGAGACATGCAGCAGATCCACACACGACGTGGCTCATTGGAGGACAATACGACATAGGCAGGAAAGTACTGTTCCCGCCCGGGATCGAACCGGGGACCTTCTGCGTGTGAAGCAGACGTGATAACCGCTACACTACGGAAACGACGGACCCGAGGAGGCCATCCTTGTTCACTCGAACTTGCCTCAGACTTTCTCTCTTCCGCGAATGCACACACGACCGTTCTTTTGTCAGCCTGGAACCCATCACAGCCGAGGGCTCAAGAAGTCTTCGGGGTGCTCGAGAGGGTGTCTGCCGTAGCACCCCTAACGAGATAGCGGCGTTTCGCGCAGTCGTTATTGCAAGTCATATCAGCAAAAGCAATCACTTTCTCAGCAGCAGGCATTGCGAGCCCAGCGGCAGCTCTACATGAAGGTACCAATAGCCCAGGAAGGCCGCCGACCGCGGGAATTCGCGCCGCCCCCATCCCGCCAGCGTACACGAGACTTCTAGGGCACCCTGGACGACATCGAGGGACTGGAATAATTGGCATTCGCTGTGTCACAGGCCTCGTTGGCCTAGGGGTATGATTCCTGCTTAGGGTGCAGGAGGTCCCGGGTTCAAATCCCGGACGAGTCCTAGCGTTTTGTGCACACTGATCGCACGTCAGTGGCTGAGTCAGCGCAAAAAGCTCGCCGTCAATATCAAATGAATTTCTTATTCGATGTGAGCAATTGACACTCGGGTCCGACGCCTGAAGGCGATTACGAGGGTTTCGGGTACAGATGGTAGCAGATGCATGTTAGTACGTCTTGCTTAAAGTAATGAAAAAGTGTTTCCGCCCGGGATCGAACCGGGGACCTTCTGCGTGTTAGGCAGACGTGATAACCGCTACACCACGGAAACTGCTTGTGTGCACCTTACTTCACAGACAACTTGTAGTGATGTTGCCATCGTAAATGAAAAATTCAATAAATGTGGTACTTGCATAACGAAGAGACATGCAGCAGATCCACACACGACGTGGCTCATTGGAGGACAATACGACATAGGCAGGAAAGTACTGTTCCCGCCCGGGATCGAACCGGGGACCTTCTGCGTGTGAAGCAGACGTGATAACCGCTACACTACGGAAACGACGGACCCGAGGAGTCCATCCTTGTTCACTCGAACTTGCCTCAGACTTTCTCTCGTCCGCGAATGCACAAACGACAGTTCTTTTGTCAGCCTGGAACCCATCACAGCCGAGGGCTCAAGAAGTCTTCGGGGTGCTCGAGAGGGTGTCTGCCGTAGCACCCCTAACGAGATAGCGGCGTTTCGCGCAGTCGTTATTGCAAGTCATATCAGCAAAAGCAATCACTTTCTCAGCAGCAGGCATTGCGAGCCCAGCGGCAGCTCTACATGAAGGTACCAATAGCCCAGGAAGGCCGCCGACCGCGGGAATTCGCGCCGCCCCCATCCCGCCAGCGTACACGAGACTTCTAGGGCACCCTGGACGACATCGAGGGACTGGAATAATTGGCATTCGCCGGGTCACAGGGCTCGTTGGTCTAGGGGTATGATTCCTGCTTAGGGTGCAGGAGGTCCCGGGTTCAAATCCCGGACGAGCCCTAGCGTTTTGTGCAAACTGATCGCACGTCAGTGGCTGAGTCAGCGCAAAAAGCTCGCCGTCAATATCAAATGAATTTCTTATTCGATGTGAGCAATTGACACTCGGGTCCGACGCGTGAAGGCGATTACGAGGGTTTCGGGTACAGATGGTAGCAGATGCATGTTAGTACGTCTTGCTTAAAGTGATGAAAAAGTGTTTCGTCCCGGGATCTAACCGGGGACCTTCTGCGTGTTAGGCAGACGTGATAACCGCTACACCACGGAAACTGCTTGTGTGCACCTTACTTCACAGACAACTTGTAGTGATGTTGCCATCGTAACTAAAAAATTCAATAAATGTGGTACTTGCAAAACGAAGGGACATGCAGCAGATCCACACACGACGTGGCTCATTGGAGGACAATACGACATAGGCAGGAAAGTACTGTTCCCGCCCGGGATCGAACCGGGGACCTTCTGCGTGTGAAGCAGACGTGATAACCGCTACACTACGGAAACGACGGACCCGCGGAGTCCATCCTTGTTCACTCGAACTTGCCTCAGACTTTCTCTCGTCCGCGAATGCACACACGACAGTTCTTTTGTCAGCCTGGAACCCATCACAGCCGAGGGCTCAAGAAGTCTTCGGGGTGCTCGAGAGGGTGTCTGCCGTAGCACCCCTAACGAGATAGCGGCGTTTCGCGCAGTCGTTATTGCAAGTCATATCAGCAAAAGCAATCACTTTCTCAGCAGCAGGCATTGCGAGCCCAGCGGCAGCTCTACATGAAGGTACCAATAGCCCAGGAAGGCCGCCGACCGCGGGAATTCGCGCCGCCCCCATCCCGCCAGCGTACACGAGACTTCTAGGGCACCCTGGACGACATCGAGGGACTGGAATAATTGGCATTTGCTGTGTCACAGGGCTCGTTGGTCTAGGGGTATGATTCCTGCTTAGGGTGCAGGAAGTCCCGGGTTCAAATTCCGGACGAGTCCTAGCGTTTTGTGCACACTGATCGCACGTCAGTGGCTGAGTCAGCGCAAAAAGCTCGCCGTCAATATCAAATGAATTTCTTATTCGATGTGAGCAATTGACACTCGGGTCCGACGCGTGAAGGCGATTACGAGGGTTTCGGGTACAGATGGTAGCAGATGCATGTTAGTACGTCTTGCTTAAAGTGATGAAAAAGTGTTTCCGCCCGGGATCTAACCGGGGACCTTCTGCGTGTTAGGCAGACGTGATAACCGCTACACCACGGAAACTGCTTGTGTGCACCTTACTTCACAGACAACTTGTAGTGATGTTGCCATCGTAACTAAAAAATTCAATAAATGTGGTACTTGCATAACGAAGAGACATGCAGCAGATCCACACACGACGTGGCTCATTGGAGGACAATACGACATAGGCAGGAAAGTACTGTTCCCGCCCGGGATCGAACCGGGGACCTTCTGCGTGTGAAGCAGACGTGATAACCGCTACACTACGGAAACGACGGACCCGAGGAGGCCATCCTTGTTCACTCGAACTTGCCTCAGACTTTCTCTCTTCCGCGAATGCACACACGACCGTTCTTTTGTCAGCCTGGAACCCATCACAGCCGAGGGCTCAAGAAGTCTTCGGGGTGCTCGAGAGGGTGTCTGCCGTAGCACCCCTAACGAGATAGCGGCGTTTCGCGCAGTCGTTATTGCAAGTCATATCAGCAAAAGCAATCACTTTCTCAGCAGCAGGCATTGCGAGCCCAGCGGCAGCTCTACATGAAGGTACCAATAGCCCAGGAAGGCCGCCGACCGCGGGAATTCGCGCCGCCCCCATCCCGCCAGCGTACACGAGACTTCTAGGGCACCCTGGACGACATCGAGGGACTGGAATAATTGGCATTCGCTGTGTCACAGGCCTCGTTGGCCTAGGGGTATGATTCCTGCTTAGGGTGCAGGAGGTCCCGGGTTCAAATCCCGGACGAGTCCTAGCGTTTTGTGCACACTGATCGCACGTCAGTGGCTGAGTCAGCGCAAAAAGCTCGCCGTCAATATCAAATGAATTTCTTATTCGATGTGAGCAATTGACACTCGGGTCCGACGCCTGAAGGCGATAACGAGGGTTTCGGGTACAGATGGTAGCAGATGCATGTTAGTACGTCTTGCTTAAAGTAATGAAAAAGTGTTTCCGCCCGGGATCTAACCGGGGACCTTCTGCGTGTTAGGCAGACGTGATAACCGCTACACCACGGAAACTGCTTGTGTGCACCTTACTTCACAGACAACTTGTAGTGATGTTGCCATCGTAACTAAAAAATTCAATAAATGTGGTACTTGCATAACGAAGAGACATGCAGCAGATCCACACACGACGTGGCTCATTGGAGGACAATACGACATAGGCAGGAAAGTACTGTTCCCGCCCGGGATCGAACCGGGGACCTTCTGCGTGTGAAGCAGACGTGATAACCGCTACACTACGGAAACGACGGACCCGAGGAGGCCATCCTTGTTCACTCGAACTTGCCTCAGACTTTCTCTCTTCCGCGAATGCACACACGACCGTTCTTTTGTCAGCCTGGAACCCATCACAGCCGAGGGCTCAAGAAGTCTTCGGGGTGCTCGAGAGGGTGTCTGCCGTAGCACCCCTAACGAGATAGCGGCGTTTCGCGCAGTCGTTATTGCAAGTCATATCAGCAAAAGCAATCACTTTCTCAGCAGCAGGCATTGCGAGCCCAGCGGCAGCTCTACATGAAGGTACCAATAGCCCAGGAAGGCCGCCGACCGCGGGAATTCGCGCCGCCCCCATCCCGCCAGCGTACACGAGACTTCTAGGGCACCCTGGACGACATCGAGGGACTGGAATAATTGGCATTCGCTGTGTCACAGGCCTCGTTGGCCTAGGGGTATGATTCCTGCTTAGGGTGCAGGAGGTCCCGGGTTCAAATCCCGGACGAGTCCTAGCGTTTTGTGCACACTGATCGCACGTCAGTGGCTGAGTCAGCGCAAAAAGCTCGCCGTCAATATCAAATGAATTTCTTATTCGATGTGAGCAATTGACACTCGGGTCCGACGCCTGAAGGCGATTACGAGGGTTTCGGGTACAGATGGTAGCAGATGCATGTTAGTACGTCTTGCTTAAAGTAATGAAAAAGTGTTTCCGCCCGGGATCGAACCGGGGACCTTCTGCGTGTTAGGCAGACGTGATAACCGCTACACCACGGAAACTGCTTGTGTGCACCTTACTTCACAGACAACTTGTAGTGATGTTGCCATCGTAACTAAAAAATTCAATAAATGTGGTACTTGCAAAACGAAGGGACATGCAGCAGATCCACACACGACGTGGCTCATTGGAGGACAATACGACATAGGCAGGAAAGTACTGTTCCCGCCCGGGATCGAACCGGGGACCTTCTGCGTGTGAAGCAGACGTGATAACCGCTACACTACGGAAACGACGGACCCGCGGAGTCCATCCTTGTTCACTCGAACTTGCCTCAGACTTTCTCTCTTCCGCGAATGCACACACGACCGTTCTTTTGTCAGCCTGGAACCCATCACAGCCGAGGGCTCAAGAAGTCTTCGGGGTGCTCGAGAGGGTGTCTGCCGTAGCACCCCTAACGAGATAGCGGCGTTTCGCGCAGTCGTTATTGCAAGTCATATCAGCAAAAGCAATCACTTTCTCAGCAGCAGGCATTGCGAGCCCAGCGGCAGCTCTACATGAAGGTACCAATAGCCCAGGAAGGCCGCCGACCGCGGGAATTCGCGCCGCCCCCATCCCGCCAGCGTACACGAGACTTCTAGGGCACCCTGGACGACATCGAGGGACTGGAATAATTGGCATTCGCCGGGTCACAGGGCTCGTTGGTCTAGGGGTATGATTCCTGCTTAGGGTGCAGGAGGTCCCGGGTTCAAATCCCGGACGAGCCCTAGCGTTTTGTGCAAACTGATCGCACGTCAGTGGCTGAGTCAGCGCAAAAAGCTCGCCGTCAATATCAAATGAATTTCTTATTCGATGTGAGCAATTGACACTCGGGTCCGACGCGTGAAGGCGATTACGAGGGTTTCGGGTACAGATGGTAGCAGATGCATGTTAGTACGTCTTGCTTAAAGTGATGAAAAAGTGTTTCGTCCCGGGATCTAACCGGGGACCTTCTGCGTGTTAGGCAGACGTGATAACCGCTACACCACGGAAACTGCTTGTGTGCACCTTACTTCACAGACAACTTGTAGTGATGTTGCCATCGTAACTAAAAAATTCAATAAATGTGGTACTTGCAAAACGAAGGGACATGCAGCAGATCCACACACGACGTGGCTCATTGGAGGACAATACGACATAGGCAGGAAAGTACTGTTCCCGCCCGGGATCGAACCGGGGACCTTCTGCGTGTGAAGCAGACGTGATAACCGCTACACTACGGAAACGACGGACCCGCGGAGTCCATCCTTGTTCACTCGAACTTGCCTCAGACTTTCTCTCGTCCGCGAATGCACACACGACAGTTCTTTTGTCAGCCTGGAACCCATCACAGCCGAGGGCTCAAGAAGTCTTCGGGGTGCTCGAGAGGGTGTCTGCCGTAGCACCCCTAACGAGATAGCGGCGTTTCGCGCAGTCGTTATTGCAAGTCATATCAGCAAAAGCAATCACTTTCTCAGCAGCAGGCATTGCGAGCCCAGCGGCAGCTCTACATGAAGGTACCAATAGCCCAGGAAGGCCGCCGACCGCGGGAATTCGCGCCGCCCCCATCCCGCCAGCGTACACGAGACTTCTAGGGCACCCTGGACGACATCGAGGGACTGGAATAATTGGCATTTGCTGTGTCACAGGGCTCGTTGGTCTAGGGGTATGATTCCTGCTTAGGGTGCAGGAAGTCCCGGGTTCAAATTCCGGACGAGTCCTAGCGTTTTGTGCACACTGATCGCACGTCAGTGGCTGAGTCAGCGCAAAAAGCTCGCCGTCAATATCAAATGAATTTCTTATTCGATGTGAGCAATTGACACTCGGGTCCGACGCGTGAAGGCGATTACGAGGGTTTCGGGTACAGATGGTAGCAGATGCATGTTAGTACGTCTTGCTTAAAGTGATGAAAAAGTGTTTCCGCCCGGGATCTAACCGGGGACCTTCTGCGTGTTAGGCAGACGTGATAACCGCTACACCACGGAAACTGCTTGTGTGCACCTTACTTCACAGACAACTTGTAGTGATGTTGCCATCGTAACTAAAAAATTCAATAAATGTGGTACTTGCATAACGAAGAGACATGCAGCAGATCCACACACGACGTGGCTCATTGGAGGACAATACGACATAGGCAGGAAAGTACTGTTCCCGCCCGGGATCGAACCGGGGACCTTCTGCGTGTGAAGCAGACGTGATAACCGCTACACTACGGAAACGACGGACCCGAGGAGGCCATCCTTGTTCACTCGAACTTGCCTCAGACTTTCTCTCTTCCGCGAATGCACACACGACCGTTCTTTTGTCAGCCTGGAACCCATCACAGCCGAGGGCTCAAGAAGTCTTCGGGGTGCTCGAGAGGGTGTCTGCCGTAGCACCCCTAACGAGATAGCGGCGTTTCGCGCAGTCGTTATTGCAAGTCATATCAGCAAAAGCAATCACTTTCTCAGCAGCAGGCATTGCGAGCCCAGCGGCAGCTCTACATGAAGGTACCAATAGCCCAGGAAGGCCGCCGACCGCGGGAATTCGCGCCGCCCCCATCCCGCCAGCGTACACGAGACTTCTAGGGCACCCTGGACGACATCGAGGGACTGGAATAATTGGCATTCGCTGTGTCACAGGCCTCGTTGGCCTAGGGGTATGATTCCTGCTTAGGGTGCAGGAGGTCCCGGGTTCAAATCCCGGACGAGTCCTAGCGTTTTGTGCACACTGATCGCACGTCAGTGGCTGAGTCAGCGCAAAAAGCTCGCCGTCAATATCAAATGAATTTCTTATTCGATGTGAGCAATTGACACTCGGGTCCGACGCCTGAAGGCGATAACGAGGGTTTCGGGTACAGATGGTAGCAGATGCATGTTAGTACGTCTTGCTTAAAGTAATGAAAAAGTGTTTCCGCCCGGGATCTAACCGGGGACCTTCTGCGTGTTAGGCAGACGTGATAACCGCTACACCACGGAAACTGCTTGTGTGCACCTTACTTCACAGACAACTTGTAGTGATGTTGCCATCGTAACTAAAAAATTCAATAAATGTGGTACTTGCATAACGAAGAGACATGCAGCAGATCCACACACGACGTGGCTCATTGGAGGACAATACGACATAGGCAGGAAAGTACTGTTCCCGCCCGGGATCGAACCGGGGACCTTCTGCGTGTGAAGCAGACGTGATAACCGCTACACTACGGAAACGACGGACCCGAGGAGGCCATCCTTGTTCACTCGAACTTGCCTCAGACTTTCTCTCTTCCGCGAATGCACACACGACCGTTCTTTTGTCAGCCTGGAACCCATCACAGCCGAGGGCTCAAGAAGTCTTCGGGGTGCTCGAGAGGGTGTCTGCCGTAGCACCCCTAACGAGATAGCGGCGTTTCGCGCAGTCGTTATTGCAAGTCATATCAGCAAAAGCAATCACTTTCTCAGCAGCAGGCATTGCGAGCCCAGCGGCAGCTCTACATGAAGGTACCAATAGCCCAGGAAGGCCGCCGACCGCGGGAATTCGCGCCGCCCCCATCCCGCCAGCGTACACGAGACTTCTAGGGCACCCTGGACGACATCGAGGGACTGGAATAATTGGCATTCGCTGTGTCACAGGCCTCGTTGGCCTAGGGGTATGATTCCTGCTTAGGGTGCAGGAGGTCCCGGGTTCAAATCCCGGACGAGTCCTAGCGTTTTGTGCACACTGATCGCACGTCAGTGGCTGAGTCAGCGCAAAAAGCTCGCCGTCAATATCAAATGAATTTCTTATTCGATGTGAGCAATTGACACTCGGGTCCGACGCCTGAAGGCGATAACGAGGGTTTCGGGTACAGATGGTAGCAGATGCATGTTAGTACGTCTTGCTTAAAGTAATGAAAAAGTGTTTCCGCCCGGGATCTAACCGGGGACCTTCTGCGTGTTAGGCAGACGTGATAACCGCTACACCACGGAAACTGCTTGTGTGCACCTTACTTCACAGACAACTTGTAGTGATGTTGCCATCGTAACTAAAAAATTCAATAAATGTGGTACTTGCATAACGAAGAGACATGCAGCAGATCCACACACGACGTGGCTCATTGGAGGACAATACGACATAGGCAGGAAAGTACTGTTCCCGCCCGGGATCGAACCGGGGACCTTCTGCGTGTGAAGCAGACGTGATAACCGCTACACTACGGAAACGACGGACCCGAGGAGGCCATCCTTGTTCACTCGAACTTGCCTCAGACTTTCTCTCTTCCGCGAATGCACACACGACCGTTCTTTTGTCAGCCTGGAACCCATCACAGCCGAGGGCTCAAGAAGTCTTCGGGGTGCTCGAGAGGGTGTCTGCCGTAGCACCCCTAACGAGATAGCGGCGTTTCGCGCAGTCGTTATTGCAAGTCATATCAGCAAAAGCAATCACTTTCTCAGCAGCAGGCATTGCGAGCCCAGCGGCAGCTCTACATGAAGGTACCAATAGCCCAGGAAGGCCGCCGACCGCGGGAATTCGCGCCGCCCCCATCCCGCCAGCGTACACGAGACTTCTAGGGCACCCTGGACGACATCGAGGGACTGGAATAATTGGCATTCGCCGGGTCACAGGGCTCGTTGGTCTAGGGGTATGATTCCTGCTTAGGGTGCAGGAGGTCCCGGGTTCAAATCCCGGACGAGCCCTAGCGTTTTGTGCAAACTGATCGCACGTCAGTGGCTGAGTCAGCGCAAAAAGCTCGCCGTCAATATCAAATGAATTTCTTATTCGATGTGAGCAATTGACACTCGGGTCCGACGCGTGAAGGCGATTACGAGGGTTTCGGGTACAGATGGTAGCAGATGCATGTTAGTACGTCTTGCTTAAAGTGATGAAAAAGTGTTTCGTCCCGGGATCTAACCGGGGACCTTCTGCGTGTTAGGCAGACGTGATAACCGCTACACCACGGAAACTGCTTGTGTGCACCTTACTTCACAGACAACTTGTAGTGATGTTGCCATCGTAACTAAAAAATTCAATAAATGTGGTACTTGCAAAACGAAGGGACATGCAGCAGATCCACACACGACGTGGCTCATTGGAGGACAATACGACATAGGCAGGAAAGTACTGTTCCCGCCCGGGATCGAACCGGGGACCTTCTGCGTGTGAAGCAGACGTGATAACCGCTACACTACGGAAACGACGGACCCGCGGAGTCCATCCTTGTTCACTCGAACTTGCCTCAGACTTTCTCTCGTCCGCGAATGCACACACGACAGTTCTTTTGTCAGCCTGGAACCCATCACAGCCGAGGGCTCAAGAAGTCTTCGGGGTGCTCGAGAGGGTGTCTGCCGTAGCACCCCTAACGAGATAGCGGCGTTTCGCGCAGTCGTTATTGCAAGTCATATCAGCAAAAGCAATCACTTTCTCAGCAGCAGGCATTGCGAGCCCAGCGGCAGCTCTACATGAAGGTACCAATAGCCCAGGAAGGCCGCCGACCGCGGGAATTCGCGCCGCCCCCATCCCGCCAGCGTACACGAGACTTCTAGGGCACCCTGGACGACATCGAGGGACTGGAATAATTGGCATTTGCTGTGTCACAGGGCTCGTTGGTCTAGGGGTATGATTCCTGCTTAGGGTGCAGGAAGTCCCGGGTTCAAATTCCGGACGAGTCCTAGCGTTTTGTGCACACTGATCGCACGTCAGTGGCTGAGTCAGCGCAAAAAGCTCGCCGTCAATATCAAATGAATTTCTTATTCGATGTGAGCAATTGACACTCGGGTCCGACGCGTGAAGGCGATTACGAGGGTTTCGGGTACAGATGGTAGCAGATGCATGTTAGTACGTCTTGCTTAAAGTGATGAAAAAGTGTTTCCGCCCGGGATCTAACCGGGGACCTTCTGCGTGTTAGGCAGACGTGATAACCGCTACACCACGGAAACTGCTTGTGTGCACCTTACTTCACAGACAACTTGTAGTGATGTTGCCATCGTAACTAAAAAATTCAATAAATGTGGTACTTGCATAACGAAGAGACATGCAGCAGATCCACACACGACGTGGCTCATTGGAGGACAATACGACATAGGCAGGAAAGTACTGTTCCCGCCCGGGATCGAACCGGGGACCTTCTGCGTGTGAAGCAGACGTGATAACCGCTACACTACGGAAACGACGGACCCGAGGAGGCCATCCTTGTTCACTCGAACTTGCCTCAGACTTTCTCTCTTCCGCGAATGCACACACGACCGTTCTTTTGTCAGCCTGGAACCCATCACAGCCGAGGGCTCAAGAAGTCTTCGGGGTGCTCGAGAGGGTGTCTGCCGTAGCACCCCTAACGAGATAGCGGCGTTTCGCGCAGTCGTTATTGCAAGTCATATCAGCAAAAGCAATCACTTTCTCAGCAGCAGGCATTGCGAGCCCAGCGGCAGCTCTACATGAAGGTACCAATAGCCCAGGAAGGCCGCCGACCGCGGGAATTCGCGCCGCCCCCATCCCGCCAGCGTACACGAGACTTCTAGGGCACCCTGGACGACATCGAGGGACTGGAATAATTGGCATTCGCTGTGTCACAGGCCTCGTTGGCCTAGGGGTATGATTCCTGCTTAGGGTGCAGGAGGTCCCGGGTTCAAATCCCGGACGAGTCCTAGCGTTTTGTGCACACTGATCGCACGTCAGTGGCTGAGTCAGCGCAAAAAGCTCGCCGTCAATATCAAATGAATTTCTTATTCGATGTGAGCAATTGACACTCGGGTCCGACGCCTGAAGGCGATAACGAGGGTTTCGGGTACAGATGGTAGCAGATGCATGTTAGTACGTCTTGCTTAAAGTAATGAAAAAGTGTTTCCGCCCGGGATCTAACCGGGGACCTTCTGCGTGTTAGGCAGACGTGATAACCGCTACACCACGGAAACTGCTTGTGTGCACCTTACTTCACAGACAACTTGTAGTGATGTTGCCATCGTAACTAAAAAATTCAATAAATGTGGTACTTGCATAACGAAGAGACATGCAGCAGATCCACACACGACGTGGCTCATTGGAGGACAATACGACATAGGCAGGAAAGTACTGTTCCCGCCCGGGATCGAACCGGGGACCTTCTGCGTGTGAAGCAGACGTGATAACCGCTACACTACGGAAACGACGGACCCGAGGAGGCCATCCTTGTTCACTCGAACTTGCCTCAGACTTTCTCTCTTCCGCGAATGCACACACGACCGTTCTTTTGTCAGCCTGGAACCCATCACAGCCGAGGGCTCAAGAAGTCTTCGGGGTGCTCGAGAGGGTGTCTGCCGTAGCACCCCTAACGAGATAGCGGCGTTTCGCGCAGTCGTTATTGCAAGTCATATCAGCAAAAGCAATCACTTTCTCAGCAGCAGGCATTGCGAGCCCAGCGGCAGCTCTACATGAAGGTACCAATAGCCCAGGAAGGCCGCCGACCGCGGGAATTCGCGCCGCCCCCATCCCGCCAGCGTACACGAGACTTCTAGGGCACCCTGGACGACATCGAGGGACTGGAATAATTGGCATTCGCTGTGTCACAGGCCTCGTTGGCCTAGGGGTATGATTCCTGCTTAGGGTGCAGGAGGTCCCGGGTTCAAATCCCGGACGAGTCCTAGCGTTTTGTGCACACTGATCGCACGTCAGTGGCTGAGTCAGCGCAAAAAGCTCGCCGTCAATATCAAATGAATTTCTTATTCGATGTGAGCAATTGACACTCGGGTCCGACGCCTGAAGGCGATTACGAGGGTTTCGGGTACAGATGGTAGCAGATGCATGTTAGTACGTCTTGCTTAAAGTAATGAAAAAGTGTTTCCGCCCGGGATCGAACCGGGGACCTTCTGCGTGTTAGGCAGACGTGATAACCGCTACACCACGGAAACTGCTTGTGTGCACCTTACTTCACAGACAACTTGTAGTGATGTTGCCATCGTAACTAAAAAATTCAATAAATGTGGTACTTGCAAAACGAAGGGACATGCAGCAGATCCACACACGACGTGGCTCATTGGAGGACAATACGACATAGGCAGGAAAGTACTGTTCCCGCCCGGGATCGAACCGGGGACCTTCTGCGTGTGAAGCAGACGTGATAACCGCTACACTACGGAAACGACGGACCCGCGGAGTCCATCCTTGTTCACTCGAACTTGCCTCAGACTTTCTCTCGTCCGCGAATGCACACACGACAGTTCTTTTGTCAGCCTGGAACCCATCACAGCCGAGGGCTCAAGAAGTCTTCGGGGTGCTCGAGAGGGTGTCTGCCGTAGCACCCCTAACGAGATAGCGGCGTTTCGCGCAGTCGTTATTGCAAGTCATATCAGCAAAAGCAATCACTTTCTCAGCAGCAGGCATTGCGAGCCCAGCGGCAGCTCTACATGAAGGTACCAATAGCCCAGGAAGGCCGCCGACCGCGGGAATTCGCGCCGCCCCCATCCCGCCAGCGTACACGAGACTTCTAGGGCACCCTGGACGACATCGAGGGACTGGAATAATTGGCATTCGCTGTGTCACAGGCCTCGTTGGTCTAGGGGTATGATTCCTGCTTAGGGTGCAGGAGGTCCCGGGTTCAAATCCCGGACGAGTCCTAGTGTTTTGTGCACACTGATCGCACGTCAGCGGCTGAGTCAGCGCAAAAAGCTCGCCGTCAATATCAAATGAATTTCTTATTCGATGTGAGCAATTGACACTCGGGTCCGACGCCTGAAGGCGATTACGAGGGTTTCGGGTACAGATGGTAGCAGATGCATGTTAGTACGTCTTGCTTAAAGTAATGAAAAAGTGTTTCCGCCCGGGATCTAACCGGGGACCTTCTGCGTGTTAGGCAGACGTGATAACCGCTACACCACGGAAACTGCTTGTGTGCACCTTACTTCACAGACAACTTGTAGTGATGTTGCCATCGTAACTAAAAAATTCAATAAATGTGGTACTTGCATAACGAAGAGACATGCAGCAGATCCACACACGACGTGGCTCATTGGAGGACAATACGACATAGGCAGGAAAGTACTGTTCCCGCCCGGGATCGAACCGGGGACCTTCTGCGTGTGAAGCAGACGTGATAACCGCTACACTACGGAAACGACGGACCCGAGGAGGCCATCCTTGTTCACTCGAACTTGCCTCAGACTTTCTCTCTTCCGCGAATGCACACACGACCGTTCTTTTGTCAGCCTGGAACCCATCACAGCCGAGGGCTCAAGAAGTCTTCGGGGTGCTCGAGAGGGTGTCTGCCGTAGCACCCCTAACGAGATAGCGGCGTTTCGCGCAGTCGTTATTGCAAGTCATATCAGCAAAAGCAATCACTTTCTCAGCAGCAGGCATTGCGAGCCCAGCGGCAGCTCTACATGAAGGTACCAATAGCCCAGGAAGGCCGCCGACCGCGGGAATTCGCGCCGCCCCCATCCCGCCAGCGTACACGAGACTTCTAGGGCACCCTGGACGACATCGAGGGACTGGAATAATTGGCATTCGCTGTGTCACAGGCCTCGTTGGCCTAGGGGTATGATTCCTGCTTAGGGTGCAGGAGGTCCCGGGTTCAAATCCCGGACGAGTCCTAGCGTTTTGTGCACACTGATCGCACGTCAGTGGCTGAGTCAGCGCAAAAAGCTCGCCGTCAATATCAAATGAATTTCTTATTCGATGTGAGCAATTGACACTCGGGTCCGACGCCTGAAGGCGATTACGAGGGTTTCGGGTACAGATGGTAGCAGATGCATGTTAGTACGTCTTGCTTAAAGTAATGAAAAAGTGTTTCCGCCCGGGATCGAACCGGGGACCTTCTGCGTGTTAGGCAGACGTGATAACCGCTACACCACGGAAACTGCTTGTGTGCACCTTACTTCACAGACAACTTGTAGTGATGTTGCCATCGTAAATGAAAAATTCAATAAATGTGGTACTTGCATAACGAAGAGACATGCAGCAGATCCACACACGACGTGGCTCATTGGAGGACAATACGACATAGGCAGGAAAGTACTGTTCCCGCCCGGGATCGAACCGGGGACCTTCTGCGTGTGAAGCAGACGTGATAACCGCTACACTACGGAAACGACGGACCCGAGGAGTCCATCCTTGTTCACTCGAACTTGCCTCAGACTTTCTCTCGTCCGCGAATGCACAAACGACAGTTCTTTTGTCAGCCTGGAACCCATCACAGCCGAGGGCTCAAGAAGTCTTCGGGGTGCTCGAGAGGGTGTCTGCCGTAGCACCCCTAACGAGATAGCGGCGTTTCGCGCAGTCGTTATTGCAAGTCATATCAGCAAAAGCAATCACTTTCTCAGCAGCAGGCATTGCGAGCCCAGCGGCAGCTCTACATGAAGGTACCAATAGCCCAGGAAGGCCGCCGACCGCGGGAATTCGCGCCGCCCCCATCCCGCCAGCGTACACGAGACTTCTAGGGCACCCTGGACGACATCGAGGGACTGGAATAATTGGCATTCGCCGGGTCACAGGGCTCGTTGGTCTAGGGGTATGATTCCTGCTTAGGGTGCAGGAGGTCCCGGGTTCAAATCCCGGACGAGCCCTAGCGTTTTGTGCAAACTGATCGCACGTCAGTGGCTGAGTCAGCGCAAAAAGCTCGCCGTCAATATCAAATGAATTTCTTATTCGATGTGAGCAATTGACACTCGGGTCCGACGCGTGAAGGCGATTACGAGGGTTTCGGGTACAGATGGTAGCAGATGCATGTTAGTACGTCTTGCTTAAAGTGATGAAAAAGTGTTTCGTCCCGGGATCTAACCGGGGACCTTCTGCGTGTTAGGCAGACGTGATAACCGCTACACCACGGAAACTGCTTGTGTGCACCTTACTTCACAGACAACTTGTAGTGATGTTGCCATCGTAACTAAAAAATTCAATAAATGTGGTACTTGCAAAACGAAGGGACATGCAGCAGATCCACACACGACGTGGCTCATTGGAGGACAATACGACATAGGCAGGAAAGTACTGTTCCCGCCCGGGATCGAACCGGGGACCTTCTGCGTGTGAAGCAGACGTGATAACCGCTACACTACGGAAACGACGGACCCGCGGAGTCCATCCTTGTTCACTCGAACTTGCCTCAGACTTTCTCTCGTCCGCGAATGCACACACGACAGTTCTTTTGTCAGCCTGGAACCCATCACAGCCGAGGGCTCAAGAAGTCTTCGGGGTGCTCGAGAGGGTGTCTGCCGTAGCACCCCTAACGAGATAGCGGCGTTTCGCGCAGTCGTTATTGCAAGTCATATCAGCAAAAGCAATCACTTTCTCAGCAGCAGGCATTGCGAGCCCAGCGGCAGCTCTACATGAAGGTACCAATAGCCCAGGAAGGCCGCCGACCGCGGGAATTCGCGCCGCCCCCATCCCGCCAGCGTACACGAGACTTCTAGGGCACCCTGGACGACATCGAGGGACTGGAATAATTGGCATTTGCTGTGTCACAGGGCTCGTTGGTCTAGGGGTATGATTCCTGCTTAGGGTGCAGGAAGTCCCGGGTTCAAATTCCGGACGAGTCCTAGCGTTTTGTGCACACTGATCGCACGTCAGTGGCTGAGTCAGCGCAAAAAGCTCGCCGTCAATATCAAATGAATTTCTTATTCGATGTGAGCAATTGACACTCGGGTCCGACGCGTGAAGGCGATTACGAGGGTTTCGGGTACAGATGGTAGCAGATGCATGTTAGTACGTCTTGCTTAAAGTGATGAAAAAGTGTTTCCGCCCGGGATCTAACCGGGGACCTTCTGCGTGTTAGGCAGACGTGATAACCGCTACACCACGGAAACTGCTTGTGTGCACCTTACTTCACAGACAACTTGTAGTGATGTTGCCATCGTAACTAAAAAATTCAATAAATGTGGTACTTGCATAACGAAGAGACATGCAGCAGATCCACACACGACGTGGCTCATTGGAGGACAATACGACATAGGCAGGAAAGTACTGTTCCCGCCCGGGATCGAACCGGGGACCTTCTGCGTGTGAAGCAGACGTGATAACCGCTACACTACGGAAACGACGGACCCGAGGAGGCCATCCTTGTTCACTCGAACTTGCCTCAGACTTTCTCTCTTCCGCGAATGCACACACGACCGTTCTTTTGTCAGCCTGGAACCCATCACAGCCGAGGGCTCAAGAAGTCTTCGGGGTGCTCGAGAGGGTGTCTGCCGTAGCACCCCTAACGAGATAGCGGCGTTTCGCGCAGTCGTTATTGCAAGTCATATCAGCAAAAGCAATCACTTTCTCAGCAGCAGGCATTGCGAGCCCAGCGGCAGCTCTACATGAAGGTACCAATAGCCCAGGAAGGCCGCCGACCGCGGGAATTCGCGCCGCCCCCATCCCGCCAGCGTACACGAGACTTCTAGGGCACCCTGGACGACATCGAGGGACTGGAATAATTGGCATTCGCTGTGTCACAGGCCTCGTTGGCCTAGGGGTATGATTCCTGCTTAGGGTGCAGGAGGTCCCGGGTTCAAATCCCGGACGAGTCCTAGCGTTTTGTGCACACTGATCGCACGTCAGTGGCTGAGTCAGCGCAAAAAGCTCGCCGTCAATATCAAATGAATTTCTTATTCGATGTGAGCAATTGACACTCGGGTCCGACGCCTGAAGGCGATTACGAGGGTTTCGGGTACAGATGGTAGCAGATGCATGTTAGTACGTCTTGCTTAAAGTAATGAAAAAGTGTTTCCGCCCGGGATCTAACCGGGGACCTTCTGCGTGTTAGGCAGACGTGATAACCGCTACACCACGGAAACTGCTTGTGTGCACCTTACTTCACAGACAACTTGTAGTGATGTTGCCATCGTAACTAAAAAATTCAATAAATGTGGTACTTGCATAACGAAGAGACATGCAGCAGATCCACACACGACGTGGCTCATTGGAGGACAATACGACATAGGCAGGAAAGTACTGTTCCCGCCCGGGATCGAACCGGGGACCTTCTGCGTGTGAAGCAGACGTGATAACCGCTACACTACGGAAACGACGGACCCGAGGAGGCCATCCTTGTTCACTCGAACTTGCCTCAGACTTTCTCTCTTCCGCGAATGCACACACGACCGTTCTTTTGTCAGCCTGGAACCCATCACAGCCGAGGGCTCAAGAAGTCTTCGGGGTGCTCGAGAGGGTGTCTGCCGTAGCACCCCTAACGAGATAGCGGCGTTTCGCGCAGTCGTTATTGCAAGTCATATCAGCAAAAGCAATCACTTTCTCAGCAGCAGGCATTGCGAGCCCAGCGGCAGCTCTACATGAAGGTACCAATAGCCCAGGAAGGCCGCCGACCGCGGGAATTCGCGCCGCCCCCATCCCGCCAGCGTACACGAGACTTCTAGGGCACCCTGGACGACATCGAGGGACTGGAATAATTGGCATTCGCTGTGTCACAGGCCTCGTTGGCCTAGGGGTATGATTCCTGCTTAGGGTGCAGGAGGTCCCGGGTTCAAATCCCGGACGAGTCCTAGCGTTTTGTGCACACTGATCGCACGTCAGTGGCTGAGTCAGCGCAAAAAGCTCGCCGTCAATATCAAATGAATTTCTTATTCGATGTGAGCAATTGACACTCGGGTCCGACGCCTGAAGGCGATTACGAGGGTTTCGGGTACAGATGGTAGCAGATGCATGTTAGTACGTCTTGCTTAAAGTAATGAAAAAGTGTTTCCGCCCGGGATCGAACCGGGGACCTTCTGCGTGTTAGGCAGACGTGATAACCGCTACACCACGGAAACTGCTTGTGTGCACCTTACTTCACAGACAACTTGTAGTGATGTTGCCATCGTAACTAAAAAATTCAATAAATGTGGTACTTGCAAAACGAAGGGACATGCAGCAGATCCACACACGACGTGGCTCATTGGAGGACAATACGACATAGGCAGGAAAGTACTGTTCCCGCCCGGGATCGAACCGGGGACCTTCTGCGTGTGAAGCAGACGTGATAACCGCTACACTACGGAAACGACGGACCCGCGGAGTCCATCCTTGTTCACTCGAACTTGCCTCAGACTTTCTCTCGTCCGCGAATGCACACACGACAGTTCTTTTGTCAGCCTGGAACCCATCACAGCCGAGGGCTCAAGAAGTCTTCGGGGTGCTCGAGAGGGTGTCTGCCGTAGCACCCCTAACGAGATAGCGGCGTTTCGCGCAGTCGTTATTGCAAGTCATATCAGCAAAAGCAATCACTTTCTCAGCAGCAGGCATTGCGAGCCCAGCGGCAGCTCTACATGAAGGTACCAATAGCCCAGGAAGGCCGCCGACCGCGGGAATTCGCGCCGCCCCCATCCCGCCAGCGTACACGAGACTTCTAGGGCACCCTGGACGACATCGAGGGACTGGAATAATTGGCATTTGCTGTGTCACAGGGCTCGTTGGTCTAGGGGTATGATTCCTGCTTAGGGTGCAGGAAGTCCCGGGTTCAAATTCCGGACGAGTCCTAGCGTTTTGTGCACACTGATCGCACGTCAGTGGCTGAGTCAGCGCAAAAAGCTCGCCGTCAATATCAAATGAATTTCTTATTCGATGTGAGCAATTGACACTCGGGTCCGACGCGTGAAGGCGATTACGAGGGTTTCGGGTACAGATGGTAGCAGATGCATGTTAGTACGTCTTGCTTAAAGTGATGAAAAAGTGTTTCCGCCCGGGATCTAACCGGGGACCTTCTGCGTGTTAGGCAGACGTGATAACCGCTACACCACGGAAACTGCTTGTGTGCACCTTACTTCACAGACAACTTGTAGTGATGTTGCCATCGTAACTAAAAAATTCAATAAATGTGGTACTTGCATAACGAAGAGACATGCAGCAGATCCACACACGACGTGGCTCATTGGAGGACAATACGACATAGGCAGGAAAGTACTGTTCCCGCCCGGGATCGAACCGGGGACCTTCTGCGTGTGAAGCAGACGTGATAACCGCTACACTACGGAAACGACGGACCCGAGGAGGCCATCCTTGTTCACTCGAACTTGCCTCAGACTTTCTCTCTTCCGCGAATGCACACACGACCGTTCTTTTGTCAGCCTGGAACCCATCACAGCCGAGGGCTCAAGAAGTCTTCGGGGTGCTCGAGAGGGTGTCTGCCGTAGCACCCCTAACGAGATAGCGGCGTTTCGCGCAGTCGTTATTGCAAGTCATATCAGCAAAAGCAATCACTTTCTCAGCAGCAGGCATTGCGAGCCCAGCGGCAGCTCTACATGAAGGTACCAATAGCCCAGGAAGGCCGCCGACCGCGGGAATTCGCGCCGCCCCCATCCCGCCAGCGTACACGAGACTTCTAGGGCACCCTGGACGACATCGAGGGACTGGAATAATTGGCATTCGCTGTGTCACAGGCCTCGTTGGCCTAGGGGTATGATTCCTGCTTAGGGTGCAGGAGGTCCCGGGTTCAAATCCCGGACGAGTCCTAGCGTTTTGTGCACACTGATCGCACGTCAGTGGCTGAGTCAGCGCAAAAAGCTCGCCGTCAATATCAAATGAATTTCTTATTCGATGTGAGCAATTGACACTCGGGTCCGACGCCTGAAGGCGATTACGAGGGTTTCGGGTACAGATGGTAGCAGATGCATGTTAGTACGTCTTGCTTAAAGTAATGAAAAAGTGTTTCCGCCCGGGATCTAACCGGGGACCTTCTGCGTGTTAGGCAGACGTGATAACCGCTACACCACGGAAACTGCTTGTGTGCACCTTACTTCACAGACAACTTGTAGTGATGTTGCCATCGTAACTAAAAAATTCAATAAATGTGGTACTTGCATAACGAAGAGACATGCAGCAGATCCACACACGACGTGGCTCATTGGAGGACAATACGACATAGGCAGGAAAGTACTGTTCCCGCCCGGGATCGAACCGGGGACCTTCTGCGTGTGAAGCAGACGTGATAACCGCTACACTACGGAAACGACGGACCCGAGGAGTCCATCCTTGTTCACTCGAACTTGCCTCAGACTTTCTCTCGTCCGCGAATGCACAAACGACAGTTCTTTTGTCAGCCTGGAACCCATCACAGCCGAGGGCTCAAGAAGTCTTCGGGGTGCTCGAGAGGGTGTCTGCCGTAGCACCCCTAACGAGATAGCGGCGTTTCGCGCAGTCGTTATTGCAAGTCATATCAGCAAAAGCAATCACTTTCTCAGCAGCAGGCATTGCGAGCCCAGCGGCAGCTCTACATGAAGGTACCAATAGCCCAGGAAGGCCGCCGACCGCGGGAATTCGCGCCGCCCCCATCCCGCCAGCGTACACGAGACTTCTAGGGCACCCTGGACGACATCGAGGGACTGGAATAATTGGCATTCGCCGGGTCACAGGGCTCGTTGGTCTAGGGGTATGATTCCTGCTTAGGGTGCAGGAGGTCCCGGGTTCAAATCCCGGACGAGCCCTAGCGTTTTGTGCAAACTGATCGCACGTCAGTGGCTGAGTCAGCGCAAAAAGCTCGCCGTCAATATCAAATGAATTTCTTATTCGATGTGAGCAATTGACACTCGGGTCCGACGCGTGAAGGCGATTACGAGGGTTTCGGGTACAGATGGTAGCAGATGCATGTTAGTACGTCTTGCTTAAAGTGATGAAAAAGTGTTTCGTCCCGGGATCTAACCGGGGACCTTCTGCGTGTTAGGCAGACGTGATAACCGCTACACCACGGAAACTGCTTGTGTGCACCTTACTTCACAGACAACTTGTAGTGATGTTGCCATCGTAACTAAAAAATTCAATAAATGTGGTACTTGCAAAACGAAGGGACATGCAGCAGATCCACACACGACGTGGCTCATTGGAGGACAATACGACATAGGCAGGAAAGTACTGTTCCCGCCCGGGATCGAACCGGGGACCTTCTGCGTGTGAAGCAGACGTGATAACCGCTACACTACGGAAACGACGGACCCGAGGAGTCCATCCTTGTTCACTCGAACTTGCCTCAGACTTTCTCTCGTCCGCGAATGCACACACGACAGTTCTTTTGTCAGACTGGAACCCATCACAGCCGAGGGCTCAAGAAGTCTTCGGGGTGCTCGAGAGGGTGTCTGCCGTAGCACCCCTAACGAGATAGCGGCGTTTCGCGCAGTCGTTATTGCAAGTCATATCAGCAAAAGCAATCACTTTCTCAGCAGCAGGCATTGCGAGCCCAGCGGCAGCTCTACATGAAGGTACCAATAGCCCAGGAAGGCCGCCGACCGCGGGAATTCGCGCCGCCCCCATCCCGCCAGCGTACACGAGACTTCTAGGGCACCCTGGACGACATCGAGGGACTGGAATAATTGGCATTTGCTGTGTCACAGGGCTCGTTGGTCTAGGGGTATGATTCCTGCTTAGGGTGCAGGAAGTCCCGGGTTCAAATTCCGGACGAGTCCTAGCGTTTTGTGCACACTGATCGCACGTCAGTGGCTGAGTCAGCGCAAAAAGCTCGCCGTCAATATCAAATGAATTTCTTATTCGATGTGAGCAATTGACACTCGGGTCCGACGCGTGAAGGCGATTACGAGGGTTTCGGGTACAGATGGTAGCAGATGCATGTTAGTACGTCTTGCTTAAAGTGATGAAAAAGTGTTTCCGCCCGGGATCGAACCGGGGACCTTCTGCGTGTTAGGCAGACGTGATAACCGCTACACCACGGAAACTGCTTGTGTACACCTTACTTCAC
The DNA here is from genome assembly GCF_023864345.2 of Schistocerca serialis cubense. Taxonomy (NCBI): domain Eukaryota; kingdom Metazoa; phylum Arthropoda; class Insecta; order Orthoptera; family Acrididae; genus Schistocerca; species Schistocerca serialis. The sequence continues at coordinate 1,122,562,084 of NC_064639.1, read as the reverse complement.
AGACAACTTGTAGTGATGTTGCCATCGTAACTATAAAATTCAATAAATGTGGTACTTGCAAAACGAAGGGACATGCAGCAGATCCACACACGACGTGGCTCATTGGAGCACAATACGACATAGGCAGGAAAGTACTGTTCCCGCCCGGGATCGAACCGGGGACCTTCTGCGTGTGAAGCAGACGTGATAACCGCTACACTACGGAAACGACGGACCCGAGGAGTCCATCCTTGTTCACTCGAACTTGCCTCAGACTTTCTCTCGTCCGCGAATGCACAAACGACAGTTCTTTTGTCAGCCTGGAACCCATCACAGCCGAGGGCTCAAGAAGTCTTCGGGGTGCTCGAGAGGGTGTCTGCCGTAGCACCCCTAACGAGATAGCGGCGTTTCGCGCAGTCGTTATTGCAAGTCATATCAGCAAAAGCAATCACTTTCTCAGCAGCAGGCATTGCGAGCCCAGCGGCAGCTCTACATGAAGGTACCAATAGCCCAGGAAGGCCGCCGACCGCGGGAATTCGCGCCGCCCCCATCCCGCCAGCGTACACGAGACTTCTAGGGCACCCTGGACGACATCGAGGGACTGGAATAATTGGCATTCGCCGGGTCACAGGGCTCGTTGGTCTAGGGGTATGATTCCTGCTTAGGGTGCAGGAGGTCCCGGGTTCAAATCCCGGACGAGCCCTAGCGTTTTGTGCAAACTGATCGCACGTCAGTGGCTGAGTCAGCGCAAAAAGCTCGCCGTCAATATCAAATGAATTTCTTATTCGATGTGAGCAATTGACACTCGGGTCCGACGCGTGAAGGCGATTACGAGGGTTTCGGGTACAGATGGTAGCAGATGCATGTTAGTACGTCTTGCTTAAAGTGATGAAAAAGTGTTTCCGCCCGGGATCGAACCGGGGACCTTCTGCGTGTTAGGCAGACGTGATAACCGCTACACCACGGAAACTGCTTGTGTACACCTTACTTCACAGACAACTTGTAGTGATGTTGCCATCGTAACTATAAAATTCAATAAATGTGGTACTTGCAAAACGAAGGGACATGCAGCAGATCCACACACGACGTGGCTCATTGGAGCACAATACGACATAGGCAGGAAAGTACTGTTCCCGCCCGGGATCGAACCGGGGACCTTCTGCGTGTGAAGCAGACGTGATAACCGCTACACTACGGAAACGACGGACCCGAGGAGTCCATCCTTGTTCACTCGAACTTGCCTCAGACTTTCTCTCGTCCGCGAATGCACAAACGACAGTTCTTTTGTCAGCCTGGAACCCATCACAGCCGAGGGCTCAAGAAGTCTTCGGGGTGCTCGAGAGGGTGTCTGCCGTAGCACCCCTAACGAGATAGCGGCGTTTCGCGCAGTCGTTATTGCAAGTCATATCAGCAAAAGCAATCACTTTCTCAGCAGCAGGCATTGCGAGCCCAGCGGCAGCTCTACATGAAGGTACCAATAGCCCAGGAAGGCCGCCGACCGCGGGAATTCGCGCCGCCCCCATCCCGCCAGCGTACACGAGACTTCTAGGGCACCCTGGACGACATCGAGGGACTGGAATAATTGGCATTCGCCGGGTCACAGGGCTCGTTGGTCTAGGGGTATGATTCCTGCTTAGGGTGCAGGAGGTCCCGGGTTCAAATCCCGGACGAGCCCTAGCGTTTTGTGCAAACTGATCGCACGTCAGTGGCTGAGTCAGCGCAAAAAGCTCGCCGTCAATATCAAATGAATTTCTTATTCGATGTGAGCAATTGACACTCGGGTCCGACGCGTGAAGGCGATTACGAGGGTTTCGGGTACAGATGGTAGCAGATGCATGTTAGTACGTCTTGCTTAAAGTGATGAAAAAGTGTTTCGTCCCGGGATCTAACCGGGGACCTTCTGCGTGTTAGGCAGACGTGATAACCGCTACACCACGGAAACTGCTTGTGTGCACCTTACTTCACAGACAACTTGTAGTGATGTTGCCATCGTAACTAAAAAATTCAATAAATGTGGTACTTGCAAAACGAAGGGACATGCAGCAGATCCACACACGACGTGGCTCATTGGAGGACAATACGACATAGGCAGGAAAGTACTGTTCCCGCCCGGGATCGAACCGGGGACCTTCTGCGTGTGAAGCAGACGTGATAACCGCTACACTACGGAAACGACGGACCCGAGGAGTCCATCCTTGTTCACTCGAACTTGCCTCAGACTTTCTCTCGTCCGCGAATGCACACACGACAGTTCTTTTGTCAGCCTGGAACCCATCACAGCCGAGGGCTCAAGAAGTCTTCGGGGTGCTCGAGAGGGTGTCTGCCGTAGCACCCCTAACGAGATAGCGGCGTTTCGCGCAGTCGTTATTGCAAGTCATATCAGCAAAAGCAATCACTTTCTCAGCAGCAGGCATTGCGAGCCCAGCGGCAGCTCTACATGAAGGTACCAATAGCCCAGGAAGGCCGCCGACCGCGGGAATTCGCGCCGCCCCCATCCCGCCAGCGTACACGAGACTTCTAGGGCACCCTGGACGACATCGAGGGACTGGAATAATTGGCATTTGCTGTGTCACAGGGCTCGTTGGTCTAGGGGTATGATTCCTGCTTAGGGTGCAGGAAGTCCCGGGTTCAAATTCCGGACGAGTCCTAGCGTTTTGTGCACACTGATCGCACGTCAGTGGCTGAGTCAGCGCAAAAAGCTCGCCGTCAATATCAAATGAATTTCTTATTCGATGTGAGCAATTGACACTCGGGTCCGACGCGTGAAGGCGATTACGAGGGTTTCGGGTACAGATGGTAGCAGATGCATGTTAGTACGTCTTGCTTAAAGTGATGAAAAAGTGTTTCCGCCCGGGATCGAACCGGGGACCTTCTGCGTGTTAGGCAGACGTGATAACCGCTACACCACGGAAACTGCTTGTGTACACCTTACTTCACAGACAACTTGTAGTGATGTTGCCATCGTAACTATAAAATTCAATAAATGTGGTACTTGCAAAACGAAGGGACATGCAGCAGATCCACACACGACGTGGCTCATTGGAGCACAATACGACATAGGCAGGAAAGTACTGTTCCCGCCCGGGATCGAACCGGGGACCTACTGCGTGTGAAGCAGACGTGATAACCGCTACACTACGGAATCGACGGACCCGAGGAGTCCATCCTTGTTCACTCGAACTTGCCTCAGACTTTCTCTCGTCCGCGAATGCACACACGACAGTTCTTTTGTCAGCCTGGAACCCATCACAGCCGAGGGCTCAAGAAGTCTTCGGGGTGCTCGAGAGGGTGTCTGCCGTAGCACCCCTAACGAGATAGCGGCGTTTCGCGCAGTCGTTATTGCAAGTCATATCAGCAAAAGCAATCACTTTCTCAGCAGCAGGCATTGCGAGCCCAGCGGCAGCTCTACATGAAGGTACCAATAGCCCAGGAAGGCCGCCGACCGCGGGAATTCGCGCCGCCCCCATCCCGCCAGCGTACACGAGACTTCTAGGGCACCCTGGACGACATCGAGGGACTGGAATAATTGGCATTCGCTGTGTCACAGGCCTCGTTGGCCTAGGGGTATGATTCCTGCTTAGGGTGCAGGAGGTCCCGGGTTCAAATCCCGGACGAGTCCTAGCGTTTTGTGCACACTGATCGCACGTCAGTGGCTGAGTCAGCGCAAAAAGCTCGCCGTCAATATCAAATGAATTTCTTATTCGATGTGAGCAATTGACACTCGGGTCCGACGCCTGAAGGCGATTACGAGGGTTTCGGGTACAGATGGTAGCAGATGCATGTTAGTACGTCTTGCTTAAAGTAATGAAAAAGTGTTTCCGCCCGGGATCGAACCGGGGACCTTCTGCGTGTTAGGCAGACGTGATAACCGCTACACCACGGAAACTGCTTGTGTGCACCTTACTTCACAGACAACTTGTAGTGATGTTGCCATCGTAACTAAAAAATTCAATAAATGTGGTACTTGCATAACGAAGAGACATGCAGCAGATCCACACACGACGTGGCTCATTGGAGGACAATACGACATAGGCAGGAAAGTACTGTTCCCGCCCGGGATCGAACCGGGGACCTTCTGCGTGTGAAGCAGACGTGATAACCGCTACACTACGGAAACGACGGACCCGAGGAGTCCATCCTTGTTCACTCGAACTTGCCTCAGACTTTCTCTCGTCCGCGAATGCACAAACGACAGTTCTTTTGTCAGCCTGGAACCCATCACAGCCGAGGGCTCAAGAAGTCTTCGGGGTGCTCGAGAGGGTGTCTGCCGTAGCACCCCTAACGAGATAGCGGCGTTTCGCGCAGTCGTTATTGCAAGTCATATCAGCAAAAGCAATCACTTTCTCAGCAGCAGGCATTGCGAGCCCAGCGGCAGCTCTACATGAAGGTACCAATAGCCCAGGAAGGCCGCCGACCGCGGGAATTCGCGCCGCCCCCATCCCGCCAGCGTACACGAGACTTCTAGGGCACCCTGGACGACATCGAGGGACTGGAATAATTGGCATTCGCCGGGTCACAGGGCTCGTTGGTCTAGGGGTATGATTCCTGCTTAGGGTGCAGGAGGTCCCGGGTTCAAATCCCGGACGAGCCCTAGCGTTTTGTGCAAACTGATCGCACGTCAGTGGCTGAGTCAGCGCAAAAAGCTCGCCGTCAATATCAAATGAATTTCTTATTCGATGTGAGCAATTGACACTCGGGTCCGACGCGTGAAGGCGATTACGAGGGTTTCGGGTACAGATGGTAGCAGATGCATGTTAGTACGTCTTGCTTAAAGTGATGAAAAAGTGTTTCGTCCCGGGATCTAACCGGGGACCTTCTGCGTGTTAGGCAGACGTGATAACCGCTACACCACGGAAACTGCTTGTGTGCACCTTACTTCACAGACAACTTGTAGTGATGTTGCCATCGTAACTAAAAAATTCAATAAATGTGGTACTTGCAAAACGAAGGGACATGCAGCAGATCCACACACGACGTGGCTCATTGGAGGACAATACGACATAGGCAGGAAAGTACTGTTCCCGCCCGGGATCGAACCGGGGACCTTCTGCGTGTGAAGCAGACGTGATAACCGCTACACTACGGAAACGACGGACCCGAGGAGTCCATCCTTGTTCACTCGAACTTGCCTCAGACTTTCTCTCGTCCGCGAATGCACACACGACAGTTCTTTTGTCAGCCTGGAACCCATCACAGCCGAGGGCTCAAGAAGTCTTCGGGGTGCTCGAGAGGGTGTCTGCCGTAGCACCCCTAACGAGATAGCGGCGTTTCGCGCAGTCGTTATTGCAAGTCATATCAGCAAAAGCAATCACTTTCTCAGCAGCAGGCATTGCGAGCCCAGCGGCAGCTCTACATGAAGGTACCAATAGCCCAGGAAGGCCGCCGACCGCGGGAATTCGCGCCGCCCCCATCCCGCCAGCGTACACGAGACTTCTAGGGCACCCTGGACGACATCGAGGGACTGGAATAATTGGCATTTGCTGTGTCACAGGGCTCGTTGGTCTAGGGGTATGATTCCTGCTTAGGGTGCAGGAAGTCCCGGGTTCAAATTCCGGACGAGTCCTAGCGTTTTGTGCACACTGATCGCACGTCAGTGGCTGAGTCAGCGCAAAAAGCTCGCCGTCAATATCAAATGAATTTCTTATTCGATGTGAGCAATTGACACTCGGGTCCGACGCGTGAAGGCGATTACGAGGGTTTCGGGTACAGATGGTAGCAGATGCATGTTAGTACGTCTTGCTTAAAGTGATGAAAAAGTGTTTCCGCCCGGGATCTAACCGGGGACCTTCTGCGTGTTAGGCAGACGTGATAACCGCTACACCACGGAAACTGCTTGTGTGCACCTTACTTCACAGACAACTTGTAGTGATGTTGCCATCGTAACTAAAAAATTCAATAAATGTGGTACTTGCATAACGAAGAGACATGCAGCAGATCCACACACGACGTGGCTCATTGGAGGACAATACGACATAGGCAGGAAAGTACTGTTCCCGCCCGGGATCGAACCGGGGACCTTCTGCGTGTGAAGCAGACGTGATAACCGCTACACTACGGAAACGACGGACCCGAGGAGGCCATCCTTGTTCACTCGAACTTGCCTCAGACTTTCTCTCTTCCGCGAATGCACACACGACCGTTCTTTTGTCAGCCTGGAACCCATCACAGCCGAGGGCTCAAGAAGTCTTCGGGGTGCTCGAGAGGGTGTCTGCCGTAGCACCCCTAACGAGATAGCGGCGTTTCGCGCAGTCGTTATTGCAAGTCATATCAGCAAAAGCAATCACTTTCTCAGCAGCAGGCATTGCGAGCCCAGCGGCAGCTCTACATGAAGGTACCAATAGCCCAGGAAGGCCGCCGACCGCGGGAATTCGCGCCGCCCCCATCCCGCCAGCGTACACGAGACTTCTAGGGCACCCTGGACGACATCGAGGGACTGGAATAATTGGCATTCGCTGTGTCACAGGCCTCGTTGGCCTAGGGGTATGATTCCTGCTTAGGGTGCAGGAGGTCCCGGGTTCAAATCCCGGACGAGTCCTAGTGTTTTGTGCACACTGATCGCACGTCAGCGGCTGAGTCAGCGCAAAAAGCTCGCCGTCAATATCAAATGAATTTCTTATTCGATGTGAGCAATTGACACTCGGGTCCGACGCCTGAAGGCGATTACGAGGGTTTCGGGTACAGATGGTAGCAGATGCATGTTAGTACGTCTTGCTTAAAGTAATGAAAAAGTGTTTCCGCCCGGGATCTAACCGGGGACCTTCTGCGTGTTAGGCAGACGTGATAACCGCTACACCACGGAAACTGCTTGTGTGCACCTTACTTCACAGACAACTTGTAGTGATGTTGCCATCGTAACTAAAAAATTCAATAAATGTGGTACTTGCATAACGAAGAGACATGCAGCAGATCCACACACGACGTGGCTCATTGGAGGACAATACGACATAGGCAGGAAAGTACTGTTCCCGCCCGGGATCGAACCGGGGACCTTCTGCGTGTGAAGCAGACGTGATAACCGCTACACTACGGAAACGACGGACCCGAGGAGTCCATCCTTGTTCACTCGAACTTGCCTCAGACTTTCTCTCGTCCGCGAATGCACAAACGACAGTTCTTTTGTCAGCCTGGAACCCATCACAGCCGAGGGCTCAAGAAGTCTTCGGGGTGCTCGAGAGGGTGTCTGCCGTAGCACCCCTAACGAGATAGCGGCGTTTCGCGCAGTCGTTATTGCAAGTCATATCAGCAAAAGCAATCACTTTCTCAGCAGCAGGCATTGCGAGCCCAGCGGCAGCTCTACATGAAGGTACCAATAGCCCAGGAAGGCCGCCGACCGCGGGAATTCGCGCCGCCCCCATCCCGCCAGCGTACACGAGACTTCTAGGGCACCCTGGACGACATCGAGGGACTGGAATAATTGGCATTCGCCGGGTCACAGGGCTCGTTGGTCTAGGGGTATGATTCCTGCTTAGGGTGCAGGAGGTCCCGGGTTCAAATCCCGGACGAGCCCTAGCGTTTTGTGCAAACTGATCGCACGTCAGTGGCTGAGTCAGCGCAAAAAGCTCGCCGTCAATATCAAATGAATTTCTTATTCGATGTGAGCAATTGACACTCGGGTCCGACGCGTGAAGGCGATTACGAGGGTTTCGGGTACAGATGGTAGCAGATGCATGTTAGTACGTCTTGCTTAAAGTGATGAAAAAGTGTTTCGTCCCGGGATCTAACCGGGGACCTTCTGCGTGTTAGGCAGACGTGATAACCGCTACACCACGGAAACTGCTTGTGTGCACCTTACTTCACAGACAACTTGTAGTGATGTTGCCATCGTAACTAAAAAATTCAATAAATGTGGTACTTGCAAAACGAAGGGACATGCAGCAGATCCACACACGACGTGGCTCATTGGAGGACAATACGACATAGGCAGGAAAGTACTGTTCCCGCCCGGGATCGAACCGGGGACCTTCTGCGTGTGAAGCAGACGTGATAACCGCTACACTACGGAAACGACGGACCCGAGGAGTCCATCCTTGTTCACTCGAACTTGCCTCAGACTTTCTCTCGTCCGCGAATGCACACACGACAGTTCTTTTGTCAGCCTGGAACCCATCACAGCCGAGGGCTCAAGAAGTCTTCGGGGTGCTCGAGAGGGTGTCTGCCGTAGCACCCCTAACGAGATAGCGGCGTTTCGCGCAGTCGTTATTGCAAGTCATATCAGCAAAAGCAATCACTTTCTCAGCAGCAGGCATTGCGAGCCCAGCGGCAGCTCTACATGAAGGTACCAATAGCCCAGGAAGGCCGCCGACCGCGGGAATTCGCGCCGCCCCCATCCCGCCAGCGTACACGAGACTTCTAGGGCACCCTGGACGACATCGAGGGACTGGAATAATTGGCATTTGCTGTGTCACAGGGCTCGTTGGTCTAGGGGTATGATTCCTGCTTAGGGTGCAGGAAGTCCCGGGTTCAAATTCCGGACGAGTCCTAGCGTTTTGTGCACACTGATCGCACGTCAGTGGCTGAGTCAGCGCAAAAAGCTCGCCGTCAATATCAAATGAATTTCTTATTCGATGTGAGCAATTGACACTCGGGTCCGACGCGTGAAGGCGATTACGAGGGTTTCGGGTACAGATGGTAGCAGATGCATGTTAGTACGTCTTGCTTAAAGTGATGAAAAAGTGTTTCCGCCCGGGATCTAACCGGGGACCTTCTGCGTGTTAGGCAGACGTGATAACCGCTACACCACGGAAACTGCTTGTGTGCACCTTACTTCACAGACAACTTGTAGTGATGTTGCCATCGTAACTAAAAAATTCAATAAATGTGGTACTTGCATAACGAAGAGACATGCAGCAGATCCACACACGACGTGGCTCATTGGAGGACAATACGACATAGGCAGGAAAGTACTGTTCCCGCCCGGGATCGAACCGGGGACCTTCTGCGTGTGAAGCAGACGTGATAACCGCTACACTACGGAAACGACGGACCCGAGGAGGCCATCCTTGTTCACTCGAACTTGCCTCAGACTTTCTCTCTTCCGCGAATGCACACACGACCGTTCTTTTGTCAGCCTGGAACCCATCACAGCCGAGGGCTCAAGAAGTCTTCGGGGTGCTCGAGAGGGTGTCTGCCGTAGCACCCCTAACGAGATAGCGGCGTTTCGCGCAGTCGTTATTGCAAGTCATATCAGCAAAAGCAATCACTTTCTCAGCAGCAGGCATTGCGAGCCCAGCGGCAGCTCTACATGAAGGTACCAATAGCCCAGGAAGGCCGCCGACCGCGGGAATTCGCGCCGCCCCCATCCCGCCAGCGTACACGAGACTTCTAGGGCACCCTGGACGACATCGAGGGACTGGAATAATTGGCATTCGCTGTGTCACAGGCCTCGTTGGCCTAGGGGTATGATTCCTGCTTAGGGTGCAGGAGGTCCCGGGTTCAAATCCCGGACGAGTCCTAGTGTTTTGTGCACACTGATCGCACGTCAGCGGCTGAGTCAGCGCAAAAAGCTCGCCGTCAATATCAAATGAATTTCTTATTCGATGTGAGCAATTGACACTCGGGTCCGACGCCTGAAGGCGATTACGAGGGTTTCGGGTACAGATGGTAGCAGATGCATGTTAGTACGTCTTGCTTAAAGTAATGAAAAAGTGTTTCCGCCCGGGATCTAACCGGGGACCTTCTGCGTGTTAGGCAGACGTGATAACCGCTACACCACGGAAACTGCTTGTGTGCACCTTACTTCACAGACAACTTGTAGTGATGTTGCCATCGTAACTAAAAAATTCAATAAATGTGGTACTTGCATAACGAAGAGACATGCAGCAGATCCACACACGACGTGGCTCATTGGAGGACAATACGACATAGGCAGGAAAGTACTGTTCCCGCCCGGGATCGAACCGGGGACCTTCTGCGTGTGAAGCAGACGTGATAACCGCTACACTACGGAAACGACGGACCCGAGGAGGCCATCCTTGTTCACTCGAACTTGCCTCAGACTTTCTCTCTTCCGCGAATGCACACACGACCGTTCTTTTGTCAGCCTGGAACCCATCACAGCCGAGGGCTCAAGAAGTCTTCGGGGTGCTCGAGAGGGTGTCTGCCGTAGCACCCCTAACGAGATAGCGGCGTTTCGCGCAGTCGTTATTGCAAGTCATATCAGCAAAAGCAATCACTTTCTCAGCAGCAGGCATTGCGAGCCCAGCGGCAGCTCTACATGAAGGTACCAATAGCCCAGGAAGGCCGCCGACCGCGGGAATTCGCGCCGCCCCCATCCCGCCAGCGTACACGAGACTTCTAGGGCACCCTGGACGACATCGAGGGACTGGAATAATTGGCATTCGCTGTGTCACAGGCCTCGTTGGCCTAGGGGTATGATTCCTGCTTAGGGTGCAGGAGGTCCCGGGTTCAAATCCCGGACGAGTCCTAGCGTTTTGTGCACACTGATCGCACGTCAGTGGCTGAGTCAGCGCAAAAAGCTCGCCGTCAATATCAAATGAATTTCTTATTCGATGTGAGCAATTGACACTCGGGTCCGACGCCTGAAGGCGATTACGAGGGTTTCGGGTACAGATGGTAGCAGATGCATGTTAGTACGTCTTGCTTAAAGTAATGAAAAAGTGTTTCCGCCCGGGATCGAACCGGGGACCTTCTGCGTGTTAGGCAGACGTGATAACCGCTACACCACGGAAACTGCTTGTGTGCACCTTACTTCACAGACAACTTGTAGTGATGTTGCCATCGTAACTAAAAAATTCAATAAATGTGGTACTTGCATAACGAAGAGACATGCAGCAGATCCACACACGACGTGGCTCATTGGAGGACAATACGACATAGGCAGGAAAGTACTGTTCCCGCCCGGGATCGAACCGGGGACCTTCTGCGTGTGAAGCAGACGTGATAACCGCTACACTACGGAAACGACGGACCCGAGGAGTCCATCCTTGTTCACTCGAACTTGCCTCAGACTTTCTCTCGTCCGCGAATGCACAAACGACAGTTCTTTTGTCAGCCTGGAACCCATCACAGCCGAGGGCTCAAGAAGTCTTCGGGGTGCTCGAGAGGGTGTCTGCCGTAGCACCCCTAACGAGATAGCGGCGTTTCGCGCAGTCGTTATTGCAAGTCATATCAGCAAAAGCAATCACTTTCTCAGCAGCAGGCATTGCGAGCCCAGCGGCAGCTCTACATGAAGGTACCAATAGCCCAGGAAGGCCGCCGACCGCGGGAATTCGCGCCGCCCCCATCCCGCCAGCGTACACGAGACTTCTAGGGCACCCTGGACGACATCGAGGGACTGGAATAATTGGCATTTGCTGTGTCACAGGGCTCGTTGGTCTAGGGGTATGATTCCTGCTTAGGGTGCAGGAAGTCCCGGGTTCAAATTCCGGACGAGTCCTAGCGTTTTGTGCACACTGATCGCACGTCAGTGGCTGAGTCAGCGCAAAAAGCTCGCCGTCAATATCAAATGAATTTCTTATTCGATGTGAGCAATTGACACTCGGGTCCGACGCGTGAAGGCGATTACGAGGGTTTCGGGTACAGATGGTAGCAGATGCATGTTAGTACGTCTTGCTTAAAGTGATGAAAAAGTGTTTCCGCCCGGGATCGAACCGGGGACCTTCTGCGTGTTAGGCAGACGTGATAACCGCTACACCACGGAAACTGCTTGTGTACACCTTACTTCACAGACAACTTGTAGTGATGTTGCCATCGTAACTATAAAATTCAATAAATGTGGTACTTGCAAAACGAAGGGACATGCAGCAGATCCACACACGACGTGGCTCATTGGAGCACAATACGACATAGGCAGGAAAGTACTGTTCCCGCCCGGGATCGAACCGGGGACCTACTGCGTGTGAAGCAGACGTGATAACCGCTACACTACGGAATCGACGGACCCGAGGAGTCCATCCTTGTTCACTCGAACTTGCCTCAGACTTTCTCTCGTCCGCGAATGCACACACGACAGTTCTTTTGTCAGCCTGGAACCCATCACAGCCGAGGGCTCAAGAAGTCTTCGGGGTGCTCGAGAGGGTGTCTGCCGTAGCACCCCTAACGAGATAGCGGCGTTTCGCGCAGTCGTTATTGCAAGTCATATCAGCAAAAGCAATCACTTTCTCAGCAGCAGGCATTGCGAGCCCAGCGGCAGCTCTACATGAAGGTACCAATAGCCCAGGAAGGCCGCCGACCGCGGGAATTCGCGCCGCCCCCATCCCGCCAGCGTACACGAGACTTCTAGGGCACCCTGGACGACATCGAGGGACTGGAATAATTGGCATTTGCTGTGTCACAGGGCTCGTTGGTCTAGGGGTATGATTCCTGCTTAGGGTGCAGGAAGTCCCGGGTTCAAATTCCGGACGAGTCCTAGCGTTTTGTGCACACTGATCGCACGTCAGTGGCTGAGTCAGCGCAAAAAGCTCGCCGTCAATATCAAATGAATTTCTTATTCGATGTGAGCAATTGACACTCGGGTCCGACGCGTGAAGGCGATTACGAGGGTTTCGGGTACAGATGGTAGCAGATGCATGTTAGTACGTCTTGCTTAAAGTGATGAAAAAGTGTTTCCGCCCGGGATCGAACCGGGGACCTTCTGCGTGTTAGGCAGACGTGATAACCGCTACACCACGGAAACTGCTTGTGTACACCTTACTTCACAGACAACTTGTAGTGATGTTGCCATCGTAACTATAAAATTCAATAAATGTGGTACTTGCAAAACGAAGGGACATGCAGCAGATCCACACACGACGTGGCTCATTGGAGCACAATACGACATAGGCAGGAAAGTACTGTTCCCGCCCGGGATCGAACCGGGGACCTACTGCGTGTGAAGCAGACGTGATAACCGCTACACTACGGAATCGACGGACCCGAGGAGTCCATCCTTGTTCACTCGAACTTGCCTCAGACTTTCTCTCGTCCGCGAATGCACACACGACAGTTCTTTTGTCAGCCTGGAACCCATCACAGCCGAGGGCTCAAGAAGTCTTCGGGGTGCTCGAGAGGGTGTCTGCCGTAGCACCCCTAACGAGATAGCGGCGTTTCGCGCAGTCGTTATTGCAAGTCATATCAGCAAAAGCAATCACTTTCTCAGCAGCAGGCATTGCGAGCCCAGCGGCAGCTCTACATGAAGGTACCAATAGCCCAGGAAGGCCGCCGACCGCGGGAATTCGCGCCGCCCCCATCCCGCCAGCGTACACGAGACTTCTAGGGCACCCTGGACGACATCGAGGGACTGGAATAATTGGCATTTGCTGTGTCACAGGGCTCGTTGGTCTAGGGGTATGATTCCTGCTTAGGGTGCAGGAAGTCCCGGGTTCAAATTCCGGACGAGTCCTAGCGTTTTGTGCACACTGATCGCACGTCAGTGGCTGAGTCAGCGCAAAAAGCTCGCCGTCAATATCAAATGAATTTCTTATTCGATGTGAGCAATTGACACTCGGGTCCGACGCGTGAAGGCGATTACGAGGGTTTCGGGTACAGATGGTAGCAGATGCATGTTAGTACGTCTTGCTTAAAGTGATGAAAAAGTGTTTCCGCCCGGGATCGAACCGGGGACCTTCTGCGTGTTAGGCAGACGTGATAACCGCTACACCACGGAAACTGCTTGTGTACACCTTACTTCACAGACAACTTGTAGTGATGTTGCCATCGTAACTATAAAATTCAATAAATGTGGTACTTGCAAAACGAAGGGACATGCAGCAGATCCACACACGACGTGGCTCATTGGAGCACAATACGACATAGGCAGGAAAGTACTGTTCCCGCCCGGGATCGAACCGGGGACCTACTGCGTGTGAAGCAGACGTGATAACCGCTACACTACGGAATCGACGGACCCGAGGAGTCCATCCTTGTTCACTCGAACTTGCCTCAGACTTTCTCTCGTCCGCGAATGCACACACGACAGTTCTTTTGTCAGCCTGGAACCCATCACAGCCGAGGGCTCAAGAAGTCTTCGGGGTGCTCGAGAGGGTGTCTGCCGTAGCACCCCTAACGAGATAGCGGCGTTTCGCGCAGTCGTTATTGCAAGTCATATCAGCAAAAGCAATCACTTTCTCAGCAGCAGGCATTGCGAGCCCAGCGGCAGCTCTACATGAAGGTACCAATAGCCCAGGAAGGCCGCCGACCGCGGGAATTCGCGCCGCCCCCATCCCGCCAGCGTACACGAGACTTCTAGGGCACCCTGGACGACATCGAGGGACTGGAATAATTGGCATTTGCTGTGTCACAGGGCTCGTTGGTCTAGGGGTATGATTCCTGCTTAGGGTGCAGGAAGTCCCGGGTTCAAATTCCGGACGAGTCCTAGCGTTTTGTGCACACTGATCGCACGTCAGTGGCTGAGTCAGCGCAAAAAGCTCGCCGTCAATATCAAATGAATTTCTTATTCGATGTGAGCAATTGACACTCGGGTCCGACGCGTGAAGGCGATTACGAGGGTTTCGGGTACAGATGGTAGCAGATGCATGTTAGTACGTCTTGCTTAAAGTGATGAAAAAGTGTTTCCGCCCGGGATCGAACCGGGGACCTTCTGCGTGTTAGGCAGACGTGATAACCGCTACACCACGGAAACTGCTTGTGTACACCTTACTTCACAGACAACTTGTAGTGATGTTGCCATCGTAACTATAAAATTCAATAAATGTGGTACTTGCAAAACGAAGGGACATGCAGCAGATCCACACACGACGTGGCTCATTGGAGCACAATACGACATAGGCAGGAAAGTACTGTTCCCGCCCGGGATCGAACCGGGGACCTACTGCGTGTGAAGCAGACGTGATAACCGCTACACTACGGAATCGACGGACCCGAGGAGTCCATCCTTGTTCACTCGAACTTGCCTCAGACTTTCTCTCGTCCGCGAATGCACACACGACAGTTCTTTTGTCAGCCTGGAACCCATCACAGCCGAGGGCTCAAGAAGTCTTCGGGGTGCTCGAGAGGGTGTCTGCCGTAGCACCCCTAACGAGATAGCGGCGTTTCGCGCAGTCGTTATTGCAAGTCATATCAGCAAAAGCAATCACTTTCTCAGCAGCAGGCATTGCGAGCCCAGCGGCAGCTCTACATGAAGGTACCAATAGCCCAGGAAGGCCGCCGACCGCGGGAATTCGCGCCGCCCCCATCCCGCCAGCGTACACGAGACTTCTAGGGCACCCTGGACGACATCGAGGGACTGGAATAATTGGCATTCGCTGTGTCACAGGCCTCGTTGGTCTAGGGGTATGATTCCTGCTTAGGGTGCAGGAGGTCCCGGGTTCAAATCCCGGACGAGTCCTAGTGTTTTGTGCACACTGATCGCACGTCAGCGGCTGAGTCAGCGCAAAAAGCTCGCCGTCAATATCAAATGAATTTCTTATTCGATGTGAGCAATTGACACTCGGGTCCGACGCCTGAAGGCGATTACGAGGGTTTCGGGTACAGATGGTAGCAGATGCATGTTAGTACGTCTTGCTTAAAGTAATGAAAAAGTGTTTCCGCCCGGGATCTAACCGGGGACCTTCTGCGTGTTAGGCAGACGTGATAACCGCTACACCACGGAAACTGCTTGTGTGCACCTTACTTCACAGACAACTTGTAGTGATGTTGCCATCGTAACTAAAAAATTCAATAAATGTGGTACTTGCATAACGAAGAGACATGCAGCAGATCCACACACGACGTGGCTCATTGGAGGACAATACGACATAGGCAGGAAAGTACTGTTCCCGCCCGGGATCGAACCGGGGACCTTCTGCGTGTGAAGCAGACGTGATAACCGCTACACTACGGAAACGACGGACCCGAGGAGGCCATCCTTGTTCACTCGAACTTGCCTCAGACTTTCTCTCTTCCGCGAATGCACACACGACCGTTCTTTTGTCAGCCTGGAACCCATCACAGCCGAGGGCTCAAGAAGTCTTCGGGGTGCTCGAGAGGGTGTCTGCCGTAGCACCCCTAACGAGATAGCGGCGTTTCGCGCAGTCGTTATTGCAAGTCATATCAGCAAAAGCAATCACTTTCTCAGCAGCAGGCATTGCGAGCCCAGCGGCAGCTCTACATGAAGGTACCAATAGCCCAGGAAGGCCGCCGACCGCGGGAATTCGCGCCGCCCCCATCCCGCCAGCGTACACGAGACTTCTAGGGCACCCTGGACGACATCGAGGGACTGGAATAATTGGCATTCGCTGTGTCACAGGCCTCGTTGGTCTAGGGGTATGATTCCTGCTTAGGGTGCAGGAGGTCCCGGGTTCAAATCCCGGACGAGTCCTAGTGTTTTGTGCACACTGATCGCACGTCAGCGGCTGAGTCAGCGCAAAAAGCTCGCCGTCAATATCAAATGAATTTCTTATTCGATGTGAGCAATTGACACTCGGGTCCGACGCCTGAAGGCGATTACGAGGGTTTCGGGTACAGATGGTAGCAGATGCATGTTAGTACGTCTTGCTTAAAGTAATGAAAAAGTGTTTCCGCCCGGGATCTAACCGGGGACCTTCTGCGTGTTAGGCAGACGTGATAACCGCTACACCACGGAAACTGCTTGTGTGCACCTTACTTCACAGACAACTTGTAGTGATGTTGCCATCGTAACTAAAAAATTCAATAAATGTGGTACTTGCATAACGAAGAGACATGCAGCAGATCCACACACGACGTGGCTCATTGGAGGACAATACGACATAGGCAGGAAAGTACTGTTCCCGCCCGGGATCGAACCGGGGACCTTCTGCGTGTGAAGCAGACGTGATAACCGCTACACTACGGAAACGACGGACCCGAGGAGGCCATCCTTGTTCACTCGAACTTGCCTCAGACTTTCTCTCTTCCGCGAATGCACACACGACCGTTCTTTTGTCAGCCTGGAACCCATCACAGCCGAGGGCTCAAGAAGTCTTCGGGGTGCTCGAGAGGGTGTCTGCCGTAGCACCCCTAACGAGATAGCGGCGTTTCGCGCAGTCGTTATTGCAAGTCATATCAGCAAAAGCAATCACTTTCTCAGCAGCAGGCATTGCGAGCCCAGCGGCAGCTCTACATGAAGGTACCAATAGCCCAGGAAGGCCGCCGACCGCGGGAATTCGCGCCGCCCCCATCCCGCCAGCGTACACGAGACTTCTAGGGCACCCTGGACGACATCGAGGGACTGGAATAATTGGCATTCGCTGTGTCACAGGCCTCGTTGGCCTAGGGGTATGATTCCTGCTTAGGGTGCAGGAGGTCCCGGGTTCAAATCCCGGACGAGTCCTAGTGTTTTGTGCACACTGATCGCACGTCAGCGGCTGAGTCAGCGCAAAAAGCTCGCCGTCAATATCAAATGAATTTCTTATTCGATGTGAGCAATTGACACTCGGGTCCGACGCCTGAAGGCGATTACGAGGGTTTCGGGTACAGATGGTAGCAGATGCATGTTAGTACGTCTTGCTTAAAGTAATGAAAAAGTGTTTCCGCCCGGGATCTAACCTTGTTCACTCGAACTTGCCTCAGACTTTCTCTCTTCCGCGAATGCACACACGACCGTTCTTTTGTCAGCCTGGAACCCATCACAGCCGAGGGCTCAAGAAGTCTTCGGGGTGCTCGAGAGGGTGTCTGCCGTAGCACCCCTAACGAGATAGCGGCGTTTCGCGCAGTCGTTATTGCAAGTCATATCAGCAAAAGCAATCACTTTCTCAGCAGCAGGCATTGCGAGCCCAGCGGCAATATCAATATCAAATGAATTTCTTATTCGATGTGAGCAATTGACACTCGGGTCCGACGCCTGAAGGCGATTACGAGGGTTTCGGGTACAGATGGTAGCAGATGCATGTTAGTACGTCTCATTGGAGGACAATACGACATAGGCAGGAAAGTACTGTTCCCGCCCGGGATCGAACCGGGGACCTTCTGCGTGTGAAGCAGACGTGATAACCGCTACACTACGGAAACGACGGACCCGAGGAGGCCATCCTTGTTCACTCGAACTTGCCTCAGACTTTCTCTCTTCCGCGAATGCACACACGACCGTTCTTTTGTCAGCCTGGAACCCATCACAGCCGAGGGCTCAAGAAGTCTTCGGGGTGCTCGAGAGGGTGTCTGCCGTAGCACCCCTAACGAGATAGCGGCGTTTCGCGCAGTCGTTATTGCAAGTCATATCAGCAAAAGCAATCACTTTCTCAGCAGCAGGCATTGCGAGCCCAGCGGCAGCTCTACATGAAGGTACCAATAGCCCAGGAAGGCCGCCGACCGCGGGAATTCGCGCCGCCCCCATCCCGCCAGCGTACACGAGACTTCTAGGGCACCCTGGACGACATCGAGGGACTGGAATAATTGGCATTTGCTGTGTCACAGGGCTCGTTGGTCTAGGGGTATGATTCCTGCTTAGGGTGCAGGAAGTCCCGGGTTCAAATTCCGGACGAGTCCTAGCGTTTTGTGCACACTGATCGCACGTCAGTGGCTGAGTCAGCGCAAAAAGCTCGCCGTCAATATCAAATGAATTTCTTATTCGATGTGAGCAATTGACACTCGGGTCCGACGCGTGAAGGCGATTACGAGGGTTTCGGGTACAGATGGTAGCAGATGCATGTTAGTACGTCTTGCTTAAAGTGATGAAAAAGTGTTTCCGCCCGGGATCGAACCGGGAACCTTCTGCGTGTTAGGCAGACGTGATAACCGCTACACCACGGAAACTGCTTGTGTACACCTTACTTCACAGACAACTTGTAGTGATGTTGCCATCGTAACTATAAAATTCAATAAATGTGGTACTTGCAAAACGAAGGGACATGCAGCAGATCCACACACGACGTGGCTCATTGGAGCACAATACGACATAGGCAGGAAAGTACTGTTCCCGCCCGGGATCGAACCGGGGACCTACTGCGTGTGAAGCAGACGTGATAACCGCTACACTACGGAATCGACGGACCCGAGGAGTCCATCCTTGTTCACTCGAACTTGCCTCAGACTTTCTCTCGTCCGCGAATGCACACACGACAGTTCTTTTGTCAGCCTGGAACCCATCACAGCCGAGGGCTCAAGAAGTCTTCGGGGTGCTCGAGAGGGTGTCTGCCGTAGCACCCCTAACGAGATAGCGGCGTTTCGCGCAGTCGTTATTGCAAGTCATATCAGCAAAAGCAATCACTTTCTCAGCAGCAGGCATTGCGAGCCCAGCGGCAGCTCTACATGAAGGTACCAATAGCCCAGGAAGGCCGCCGACCGCGGGAATTCGCGCCGCCCCCATCCCGCCAGCGTACACGAGACTTCTAGGGCACCCTGGACGACATCGAGGGACTGGAATAATTGGCATTCGCTGTGTCACAGGCCTCGTTGGTCTAGGGGTATGATTCCTGCTTAGGGTGCAGGAGGTCCCGGGTTCAAATCCCGGACGAGTCCTAGTGTTTTGTGCACACTGATCGCACGTCAGCGGCTGAGTCAGCGCAAAAAGCTCGCCGTCAATATCAAATGAATTTCTTATTCGATGTGAGCAATTGACACTCGGGTCCGACGCCTGAAGGCGATTACGAGGGTTTCGGGTACAGATGGTAGCAGATGCATGTTAGTACGTCTTGCTTAAAGTAATGAAAAAGTGTTTCCGCCCGGGATCTAACCGGGGACCTTCTGCGTGTTAGGCAGACGTGATAACCGCTACACCACGGAAACTGCTTGTGTGCACCTTACTTCACAGACAACTTGTAGTGATGTTGCCATCGTAACTAAAAAATTCAATAAATGTGGTACTTGCATAACGAAGAGACATGCAGCAGATCCACACACGACGTGGCTCATTGGAGGACAATACGACATAGGCAGGAAAGTACTGTTCCCGCCCGGGATCGAACCGGGGACCTTCTGCGTGTGAAGCAGACGTGATAACCGCTACACTACGGAAACGACGGACCCGAGGAGGCCATCCTTGTTCACTCGAACTTGCCTCAGACTTTCTCTCTTCCGCGAATGCACACACGACCGTTCTTTTGTCAGCCTGGAACCCATCACAGCCGAGGGCTCAAGAAGTCTTCGGGGTGCTCGAGAGGGTGTCTGCCGTAGCACCCCTAACGAGATAGCGGCGTTTCGCGCAGTCGTTATTGCAAGTCATATCAGCAAAAGCAATCACTTTCTCAGCAGCAGGCATTGCGAGCCCAGCGGCAGCTCTACATGAAGGTACCAATAGCCCAGGAAGGCCGCCGACCGCGGGAATTCGCGCCGCCCCCATCCCGCCAGCGTACACGAGACTTCTAGGGCACCCTGGACGACATCGAGGGACTGGAATAATTGGCATTCGCTGTGTCACAGGCCTCGTTGGTCTAGGGGTATGATTCCTGCTTAGGGTGCAGGAGGTCCCGGGTTCAAATCCCGGACGAGTCCTAGTGTTTTGTGCACACTGATCGCACGTCAGCGGCTGAGTCAGCGCAAAAAGCTCGCCGTCAATATCAAATGAATTTCTTATTCGATGTGAGCAATTGACACTCGGGTCCGACGCCTGAAGGCGATTACGAGGGTTTCGGGTACAGATGGTAGCAGATGCATGTTAGTACGTCTTGCTTAAAGTAATGAAAAAGTGTTTCCGCCCGGGATCTAACCGGGGACCTTCTGCGTGTTAGGCAGACGTGATAACCGCTACACCACGGAAACTGCTTGTGTGCACCTTACTTCACAGACAACTTGTAGTGATGTTGCCATCGTAACTAAAAAATTCAATAAATGTGGTACTTGCATAACGAAGAGACATGCAGCAGATCCACACACGACGTGGCTCATTGGAGGACAATACGACATAGGCAGGAAAGTACTGTTCCCGCCCGGGATCGAACCGGGGACCTTCTGCGTGTGAAGCAGACGTGATAACCGCTACACTACGGAAACGACGGACCCGAGGAGGCCATCCTTGTTCACTCGAACTTGCCTCAGACTTTCTCTCTTCCGCGAATGCACACACGACCGTTCTTTTGTCAGCCTGGAACCCATCACAGCCGAGGGCTCAAGAAGTCTTCGGGGTGCTCGAGAGGGTGTCTGCCGTAGCACCCCTAACGAGATAGCGGCGTTTCGCGCAGTCGTTATTGCAAGTCATATCAGCAAAAGCAATCACTTTCTCAGCAGCAGGCATTGCGAGCCCAGCGGCAGCTCTACATGAAGGTACCAATAGCCCAGGAAGGCCGCCGACCGCGGGAATTCGCGCCGCCCCCATCCCGCCAGCGTACACGAGACTTCTAGGGCACCCTGGACGACATCGAGGGACTGGAATAATTGGCATTCGCTGTGTCACAGGCCTCGTTGGCCTAGGGGTATGATTCCTGCTTAGGGTGCAGGAGGTCCCGGGTTCAAATCCCGGACGAGTCCTAGTGTTTTGTGCACACTGATCGCACGTCAGCGGCTGAGTCAGCGCAAAAAGCTCGCCGTCAATATCAAATGAATTTCTTATTCGATGTGAGCAATTGACACTCGGGTCCGACGCCTGAAGGCGATTACGAGGGTTTCGGGTACAGATGGTAGCAGATGCATGTTAGTACGTCTTGCTTAAAGTAATGAAAAAGTGTTTCCGCCCGGGATCTAACCTTGTTCACTCGAACTTGCCTCAGACTTTCTCTCTTCCGCGAATGCACACACGACCGTTCTTTTGTCAGCCTGGAACCCATCACAGCCGAGGGCTCAAGAAGTCTTCGGGGTGCTCGAGAGGGTGTCTGCCGTAGCACCCCTAACGAGATAGCGGCGTTTCGCGCAGTCGTTATTGCAAGTCATATCAGCAAAAGCAATCACTTTCTCAGCAGCAGGCATTGCGAGCCCAGCGGCAATATCAATATCAAATGAATTTCTTATTCGATGTGAGCAATTGACACTCGGGTCCGACGCCTGAAGGCGATTACGAGGGTTTCGGGTACAGATGGTAGCAGATGCATGTTAGTACGTCTCATTGGAGGACAATACGACATAGGCAGGAAAGTACTGTTCCCGCCCGGGATCGAACCGGGGACCTTCTGCGTGTGAAGCAGACGTGATAACCGCTACACTACGGAAACGACGGACCCGAGGAGGCCATCCTTGTTCACTCGAACTTGCCTCAGACTTTCTCTCTTCCGCGAATGCACACACGACCGTTCTTTTGTCAGCCTGGAACCCATCACAGCCGAGGGCTCAAGAAGTCTTCGGGGTGCTCGAGAGGGTGTCTGCCGTAGCACCCCTAACGAGATAGCGGCGTTTCGCGCAGTCGTTATTGCAAGTCATATCAGCAAAAGCAATCACTTTCTCAGCAGCAGGCATTGCGAGCCCAGCGGCAGCTCTACATGAAGGTACCAATAGCCCAGGAAGGCCGCCGACCGCGGGAATTCGCGCCGCCCCCATCCCGCCAGCGTACACGAGACTTCTAGGGCACCCTGGACGACATCGAGGGACTGGAATAATTGGCATTTGCTGTGTCACAGGGCTCGTTGGTCTAGGGGTATGATTCCTGCTTAGGGTGCAGGAAGTCCCGGGTTCAAATTCCGGACGAGTCCTAGCGTTTTGTGCACACTGATCGCACGTCAGTGGCTGAGTCAGCGCAAAAAGCTCGCCGTCAATATCAAATGAATTTCTTATTCGATGTGAGCAATTGACACTCGGGTCCGACGCGTGAAGGCGATTACGAGGGTTTCGGGTACAGATGGTAGCAGATGCATGTTAGTACGTCTTGCTTAAAGTGATGAAAAAGTGTTTCCGCCCGGGATCGAACCGGGAACCTTCTGCGTGTTAGGCAGACGTGATAACCGCTACACCACGGAAACTGCTTGTGTACACCTTACTTCACAGACAACTTGTAGTGATGTTGCCATCGTAACTATAAAATTCAATAAATGTGGTACTTGCAAAACGAAGGGACATGCAGCAGATCCACACACGACGTGGCTCATTGGAGCACAATACGACATAGGCAGGAAAGTACTGTTCCCGCCCGGGATCGAACCGGGGACCTACTGCGTGTGAAGCAGACGTGATAACCGCTACACTACGGAATCGACGGACCCGAGGAGTCCATCCTTGTTCACTCGAACTTGCCTCAGACTTTCTCTCGTCCGCGAATGCACACACGACAGTTCTTTTGTCAGCCTGGAACCCATCACAGCCGAGGGCTCAAGAAGTCTTCGGGGTGCTCGAGAGGGTGTCTGCCGTAGCACCCCTAACGAGATAGCGGCGTTTCGCGCAGTCGTTATTGCAAGTCATATCAGCAAAAGCAATCACTTTCTCAGCAGCAGGCATTGCGAGCCCAGCGGCAGCTCTACATGAAGGTACCAATAGCCCAGGAAGGCCGCCGACCGCGGGAATTCGCGCCGCCCCCATCCCGCCAGCGTACACGAGACTTCTAGGGCACCCTGGACGACATCGAGGGACTGGAATAATTGGCATTCGCTGTGTCACAGGCCTCGTTGGTCTAGGGGTATGATTCCTGCTTAGGGTGCAGGAGGTCCCGGGTTCAAATCCCGGACGAGTCCTAGTGTTTTGTGCACACTGATCGCACGTCAGCGGCTGAGTCAGCGCAAAAAGCTCGCCGTCAATATCAAATGAATTTCTTATTCGATGTGAGCAATTGACACTCGGGTCCGACGCCTGAAGGCGATTACGAGGGTTTCGGGTACAGATGGTAGCAGATGCATGTTAGTACGTCTTGCTTAAAGTAATGAAAAAGTGTTTCCGCCCGGGATCTAACCGGGGACCTTCTGCGTGTTAGGCAGACGTGATAACCGCTACACCACGGAAACTGCTTGTGTGCACCTTACTTCACAGACAACTTGTAGTGATGTTGCCATCGTAACTAAAAAATTCAATAAATGTGGTACTTGCATAACGAAGAGACATGCAGCAGATCCACACACGACGTGGCTCATTGGAGGACAATACGACATAGGCAGGAAAGTACTGTTCCCGCCCGGGATCGAACCGGGGACCTTCTGCGTGTGAAGCAG
Organism: Schistocerca serialis cubense; assembly: GCF_023864345.2. NCBI lineage: Eukaryota > Metazoa > Arthropoda > Insecta > Orthoptera > Acrididae > Schistocerca > Schistocerca serialis. Next base: position 1,122,538,217 of record NC_064639.1, on the reverse strand, counting down.
ACGTGATAACCGCTACACTACGGAAACGACGGACCCGAGGAGGCCATCCTTGTTCACTCGAACTTGCCTCAGACTTTCTCTCTTCCGCGAATGCACACACGACCGTTCTTTTGTCAGCCTGGAACCCATCACAGCCGAGGGCTCAAGAAGTCTTCGGGGTGCTCGAGAGGGTGTCTGCCGTAGCACCCCTAACGAGATAGCGGCGTTTCGCGCAGTCGTTATTGCAAGTCATATCAGCAAAAGCAATCACTTTCTCAGCAGCAGGCATTGCGAGCCCAGCGGCAGCTCTACATGAAGGTACCAATAGCCCAGGAAGGCCGCCGACCGCGGGAATTCGCGCCGCCCCCATCCCGCCAGCGTACACGAGACTTCTAGGGCACCCTGGACGACATCGAGGGACTGGAATAATTGGCATTCGCTGTGTCACAGGCCTCGTTGGTCTAGGGGTATGATTCCTGCTTAGGGTGCAGGAGGTCCCGGGTTCAAATCCCGGACGAGTCCTAGTGTTTTGTGCACACTGATCGCACGTCAGCGGCTGAGTCAGCGCAAAAAGCTCGCCGTCAATATCAAATGAATTTCTTATTCGATGTGAGCAATTGACACTCGGGTCCGACGCCTGAAGGCGATTACGAGGGTTTCGGGTACAGATGGTAGCAGATGCATGTTAGTACGTCTTGCTTAAAGTAATGAAAAAGTGTTTCCGCCCGGGATCTAACCGGGGACCTTCTGCGTGTTAGGCAGACGTGATAACCGCTACACCACGGAAACTGCTTGTGTGCACCTTACTTCACAGACAACTTGTAGTGATGTTGCCATCGTAACTAAAAAATTCAATAAATGTGGTACTTGCATAACGAAGAGACATGCAGCAGATCCACACACGACGTGGCTCATTGGAGGACAATACGACATAGGCAGGAAAGTACTGTTCCCGCCCGGGATCGAACCGGGGACCTTCTGCGTGTGAAGCAGACGTGATAACCGCTACACTACGGAAACGACGGACCCGAGGAGGCCATCCTTGTTCACTCGAACTTGCCTCAGACTTTCTCTCTTCCGCGAATGCACACACGACCGTTCTTTTGTCAGCCTGGAACCCATCACAGCCGAGGGCTCAAGAAGTCTTCGGGGTGCTCGAGAGGGTGTCTGCCGTAGCACCCCTAACGAGATAGCGGCGTTTCGCGCAGTCGTTATTGCAAGTCATATCAGCAAAAGCAATCACTTTCTCAGCAGCAGGCATTGCGAGCCCAGCGGCAGCTCTACATGAAGGTACCAATAGCCCAGGAAGGCCGCCGACCGCGGGAATTCGCGCCGCCCCCATCCCGCCAGCGTACACGAGACTTCTAGGGCACCCTGGACGACATCGAGGGACTGGAATAATTGGCATTCGCTGTGTCACAGGCCTCGTTGGCCTAGGGGTATGATTCCTGCTTAGGGTGCAGGAGGTCCCGGGTTCAAATCCCGGACGAGTCCTAGTGTTTTGTGCACACTGATCGCACGTCAGCGGCTGAGTCAGCGCAAAAAGCTCGCCGTCAATATCAAATGAATTTCTTATTCGATGTGAGCAATTGACACTCGGGTCCGACGCCTGAAGGCGATTACGAGGGTTTCGGGTACAGATGGTAGCAGATGCATGTTAGTACGTCTTGCTTAAAGTAATGAAAAAGTGTTTCCGCCCGGGATCTAACCTTGTTCACTCGAACTTGCCTCAGACTTTCTCTCTTCCGCGAATGCACACACGACCGTTCTTTTGTCAGCCTGGAACCCATCACAGCCGAGGGCTCAAGAAGTCTTCGGGGTGCTCGAGAGGGTGTCTGCCGTAGCACCCCTAACGAGATAGCGGCGTTTCGCGCAGTCGTTATTGCAAGTCATATCAGCAAAAGCAATCACTTTCTCAGCAGCAGGCATTGCGAGCCCAGCGGCAATATCAATATCAAATGAATTTCTTATTCGATGTGAGCAATTGACACTCGGGTCCGACGCCTGAAGGCGATTACGAGGGTTTCGGGTACAGATGGTAGCAGATGCATGTTAGTACGTCTCATTGGAGGACAATACGACATAGGCAGGAAAGTACTGTTCCCGCCCGGGATCGAACCGGGGACCTTCTGCGTGTGAAGCAGACGTGATAACCGCTACACTACGGAAACGACGGACCCGAGGAGGCCATCCTTGTTCACTCGAACTTGCCTCAGACTTTCTCTCTTCCGCGAATGCACACACGACCGTTCTTTTGTCAGCCTGGAACCCATCACAGCCGAGGGCTCAAGAAGTCTTCGGGGTGCTCGAGAGGGTGTCTGCCGTAGCACCCCTAACGAGATAGCGGCGTTTCGCGCAGTCGTTATTGCAAGTCATATCAGCAAAAGCAATCACTTTCTCAGCAGCAGGCATTGCGAGCCCAGCGGCAGCTCTACATGAAGGTACCAATAGCCCAGGAAGGCCGCCGACCGCGGGAATTCGCGCCGCCCCCATCCCGCCAGCGTACACGAGACTTCTAGGGCACCCTGGACGACATCGAGGGACTGGAATAATTGGCATTTGCTGTGTCACAGGGCTCGTTGGTCTAGGGGTATGATTCCTGCTTAGGGTGCAGGAAGTCCCGGGTTCAAATTCCGGACGAGTCCTAGCGTTTTGTGCACACTGATCGCACGTCAGTGGCTGAGTCAGCGCAAAAAGCTCGCCGTCAATATCAAATGAATTTCTTATTCGATGTGAGCAATTGACACTCGGGTCCGACGCGTGAAGGCGATTACGAGGGTTTCGGGTACAGATGGTAGCAGATGCATGTTAGTACGTCTTGCTTAAAGTGATGAAAAAGTGTTTCCGCCCGGGATCGAACCGGGAACCTTCTGCGTGTTAGGCAGACGTGATAACCGCTACACCACGGAAACTGCTTGTGTACACCTTACTTCACAGACAACTTGTAGTGATGTTGCCATCGTAACTATAAAATTCAATAAATGTGGTACTTGCAAAACGAAGGGACATGCAGCAGATCCACACACGACGTGGCTCATTGGAGCACAATACGACATAGGCAGGAAAGTACTGTTCCCGCCCGGGATCGAACCGGGGACCTACTGCGTGTGAAGCAGACGTGATAACCGCTACACTACGGAATCGACGGACCCGAGGAGTCCATCCTTGTTCACTCGAACTTGCCTCAGACTTTCTCTCGTCCGCGAATGCACACACGACAGTTCTTTTGTCAGCCTGGAACCCATCACAGCCGAGGGCTCAAGAAGTCTTCGGGGTGCTCGAGAGGGTGTCTGCCGTAGCACCCCTAACGAGATAGCGGCGTTTCGCGCAGTCGTTATTGCAAGTCATATCAGCAAAAGCAATCACTTTCTCAGCAGCAGGCATTGCGAGCCCAGCGGCAGCTCTACATGAAGGTACCAATAGCCCAGGAAGGCCGCCGACCGCGGGAATTCGCGCCGCCCCCATCCCGCCAGCGTACACGAGACTTCTAGGGCACCCTGGACGACATCGAGGGACTGGAATAATTGGCATTCGCTGTGTCACAGGCCTCGTTGGTCTAGGGGTATGATTCCTGCTTAGGGTGCAGGAGGTCCCGGGTTCAAATCCCGGACGAGTCCTAGTGTTTTGTGCACACTGATCGCACGTCAGCGGCTGAGTCAGCGCAAAAAGCTCGCCGTCAATATCAAATGAATTTCTTATTCGATGTGAGCAATTGACACTCGGGTCCGACGCCTGAAGGCGATTACGAGGGTTTCGGGTACAGATGGTAGCAGATGCATGTTAGTACGTCTTGCTTAAAGTAATGAAAAAGTGTTTCCGCCCGGGATCTAACCGGGGACCTTCTGCGTGTTAGGCAGACGTGATAACCGCTACACCACGGAAACTGCTTGTGTGCACCTTACTTCACAGACAACTTGTAGTGATGTTGCCATCGTAACTAAAAAATTCAATAAATGTGGTACTTGCATAACGAAGAGACATGCAGCAGATCCACACACGACGTGGCTCATTGGAGGACAATACGACATAGGCAGGAAAGTACTGTTCCCGCCCGGGATCGAACCGGGGACCTTCTGCGTGTGAAGCAGACGTGATAACCGCTACACTACGGAAACGACGGACCCGAGGAGGCCATCCTTGTTCACTCGAACTTGCCTCAGACTTTCTCTCTTCCGCGAATGCACACACGACCGTTCTTTTGTCAGCCTGGAACCCATCACAGCCGAGGGCTCAAGAAGTCTTCGGGGTGCTCGAGAGGGTGTCTGCCGTAGCACCCCTAACGAGATAGCGGCGTTTCGCGCAGTCGTTATTGCAAGTCATATCAGCAAAAGCAATCACTTTCTCAGCAGCAGGCATTGCGAGCCCAGCGGCAGCTCTACATGAAGGTACCAATAGCCCAGGAAGGCCGCCGACCGCGGGAATTCGCGCCGCCCCCATCCCGCCAGCGTACACGAGACTTCTAGGGCACCCTGGACGACATCGAGGGACTGGAATAATTGGCATTCGCTGTGTCACAGGCCTCGTTGGTCTAGGGGTATGATTCCTGCTTAGGGTGCAGGAGGTCCCGGGTTCAAATCCCGGACGAGTCCTAGTGTTTTGTGCACACTGATCGCACGTCAGCGGCTGAGTCAGCGCAAAAAGCTCGCCGTCAATATCAAATGAATTTCTTATTCGATGTGAGCAATTGACACTCGGGTCCGACGCCTGAAGGCGATTACGAGGGTTTCGGGTACAGATGGTAGCAGATGCATGTTAGTACGTCTTGCTTAAAGTAATGAAAAAGTGTTTCCGCCCGGGATCTAACCGGGGACCTTCTGCGTGTTAGGCAGACGTGATAACCGCTACACCACGGAAACTGCTTGTGTGCACCTTACTTCACAGACAACTTGTAGTGATGTTGCCATCGTAACTAAAAAATTCAATAAATGTGGTACTTGCATAACGAAGAGACATGCAGCAGATCCACACACGACGTGGCTCATTGGAGGACAATACGACATAGGCAGGAAAGTACTGTTCCCGCCCGGGATCGAACCGGGGACCTTCTGCGTGTGAAGCAGACGTGATAACCGCTACACTACGGAAACGACGGACCCGAGGAGGCCATCCTTGTTCACTCGAACTTGCCTCAGACTTTCTCTCTTCCGCGAATGCACACACGACCGTTCTTTTGTCAGCCTGGAACCCATCACAGCCGAGGGCTCAAGAAGTCTTCGGGGTGCTCGAGAGGGTGTCTGCCGTAGCACCCCTAACGAGATAGCGGCGTTTCGCGCAGTCGTTATTGCAAGTCATATCAGCAAAAGCAATCACTTTCTCAGCAGCAGGCATTGCGAGCCCAGCGGCAGCTCTACATGAAGGTACCAATAGCCCAGGAAGGCCGCCGACCGCGGGAATTCGCGCCGCCCCCATCCCGCCAGCGTACACGAGACTTCTAGGGCACCCTGGACGACATCGAGGGACTGGAATAATTGGCATTCGCTGTGTCACAGGCCTCGTTGGTCTAGGGGTATGATTCCTGCTTAGGGTGCAGGAGGTCCCGGGTTCAAATCCCGGACGAGTCCTAGTGTTTTGTGCACACTGATCGCACGTCAGCGGCTGAGTCAGCGCAAAAAGCTCGCCGTCAATATCAAATGAATTTCTTATTCGATGTGAGCAATTGACACTCGGGTCCGACGCCTGAAGGCGATTACGAGGGTTTCGGGTACAGATGGTAGCAGATGCATGTTAGTACGTCTTGCTTAAAGTAATGAAAAAGTGTTTCCGCCCGGGATCTAACCGGGGACCTTCTGCGTGTTAGGCAGACGTGATAACCGCTACACCACGGAAACTGCTTGTGTGCACCTTACTTCACAGACAACTTGTAGTGATGTTGCCATCGTAACTAAAAAATTCAATAAATGTGGTACTTGCATAACGAAGAGACATGCAGCAGATCCACACACGACGTGGCTCATTGGAGGACAATACGACATAGGCAGGAAAGTACTGTTCCCGCCCGGGATCGAACCGGGGACCTTCTGCGTGTGAAGCAGACGTGATAACCGCTACACTACGGAAACGACGGACCCGAGGAGGCCATCCTTGTTCACTCGAACTTGCCTCAGACTTTCTCTCTTCCGCGAATGCACACACGACCGTTCTTTTGTCAGCCTGGAACCCATCACAGCCGAGGGCTCAAGAAGTCTTCGGGGTGCTCGAGAGGGTGTCTGCCGTAGCACCCCTAACGAGATAGCGGCGTTTCGCGCAGTCGTTATTGCAAGTCATATCAGCAAAAGCAATCACTTTCTCAGCAGCAGGCATTGCGAGCCCAGCGGCAGCTCTACATGAAGGTACCAATAGCCCAGGAAGGCCGCCGACCGCGGGAATTCGCGCCGCCCCCATCCCGCCAGCGTACACGAGACTTCTAGGGCACCCTGGACGACATCGAGGGACTGGAATAATTGGCATTCGCTGTGTCACAGGCCTCGTTGGCCTAGGGGTATGATTCCTGCTTAGGGTGCAGGAGGTCCCGGGTTCAAATCCCGGACGAGTCCTAGTGTTTTGTGCACACTGATCGCACGTCAGCGGCTGAGTCAGCGCAAAAAGCTCGCCGTCAATATCAAATGAATTTCTTATTCGATGTGAGCAATTGACACTCGGGTCCGACGCCTGAAGGCGATTACGAGGGTTTCGGGTACAGATGGTAGCAGATGCATGTTAGTACGTCTTGCTTAAAGTAATGAAAAAGTGTTTCCGCCCGGGATCTAACCTTGTTCACTCGAACTTGCCTCAGACTTTCTCTCTTCCGCGAATGCACACACGACCGTTCTTTTGTCAGCCTGGAACCCATCACAGCCGAGGGCTCAAGAAGTCTTCGGGGTGCTCGAGAGGGTGTCTGCCGTAGCACCCCTAACGAGATAGCGGCGTTTCGCGCAGTCGTTATTGCAAGTCATATCAGCAAAAGCAATCACTTTCTCAGCAGCAGGCATTGCGAGCCCAGCGGCAATATCAATATCAAATGAATTTCTTATTCGATGTGAGCAATTGACACTCGGGTCCGACGCCTGAAGGCGATTACGAGGGTTTCGGGTACAGATGGTAGCAGATGCATGTTAGTACGTCTCATTGGAGGACAATACGACATAGGCAGGAAAGTACTGTTCCCGCCCGGGATCGAACCGGGGACCTTCTGCGTGTGAAGCAGACGTGATAACCGCTACACTACGGAAACGACGGACCCGAGGAGGCCATCCTTGTTCACTCGAACTTGCCTCAGACTTTCTCTCTTCCGCGAATGCACACACGACCGTTCTTTTGTCAGCCTGGAACCCATCACAGCCGAGGGCTCAAGAAGTCTTCGGGGTGCTCGAGAGGGTGTCTGCCGTAGCACCCCTAACGAGATAGCGGCGTTTCGCGCAGTCGTTATTGCAAGTCATATCAGCAAAAGCAATCACTTTCTCAGCAGCAGGCATTGCGAGCCCAGCGGCAGCTCTACATGAAGGTACCAATAGCCCAGGAAGGCCGCCGACCGCGGGAATTCGCGCCGCCCCCATCCCGCCAGCGTACACGAGACTTCTAGGGCACCCTGGACGACATCGAGGGACTGGAATAATTGGCATTCGCTGTGTCACAGGCCTCGTTGGCCTAGGGGTATGATTCCTGCTTAGGGTGCAGGAGGTCCCGGGTTCAAATCCCGGACGAGTCCTAGCGTTTTGTGCACACTGATCGCACGTCAGTGGCTGAGTCAGCGCAAAAAGCTCGCCGTCAATATCAAATGAATTTCTTATTCGATGTGAGCAATTGACACTCGGGTCCGACGCCTGAAGGCGATTACGAGGGTTTCGGGTACAGATGGTAGCAGATGCATGTTAGTACGTCTTGCTTAAAGTAATGAAAAAGTGTTTCCGCCCGGGATCGAACCGGGGACCTTCTGCGTGTTAGGCAGACGTGATAACCGCTACACCACGGAAACTGCTTGTGTGCACCTTACTTCACAGACAACTTGTAGTGATGTTGCCATCGTAACTAAAAAATTCAATAAATGTGGTACTTGCATAACGAAGAGACATGCAGCAGATCCACACACGACGTGGCTCATTGGAGGACAATACGACATAGGCAGGAAAGTACTGTTCCCGCCCGGGATCGAACCGGGGACCTTCTGCGTGTGAAGCAGACGTGATAACCGCTACACTACGGAAACGACGGACCCGAGGAGGCCATCCTTGTTCACTCGAACTTGCCTCAGACTTTCTCTCTTCCGCGAATGCACACACGACCGTTCTTTTGTCAGCCTGGAACCCATCACAGCCGAGGGCTCAAGAAGTCTTCGGGGTGCTCGAGAGGGTGTCTGCCGTAGCACCCCTAACGAGATAGCGGCGTTTCGCGCAGTCGTTATTGCAAGTCATATCAGCAAAAGCAATCACTTTCTCAGCAGCAGGCATTGCGAGCCCAGCGGCAATATCAATATCAAATGAATTTCTTATTCGATGTGAGCAATTGACACTCGGGTCCGACGCCTGAAGGCGATTACGAGGGTTTCGGGTACAGATGGTAGCAGATGCATGTTAGTACGTCTCATTGGAGGACAATACGACATAGGCAGGAAAGTACTGTTCCCGCCCGGGATCGAACCGGGGACCTTCTGCGTGTGAAGCAGACGTGATAACCGCTACACTACGGAAACGACGGACCCGAGGAGGCCATCCTTGTTCACTCGAACTTGCCTCAGACTTTCTCTCTTCCGCGAATGCACACACGACCGTTCTTTTGTCAGCCTGGAACCCATCACAGCCGAGGGCTCAAGAAGTCTTCGGGGTGCTCGAGAGGGTGTCTGCCGTAGCACCCCTAACGAGATAGCGGCGTTTCGCGCAGTCGTTATTGCAAGTCATATCAGCAAAAGCAATCACTTTCTCAGCAGCAGGCATTGCGAGCCCAGCGGCAGCTCTACATGAAGGTACCAATAGCCCAGGAAGGCCGCCGACCGCGGGAATTCGCGCCGCCCCCATCCCGCCAGCGTACACGAGACTTCTAGGGCACCCTGGACGACATCGAGGGACTGGAATAATTGGCATTCGCTGTGTCACAGGCCTCGTTGGCCTAGGGGTATGATTCCTGCTTAGGGTGCAGGAGGTCCCGGGTTCAAATCCCGGACGAGTCCTAGCGTTTTGTGCACACTGATCGCACGTCAGTGGCTGAGTCAGCGCAAAAAGCTCGCCGTCAATATCAAATGAATTTCTTATTCGATGTGAGCAATTGACACTCGGGTCCGACGCCTGAAGGCGATTACGAGGGTTTCGGGTACAGATGGTAGCAGATGCATGTTAGTACGTCTTGCTTAAAGTAATGAAAAAGTGTTTCCGCCCGGGATCGAACCGGGGACCTTCTGCGTGTTAGGCAGACGTGATAACCGCTACACCACGGAAACTGCTTGTGTGCACCTTACTTCACAGACAACTTGTAGTGATGTTGCCATCGTAACTAAAAAATTCAATAAATGTGGTACTTGCATAACGAAGAGACATGCAGCAGATCCACACACGACGTGGCTCATTGGAGGACAATACGACATAGGCAGGAAAGTACTGTTCCCGCCCGGGATCGAACCGGGGACCTTCTGCGTGTGAAGCAGACGTGATAACCGCTACACTACGGAAACGACGGACCCGAGGAGGCCATCCTTGTTCACTCGAACTTGCCTCAGACTTTCTCTCTTCCGCGAATGCACACACGACCGTTCTTTTGTCAGCCTGGAACCCATCACAGCCGAGGGCTCAAGAAGTCTTCGGGGTGCTCGAGAGGGTGTCTGCCGTAGCACCCCTAACGAGATAGCGGCGTTTCGCGCAGTCGTTATTGCAAGTCATATCAGCAAAAGCAATCACTTTCTCAGCAGCAGGCATTGCGAGCCCAGCGGCAGCTCTACATGAAGGTACCAATAGCCCAGGAAGGCCGCCGACCGCGGGAATTCGCGCCGCCCCCATCCCGCCAGCGTACACGAGACTTCTAGGGCACCCTGGACGACATCGAGGGACTGGAATAATTGGCATTCGCTGTGTCACAGGCCTCGTTGGCCTAGGGGTATGATTCCTGCATAGGGTGCAGGAGGTCCCGGGTTCAAATCCCGGACGAGTCCTAGCGTTTTGTGCACACTGATCGCACGTCAGTGGCTGAGTCAGCGCAAAAAGCTCGCCGTCAATATCAAATGAATTTCTTATTCGATGTGAGCAATTGACACTCGGGTCCGACGCCTGAAGGCGATTACGAGGGTTTCGGGTACAGATGGTAGCAGATGCATGTTAGTACGTCTTGCTTAAAGTAATGAAAAAGTGTTTCCGCCCGGGATCGAACCGGGGACCTTCTGCGTGTTAGGCAGACGTGATAACCGCTACACCACGGAAACTGCTTGTGTGCACCTTACTTCACAGACAACTTGTAGTGATGTTGCCATCGTAACTAAAAAATTCAATAAATGTGGTACTTGCATAACGAAGAGACATGCAGCAGATCCACACACGACGTGGCTCATTGGAGGACAATACGACATAGGCAGGAAAGTACTGTTCCCGCCCGGGATCGAACCGGGGACCTTCTGCGTGTGAAGCAGACGTGATAACCGCTACACTACGGAAACGACGGACCCGAGGAGTCCATCCTTGTTCACTCGAACTTGCCTCAGACTTTCTCTCGTCCGCGAATGCACAAACGACAGTTCTTTTGTCAGCCTGGAACCCATCACAGCCGAGGGCTCAAGAAGTCTTCGGGGTGCTCGAGAGGGTGTCTGCCGTAGCACCCCTAACGAGATAGCGGCGTTTCGCGCAGTCGTTATTGCAAGTCATATCAGCAAAAGCAATCACTTTCTCAGCAGCAGGCATTGCGAGCCCAGCGGCAGCTCTACATGAAGGTACCAATAGCCCAGGAAGGCCGCCGACCGCGGGAATTCGCGCCGCCCCCATCCCGCCAGCGTACACGAGACTTCTAGGGCACCCTGGACGACATCGAGGGACTGGAATAATTGGCATTCGCTGTGTCACAGGCCTCGTTGGCCTAGGGGTATGATTCCTGCTTAGGGTGCAGGAGGTCCCGGGTTCAAATCCCGGACGAGTCCTAGCGTTTTGTGCACACTGATCGCACGTCAGTGGCTGAGTCAGCGCAAAAAGCTCGCCGTCAATATCAAATGAATTTCTTATTCGATGTGAGCAATTGACACTCGGGTCCGACGCCTGAAGGCGATTACGAGGGTTTCGGGTACAGATGGTAGCAGATGCATGTTAGTACGTCTTGCTTAAAGTAATGAAAAAGTGTTTCCGCCCGGGATCGAACCGGGGACCTTCTGCGTGTTAGGCAGACGTGATAACCGCTACACCACGGAAACTGCTTGTGTGCACCTTACTTCACAGACAACTTGTAGTGATGTTGCCATCGTAACTAAAAAATTCAATAAATGTGGTACTTGCATAACGAAGAGACATGCAGCAGATCCACACACGACGTGGCTCATTGGAGGACAATACGACATAGGCAGGAAAGTACTGTTCCCGCCCGGGATCGAACCGGGGACCTTCTGCGTGTGAAGCAGACGTGATAACCGCTACACTACGGAAACGACGGACCCGAGGAGGCCATCCTTGTTCACTCGAACTTGCCTCAGACTTTCTCTCTTCCGCGAATGCACACACGACCGTTCTTTTGTCAGCCTGGAACCCATCACAGCCGAGGGCTCAAGAAGTCTTCGGGGTGCTCGAGAGGGTGTCTGCCGTAGCACCCCTAACGAGATAGCGGCGTTTCGCGCAGTCGTTATTGCAAGTCATATCAGCAAAAGCAATCACTTTCTCAGCAGCAGGCATTGCGAGCCCAGCGGCAGCTCTACATGAAGGTACCAATAGCCCAGGAAGGCCGCCGACCGCGGGAATTCGCGCCGCCCCCATCCCGCCAGCGTACACGAGACTTCTAGGGCACCCTGGACGACATCGAGGGACTGGAATAATTGGCATTCGCTGTGTCACAGGCCTCGTTGGCCTAGGGGTATGATTCCTGCATAGGGTGCAGGAGGTCCCGGGTTCAAATCCCGGACGAGTCCTAGCGTTTTGTGCACACTGATCGCACGTCAGTGGCTGAGTCAGCGCAAAAAGCTCGCCGTCAATATCAAATGAATTTCTTATTCGATGTGAGCAATTGACACTCGGGTCCGACGCCTGAAGGCGATTACGAGGGTTTCGGGTACAGATGGTAGCAGATGCATGTTAGTACGTCTTGCTTAAAGTAATGAAAAAGTGTTTCCGCCCGGGATCGAACCGGGGACCTTCTGCGTGTTAGGCAGACGTGATAACCGCTACACCACGGAAACTGCTTGTGTGCACCTTACTTCACAGACAACTTGTAGTGATGTTGCCATCGTAACTAAAAAATTCAATAAATGTGGTACTTGCATAACGAAGAGACATGCAGCAGATCCACACACGACGTGGCTCATTGGAGGACAATACGACATAGGCAGGAAAGTACTGTTCCCGCCCGGGATCGAACCGGGGACCTTCTGCGTGTGAAGCAGACGTGATAACCGCTACACTACGGAAACGACGGACCCGAGGAGTCCATCCTTGTTCACTCGAACTTGCCTCAGACTTTCTCTCGTCCGCGAATGCACAAACGACAGTTCTTTTGTCAGCCTGGAACCCATCACAGCCGAGGGCTCAAGAAGTCTTCGGGGTGCTCGAGAGGGTGTCTGCCGTAGCACCCCTAACGAGATAGCGGCGTTTCGCGCAGTCGTTATTGCAAGTCATATCAGCAAAAGCAATCACTTTCTCAGCAGCAGGCATTGCGAGCCCAGCGGCAGCTCTACATGAAGGTACCAATAGCCCAGGAAGGCCGCCGACCGCGGGAATTCGCGCCGCCCCCATCCCGCCAGCGTACACGAGACTTCTAGGGCACCCTGGACGACATCGAGGGACTGGAATAATTGGCATTCGCTGTGTCACAGGCCTCGTTGGCCTAGGGGTATGATTCCTGCTTAGGGTGCAGGAGGTCCCGGGTTCAAATCCCGGACGAGTCCTAGCGTTTTGTGCACACTGATCGCACGTCAGTGGCTGAGTCAGCGCAAAAAGCTCGCCGTCAATATCAAATGAATTTCTTATTCGATGTGAGCAATTGACACTCGGGTCCGACGCCTGAAGGCGATTACGAGGGTTTCGGGTACAGATGGTAGCAGATGCATGTTAGTACGTCTTGCTTAAAGTAATGAAAAAGTGTTTCCGCCCGGGATCGAACCGGGGACCTTCTGCGTGTTAGGCAGACGTGATAACCGCTACACCACGGAAACTGCTTGTGTGCACCTTACTTCACAGACAACTTGTAGTGATGTTGCCATCGTAACTAAAAAATTCAATAAATGTGGTACTTGCATAACGAAGAGACATGCAGCAGATCCACACACGACGTGGCTCATTGGAGGACAATACGACATAGGCAGGAAAGTACTGTTCCCGCCCGGGATCGAACCGGGGACCTTCTGCGTGTGAAGCAGACGTGATAACCGCTACACTACGGAAACGACGGACCCGAGGAGTCCATCCTTGTTCACTCGAACTTGCCTCAGACTTTCTCTCGTCCGCGAATGCACAAACGACAGTTCTTTTGTCAGCCTGGAACCCATCACAGCCGAGGGCTCAAGAAGTCTTCGGGGTGCTCGAGAGGGTGTCTGCCGTAGCACCCCTAACGAGATAGCGGCGTTTCGCGCAGTCGTTATTGCAAGTCATATCAGCAAAAGCAATCACTTTCTCAGCAGCAGGCATTGCGAGCCCAGCGGCAGCTCTACATGAAGGTACCAATAGCCCAGGAAGGCCGCCGACCGCGGGAATTCGCGCCGCCCCCATCCCGCCAGCGTACACGAGACTTCTAGGGCACCCTGGACGACATCGAGGGACTGGAATAATTGGCATTCGCTGTGTCACAGGCCTCGTTGGCCTAGGGGTATGATTCCTGCTTAGGGTGCAGGAGGTCCCGGGTTCAAATCCCGGACGAGTCCTAGCGTTTTGTGCACACTGATCGCACGTCAGTGGCTGAGTCAGCGCAAAAAGCTCGCCGTCAATATCAAATGAATTTCTTATTCGATGTGAGCAATTGACACTCGGGTCCGACGCGTGAAGGCGATTACGAGGGTTTCGGGTACAGATGGTAGCAGATGCATGTTAGTACGTCTTGCTTAAAGTGATGAAAAAGTGTTTCGTCCCGGGATCTAACCGGGGACCTTCTGCGTGTTAGGCAGACGTGATAACCGCTACACCACGGAAACTGCTTGTGTGCACCTTACTTCACAGACAACTTGTAGTGATGTTGCCATCGTAACTAAAAAATTCAATAAATGTGGTACTTGCAAAACGAAGGGACATGCAGCAGATCCACACACGACGTGGCTCATTGGAGGACAATACGACATAGGCAGGAAAGTACTGTTCCCGCCCGGGATCGAACCGGGGACCTTCTGCGTGTGAAGCAGACGTGATAACCGCTACACTACGGAAACGACGGACCCGAGGAGTCCATCCTTGTTCACTCGAACTTGCCTCAGACTTTCTCTCGTCCGCGAATGCACACACGACAGTTCTTTTGTCAGCCTGGAACCCATCACAGCCGAGGGCTCAAGAAGTCTTCGGGGTGCTCGAGAGGGTGTCTGCCGTAGCACCCCTAACGAGATAGCGGCGTTTCGCGCAGTCGTTATTGCAAGTCATATCAGCAAAAGCAATCACTTTCTCAGCAGCAGGCATTGCGAGCCCAGCGGCAGCTCTACATGAAGGTACCAATAGCCCAGGAAGGCCGCCGACCGCGGGAATTCGCGCCGCCCCCATCCCGCCAGCGTACACGAGACTTCTAGGGCACCCTGGACGACATCGAGGGACTGGAATAATTGGCATTCGCTGTGTCACAGGCCTCGTTGGCCTAGGGGTATGATTCCTGCTTAGGGTGCAGGAGGTCCCGGGTTCAAATCCCGGACGAGTCCTAGCGTTTTGTGCACACTGATCGCACGTCAGTGGCTGAGTCAGCGCAAAAAGCTCGCCGTCAATATCAAATGAATTTCTTATTCGATGTGAGCAATTGACACTCGGGTCCGACGCCTGAAGGCGATTACGAGGGTTTCGGGTACAGATGGTAGCAGATGCATGTTAGTACGTCTTGCTTAAAGTAATGAAAAAGTGTTTCCGCCCGGGATCGAACCGGGGACCTTCTGCGTGTTAGGCAGACGTGATAACCGCTACACCACGGAAACTGCTTGTGTGCACCTTACTTCACAGACAACTTGTAGTGATGTTGCCATCGTAACTAAAAAATTCAATAAATGTGGTACTTGCATAACGAAGAGACATGCAGCAGATCCACACACGACGTGGCTCATTGGAGGACAATACGACATAGGCAGGAAAGTACTGTTCCCGCCCGGGATCGAACCGGGGACCTTCTGCGTGTGAAGCAGACGTGATAACCGCTACACTACGGAAACGACGGACCCGAGGAGGCCATCCTTGTTCACTCGAACTTGCCTCAGACTTTCTCTCTTCCGCGAATGCACACACGACCGTTCTTTTGTCAGCCTGGAACCCATCACAGCCGAGGGCTCAAGAAGTCTTCGGGGTGCTCGAGAGGGTGTCTGCCGTAGCACCCCTAACGAGATAGCGGCGTTTCGCGCAGTCGTTATTGCAAGTCATATCAGCAAAAGCAATCACTTTCTCAGCAGCAGGCATTGCGAGCCCAGCGGCAGCTCTACATGAAGGTACCAATAGCCCAGGAAGGCCGCCGACCGCGGGAATTCGCGCCGCCCCCATCCCGCCAGCGTACACGAGACTTCTAGGGCACCCTGGACGACATCGAGGGACTGGAATAATTGGCATTCGCTGTGTCACAGGCCTCGTTGGCCTAGGGGTATGATTCCTGCTTAGGGTGCAGGAGGTCCCGGGTTCAAATCCCGGACGAGTCCTAGCGTTTTGTGCACACTGATCGCACGTCAGTGGCTGAGTCAGCGCAAAAAGCTCGCCGTCAATATCAAATGAATTTCTTATTCGATGTGAGCAATTGACACTCGGGTCCGACGCCTGAAGGCGATTACGAGGGTTTCGGGTACAGATGGTAGCAGAAGCATGTTAGTACGTCTTGCTTAAAGTAATGAAAAAGTGTTTCCGCCCGGGATCGAACCGGGGACCTTCTGCGTGTTAGGCAGACGTGATAACCGCTACACCACGGAAACTGCTTGTGTGCACCTTACTTCACAGACAACTTGTAGTGATGTTGCCATCGTAACTAAAAAATTCAATAAATGTGGTACTTGCATAACGAAGAGACATGCAGCAGATCCACACACGACGTGGCTCATTGGAGGACAATACGACATAGGCAGGAAAGTACTGTTCCCGCCCGGGATCGAACCGGGGACCTTCTGCGTGTGAAGCAGACGTGATAACCGCTACACTACGGAAACGACGGACCCGAGGAGTCCATCCTTGTTCACTCGAACTTGCCTCAGACTTTCTCTCGTCCGCGAATGCACAAACGACAGTTCTTTTGTCAGCCTGGAACCCATCACAGCCGAGGGCTCAAGAAGTCTTCGGGGTGCTCGAGAGGGTGTCTGCCGTAGCACCCCTAACGAGATAGCGGCGTTTCGCGCAGTCGTTATTGCAAGTCATATCAGCAAAAGCAATCACTTTCTCAGTAGCAGGCAGTGCGAGCCCAGCGGCAGCTCTACATGAAGGTACCAATAGCCCAGGAAGGCCGCCGACCGCGGGAATTCGCGCCGCCCCCATCCCGCCAGCGTACACGAGACTTCTAGGGCACCCTGGACGACATCGAGGGACTGGAATAATTGGCATCCGCCGTGTCACAGGGCTCGTTGGTCTAGGGTTATGATTCCTGCTTAGGGTGCAGGAGGTCCCGGGTTCAAATCCCGGACGAGCCCTAGCGTTTTGTGCACACTGATCGCACGTCAGTGGCTGAGTCAGCGCAAAAAGCTCGCCGTCAATATCAAATGAATTTCTTATTCGATGTGAGCAATTGACACTCGGGTCCGACGCCTGAAGGCGATTACGAGGGTTTCGGGTACAGATGGTAGCAGATGCATGTTAGTACGTCTTGCTTAAAGTGATGAAAAAGTGTTTCCGCCCGGGATCGAACCGGGGACCTTCTGCGTGTTAGGCAGACGCGATAACCGCTACACCACGGAAACAGCTTGTGTGCACCTTACTTCACAGACAACTTGTAGTGATGTTGCCATCGTAACTAAAAAATTCAATAAATGTGGTACTTGCAAAACGAAGGGACATGCAGCAGATCCACACACGACGTGGCTCATTGGAGGACAATACGACATAGGCAGGAAAGTACTGCTCCCGCCTGGGATCGAACCGGGGACCTTCTGCGTGTGAAGCAGACGTGATAACCGCTACACTACGGAAACGACGGACACGAGGAGTCCATCCTTGTTCACTCGAACTTGCCTCAGACTTTCTCTCGTCCGCGAATGCACACACGACAGTTCTTTTGTCAGCCTGGAACCCATCACAGCCGAGGGCTCAAGAAGTCTTCGGGGTGCTCGAGAGGGTGTCTGCCGTAGCACCCCTAACGAGATAGCGGCGTTTCGCGCAGTCGTTATTGCAAGTCATATCAGCAAAAGCAATCACTTTCTCAGCAGCAGGCATTGCGAGCCCCGCGGCAGCTCTACATGAAGGTACCAATAGCCCAGGAAGGCCGCCGACCGCGGGAATTCGCGCCGCCCCCATCCCGCAAGCGTACACGAGACTTTCAGGGCAGCCTGGACGACATCGAGGGACTGGAATAATTGGCATTCGCCGGGTCACAGGGCTCGTTGGTCTAGGGGTATGATTCCTGCTTAGGGTGCAGGAGGTCCCGGGTTCAAATCCCGGACGAGCCCTAGCGTTTTGTGCAAACTGATCGCACGTCAGTGGCTGAGTCAGCGCAACAAGCTCGCCGTCAATATCAAATGAATTTCTTATTCGATGTGAGCAATTGACACTCTGGTCCGACACGTGAAGGCGATTACGAGGGTTTCGGGTACAGATGGTAGCAGATGCATGTTAGTACGTCTTGCTTAAAGTGATGAAAAAGTGTTTCGTCCCGGGATCTAACCGGGGACCTTCTGCGTGTTAGGCAGACGTGATAACCGCTACACCACGGAAACTGCTTGTGTGCACCTTACTTCACAGACAACTTGTAGTGATGTTGCCATCGTAACTAAAAAATTCAATAAATGTGGTACTTGCAAAACGAAGGGACATGCAGCAGATCCACACACGACGTGGCTCATTGGAGGACAATACGACATAGGCAGGAAAGTACTGTTCCCGCCCGGGATCGAACCGGGGACCTTCTGCGTGTGAAGCAGACGTGATAACCGCTACACTACGGAAACGACGGACCCGAGGAGTCCATCCTTGTTCACTCGAACTTGCCTCAGACTTTCTCTCGTCCGCGAATGCACAAACGACAGTTCTTTTGTCAGCCTGGAACCCATCACAGCCGAGGGCTCAAGAAGTCTTCGGGGTGCTCGAGAGGGTGTCTGCCGTAGCACCCCTAACGAGATAGCGGCGTTTCGCGCAGTCGTTATTGCAAGTCATATCAGCAAAAGCAATCACTTTCTCAGTAGCAGGCAGTGCGAGCCCAGCGGCAGCTCTACATGAAGGTACCAATAGCCCAGGAAGGCCGCCGACCGCGGGAATTCGCGCCGCCCCCATCCCGCCAGCGTACACGAGACTTCTAGGGCACCCTGGACGACATCGAGGGACTGGAATAATTGGCATCCGCCGTGTCACAGGGCTCGTTGGTCTAGGGTTATGATTCCTGCTTAGGGTGCAGGAGGTCCCGGGTTCAAATCCCGGACGAGCCCTAGCGTTTTGTGCACACTGATCGCACGTCAGTGGCTGAGTCAGCGCAAAAAGCTCGCCGTCAATATCAAATGAATTTCTTATTCGATGTGAGCAATTGACACTCGGGTCCGACGCCTGAAGGCGATTACGAGGGTTTCGGGTACAGATGGTAGCAGATGCATGTTAGTACGTCTTGCTTAAAGTGATGAAAAAGTGTTTCCGCCCGGGATCGAACCGGGGACCTTCTGCGTGTTAGGCAGACGCGATAACCGCTACACCACGGAAACAGCTTGTGTGCACCTTACTTCACAGACAACTTGTAGTGATGTTGCCATCGTAACTAAAAAATTCAATAAATGTGGTACTTGCAAAACGAAGGGACATGCAGCAGATCCACACACGACGTGGCTCATTGGAGGACAATACGACATAGGCAGGAAAGTACTGCTCCCGCCTGGGATCGAACCGGGGACCTTCTGCGTGTGAAGCAGACGTGATAACCGCTACACTACGGAAACGACGGACACGAGGAGTCCATCCTTGTTCACTCGAACTTGCCTCAGACTTTCTCTCGTCCGCGAATGCACACACGACAGTTCTTTTGTCAGCCTGGAACCCATCACAGCCGAGGGCTCAAGAAGTCTTCGGGGTGCTCGAGAGGGTGTCTGCCGTAGCACCCCTAACGAGATAGCGGCGTTTCGCGCAGTCGTTATTGCAAGTCATATCAGCAAAAGCAATCACTTTCTCAGCAGCAGGCATTGCGAGCCCAGCGGCAGCTCTACATGAAGGTACCAATAGCCCAGGAAGGCCGCCGACCGCGGGAATTCGCGCCGCCCCCATCCCGCCAGCGTACACGAGACTTCTAGGGCACCCTGGACGACATCGAGGGACTGGAATAATTGGCATTCGCTGTGTCACAGGCCTCGTTGGCCTAGGGGTATGATTCCTGCTTAGGGTGCAGGAGGTCCCGGGTTCAAATCCCGGACGAGTCCTAGCGTTTTGTGCACACTGATCGCACGTCAGTGGCTGAGTCAGCGCAAAAAGCTCGCCGTCAATATCAAATGAATTTCTTATTCGATGTGAGCAATTGACACTCGGGTCCGACGCCTGAAGGCGATTACGAGGGTTTCGGGTACAGATGGTAGCAGAAGCATGTTAGTACGTCTTGCTTAAAGTAATGAAAAAGTGTTTCCGCCCGGGATCGAACCGGGGACCTTCTGCGTGTTAGGCAGACGTGATAACCGCTACACCACGGAAACTGCTTGTGTGCACCTTACTTCACAGACAACTTGTAGTGATGTTGCCATCGTAACTAAAAAATTCAATAAATGTGGTACTTGCATAACGAAGAGACATGCAGCAGATCCACACACGACGTGGCTCATTGGAGGACAATACGACATAGGCAGGAAAGTACTGTTCCCGCCCGGGATCGAACCGGGGACCTTCTGCGTGTGAAGCAGACGTGATAACCGCTACACTACGGAAACGACGGACCCGAGGAGTCCATCCTTGTTCACTCGAACTTGCCTCAGACTTTCTCTCGTCCGCGAATGCACAAACGACAGTTCTTTTGTCAGCCTGGAACCCATCACAGCCGAGGGCTCAAGAAGTCTTCGGGGTGCTCGAGAGGGTGTCTGCCGTAGCACCCCTAACGAGATAGCGGCGTTTCGCGCAGTCGTTATTGCAAGTCATATCAGCAAAAGCAATCACTTTCTCAGTAGCAGGCAGTGCGAGCCCAGCGGCAGCTCTACATGAAGGTACCAATAGCCCAGGAAGGCCGCCGACCGCGGGAATTCGCGCCGCCCCCATCCCGCCAGCGTACACGAGACTTCTAGGGCACCCTGGACGACATCGAGGGACTGGAATAATTGGCATCCGCCGTGTCACAGGGCTCGTTGGTCTAGGGTTATGATTCCTGCTTAGGGTGCAGGAGGTCCCGGGTTCAAATCCCGGACGAGCCCTAGCGTTTTGTGCACACTGATCGCACGTCAGTGGCTGAGTCAGCGCAAAAAGCTCGCCGTCAATATCAAATGAATTTCTTATTCGATGTGAGCAATTGACACTCGGGTCCGACGCCTGAAGGCGATTACGAGGGTTTCGGGTACAGATGGTAGCAGATGCATGTTAGTACGTCTTGCTTAAAGTGATGAAAAAGTGTTTCCGCCCGGGATCGAACCGGGGACCTTCTGCGTGTTAGGCAGACGCGATAACCGCTACACCACGGAAACAGCTTGTGTGCACCTTACTTCACAGACAACTTGTAGTGATGTTGCCATCGTAACTAAAAAATTCAATAAATGTGGTACTTGCAAAACGAAGGGACATGCAGCAGATCCACACACGACGTGGCTCATTGGAGGACAATACGACATAGGCAGGAAAGTACTGCTCCCGCCTGGGATCGAACCGGGGACCTTCTGCGTGTGAAGCAGACGTGATAACCGCTACACTACGGAAACGACGGACACGAGGAGTCCATCCTTGTTCACTCGAACTTGCCTCAGACTTTCTCTCGTCCGCGAATGCACACACGACAGTTCTTTTGTCAGCCTGGAACCCATCACAGCCGAGGGCTCAAGAAGTCTTCGGGGTGCTCGAGAGGGTGTCTGCCGTAGCACCCCTAACGAGATAGCGGCGTTTCGCGCAGTCGTTATTGCAAGTCATATCAGCAAAAGCAATCACTTTCTCAGCAGCAGGCATTGCGAGCCCCGCGGCAGCTCTACATGAAGGTACCAATAGCCCAGGAAGGCCGCCGACCGCGGGAATTCGCGCCGCCCCCATCCCGCCAGCGTACACGAGACTTCTAGGGCACCCTGGACGACATCGAGGGACTGGAATAATTGGCATCCGCCGTGTCACAGGGCTCGTTGGTCTAGGGTTATGATTCCTGCTTAGGGTGCAGGAGGTCCCGGGTTCAAATCCCGGACGAGCCCTAGCGTTTTGTGCACACTGATCGCACGTCAGTGGCTGAGTCAGCGCAAAAAGCTCGCCGTCAATATCAAATGAATTTCTTATTCGATGTGAGCAATTGACACTCGGGTCCGACGCCTGAAGGCGATTACGAGGGTTTCGGGTACAGATGGTAGCAGATGCATGTTAGTACGTCTTGCTTAAAGTGATGAAAAAGTGTTTCCGCCCGGGATCGAACCGGGGACCTTCTGCGTGTTAGGCAGACGCGATAACCGCTACACCACGGAAACAGCTTGTGTGCACCTTACTTCACAGACAACTTGTAGTGATGTTGCCATCGTAACTAAAAAATTCAATAAATGTGGTACTTGCAAAACGAAGGGACATGCAGCAGATCCACACACGACGTGGCTCATTGGAGGACAATACGACATAGGCAGGAAAGTACTGCTCCCGCCTGGGATCGAACCGGGGACCTTCTGCGTGTGAAGCAGACGTGATAACCGCTACACTACGGAAACGACGGACACGAGGAGTCCATCCTTGTTCACTCGAACTTGCCTCAGACTTTCTCTCGTCCGCGAATGCACACACGACAGTTCTTTTGTCAGCCTGGAACCCATCACAGCCGAGGGCTCAAGAAGTCTTCGGGGTGCTCGAGAGGGTGTCTGCCGTAGCACCCCTAACGAGATAGCGGCGTTTCGCGCAGTCGTTATTGCAAGTCATATCAGCAAAAGCAATCACTTTCTCAGCAGCAGGCATTGCGAGCCCCGCGGCAGCTCTACATGAAGGTACCAATAGCCCAGGAAGGCCGCCGACCGCGGGAATTCGCGCCGCCCCCATCCCGCAAGCGTACACGAGACTTTCAGGGCAGCCTGGACGACATCGAGGGACTGGAATAATTGGCATTCGCCGGGTCACAGGGCTCGTTGGTCTAGGGGTATGATTCCTGCTTAGGGTGCAGGAGGTCCCGGGTTCAAATCCCGGACGAGCCCTAGCGTTTTGTGCAAACTGATCGCACGTCAGTGGCTGAGTCAGCGCAACAAGCTCGCCGTCAATATCAAATGAATTTCTTATTCGATGTGAGCAATTGACACTCTGGTCCGACACGTGAAGGCGATTACGAGGGTTTCGGGTACAGATGGTAGCAGATGCATGTTAGTACGTCTTGCTTAAAGTGATGAAAAAGTGTTTCGTCCCGGGATCTAACCGGGGACCTTCTGCGTGTTAGGCAGACGTGATAACCGCTACACCACGGAAACTGCTTGTGTGCACCTTACTTCACAGACAACTTGTAGTGATGTTGCCATCGTAACTAAAAAATTCAATAAATGTGGTACTTGCAAAACGAAGGGACATGCAGCAGATCCACACACGACGTGGCTCATTGGAGGACAATACGACATAGGCAGGAAAGTACTGTTCCCGCCCGGGATCGAACCGGGGACCTTCTGCGTGTGAAGCAGACGTGATAACCGCTACACTACGGAAACGACGGACCCGAGGAGTCCATCCTTGTTCACTCGAACTTGCCTCAGACTTTCTCTCGTCCGCGAATGCACAAACGACAGTTCTTTTGTCAGCCTGGAACCCATCACAGCCGAGGGCTCAAGAAGTCTTCGGGGTGCTCGAGAGGGTGTCTGCCGTAGCACCCCTAACGAGATAGCGGCGTTTCGCGCAGTCGTTATTGCAAGTCATATCAGCAAAAGCAATCACTTTCTCAGTAGCAGGCAGTGCGAGCCCAGCGGCAGCTCTACATGAAGGTACCAATAGCCCAGGAAGGCCGCCGACCGCGGGAATTCGCGCCGCCCCCATCCCGCCAGCGTACACGAGACTTCTAGGGCACCCTGGACGACATCGAGGGACTGGAATAATTGGCATTCGCCGGGTCACAGGGCTCGTTGGTCTAGGGGTATGATTCCTGCTTAGGGTGCAGGAGGTCCCGGGTTCAAATCCCGGACGAGCCCTAGCGTTTTGTGCAAACTGATCGCACGTCAGTGGCTGAGTCAGCGCAACAAGCTCGCCGTCAATATCAAATGAATTTCTTATTCGATGTGAGCAATTGACACTCTGGTCCGACACGTGAAGGCGATTACGAGGGTTTCGGGTACAGATGGTAGCAGATGCATGTTAGTACGTCTTGCTTAAAGTGATGAAAAAGTGTTTCGTCCCGGGATCTAACCGGGGACCTTCTGCGTGTTAGGCAGACGTGATAACCGCTACACCACGGAAACTGCTTGTGTGCACCTTACTTCACAGACAACTTGTAGTGATGTTGCCATCGTAACTAAAAAATTCAATAAATGTGGTACTTGCAAAACGAAGGGACATGCAGCAGATCCACACACGACGTGGCTCATTGGAGGACAATACGACATAGGCAGGAAAGTACTGTTCCCGCCCGGGATCGAACCGGGGACCTTCTGCGTGTGAAGCAGACGTGATAACCGCTACACTACGGAAACGACGGACCCGAGGAGTCCATCCTTGTTCACTCGAACTTGCCTCAGACTTTCTCTCGTCCGCGAATGCACAAACGACAGTTCTTTTGTCAGCCTGGAACCCATCACAGCCGAGGGCTCAAGAAGTCTTCGGGGTGCTCGAGAGGGTGTCTGCCGTAGCACCCCTAACGAGATAGCGGCGTTTCGCGCAGTCGTTATTGCAAGTCATATCAGCAAAAGCAATCACTTTCTCAGTAGCAGGCAGTGCGAGCCCAGCGGCAGCTCTACATGAAGGTACCAATAGCCCAGGAAGGCCGCCGACCGCGGGAATTCGCGCCGCCCCCATCCCGCCAGCGTACACGAGACTTCTAGGGCACCCTGGACGACATCGAGGGACTGGAATAATTGGCATCCGCCGTGTCACAGGGCTCGTTGGTCTAGGGTTATGATTCCTGCTTAGGGTGCAGGAGGTCCCGGGTTCAAATCCCGGACGAGCCCTAGCGTTTTGTGCACACTGATCGCACGTCAGTGGCTGAGTCAGCGCAAAAAGCTCGCCGTCAATATCAAATGAATTTCTTATTCGATGTGAGCAATTGACACTCGGGTCCGACGCCTGAAGGCGATTACGAGGGTTTCGGGTACAGATGGTAGCAGATGCATGTTAGTACGTCTTGCTTAAAGTGATGAAAAAGTGTTTCCGCCCGGGATCGAACCGGGGACCTTCTGCGTGTTAGGCAGACGCGATAACCGCTACACCACGGAAACAGCTTGTGTGCACCTTACTTCACAGACAACTTGTAGTGATGTTGCCATCGTAACTAAAAAATTCAATAAATGTGGTACTTGCAAAACGAAGGGACATGCAGCAGATCCACACACGACGTGGCTCATTGGAGGACAATACGACATAGGCAGGAAAGTACTGCTCCCGCCTGGGATCGAACCGGGGACCTTCTGCGTGTGAAGCAGACGTGATAACCGCTACACTACGGAAACGACGGACACGAGGAGTCCATCCTTGTTCACTCGAACTTGCCTCAGACTTTCTCTCGTCCGCGAATGCACACACGACAGTTCTTTTGTCAGCCTGGAACCCATCACAGCCGAGGGCTCAAGAAGTCTTCGGGGTGCTCGAGAGGGTGTCTGCCGTAGCACCCCTAACGAGATAGCGGCGTTTCGCGCAGTCGTTATTGCAAGTCATATCAGCAAAAGCAATCACTTTCTCAGCAGCAGGCATTGCGAGCCCCGCGGCAGCTCTACATGAAGGTACCAATAGCCCAGGAAGGCCGCCGACCGCGGGAATTCGCGCCGCCCCCATCCCGCAAGCGTACACGAGACTTTCAGGGCAGCCTGGACGACATCGAGGGACTGGAATAATTGGCATTCGCCGGGTCACAGGGCTCGTTGGTCTAGGGGTATGATTCCTGCTTAGGGTGCAGGAGGTCCCGGGTTCAAATCCCGGACGAGCCCTAGCGTTTTGTGCAAACTGATCGCACGTCAGTGGCTGAGTCAGCGCAACAAGCTCGCCGTCAATATCAAATGAATTTCTTATTCGATGTGAGCAATTGACACTCTGGTCCGACACGTGAAGGCGATTACGAGGGTTTCGGGTACAGATGGTAGCAGATGCATGTTAGTACGTCTTGCTTAAAGTGATGAAAAAGTGTTTCGTCCCGGGATCTAACCGGGGACCTTCTGCGTGTTAGGCAGACGTGATAACCGCTACACCACGGAAACTGCTTGTGTGCACCTTACTTCACAGACAACTTGTAGTGATGTTGCCATCGTAACTAAAAAATTCAATAAATGTGGTACTTGCAAAACGAAGGGACATGCAGCAGATCCACACACGACGTGGCTCATTGGAGGACAATACGACATAGGCAGGAAAGTACTGTTCCCGCCCGGGATCGAACCGGGGACCTTCTGCGTGTGAAGCAGACGTGATAACCGCTACACTACGGAAACGACGGACCCGAGGAGTCCATCCTTGTTCACTCGAACTTGCCTCAGACTTTCTCTCGTCCGCGAATGCACAAACGACAGTTCTTTTGTCAGCCTGGAACCCATCACAGCCGAGGGCTCAAGAAGTCTTCGGGGTGCTCGAGAGGGTGTCTGCCGTAGCACCCCTAACGAGATAGCGGCGTTTCGCGCAGTCGTTATTGCAAGTCATATCAGCAAAAGCAATCACTTTCTCAGTAGCAGGCAGTGCGAGCCCAGCGGCAGCTCTACATGAAGGTACCAATAGCCCAGGAAGGCCGCCGACCGCGGGAATTCGCGCCGCCCCCATCCCGCCAGCGTACACGAGACTTCTAGGGCACCCTGGACGACATCGAGGGACTGGAATAATTGGCATCCGCCGTGTCACAGGGCTCGTTGGTCTAGGGTTATGATTCCTGCTTAGGGTGCAGGAGGTCCCGGGTTCAAATCCCGGACGAGCCCTAGCGTTTTGTGCACACTGATCGCACGTCAGTGGCTGAGTCAGCGCAAAAAGCTCGCCGTCAATATCAAATGAATTTCTTATTCGATGTGAGCAATTGACACTCGGGTCCGACGCCTGAAGGCGATTACGAGGGTTTCGGGTACAGATGGTAGCAGATGCATGTTAGTACGTCTTGCTTAAAGTGATGAAAAAGTGTTTCCGCCCGGGATCGAACCGGGGACCTTCTGCGTGTTAGGCAGACGCGATAACCGCTACACCACGGAAACAGCTTGTGTGCACCTTACTTCACAGACAACTTGTAGTGATGTTGCCATCGTAACTAAAAAATTCAATAAATGTGGTACTTGCAAAACGAAGGGACATGCAGCAGATCCACACACGACGTGGCTCATTGGAGGACAATACGACATAGGCAGGAAAGTACTGCTCCCGCCTGGGATCGAACCGGGGACCTTCTGCGTGTGAAGCAGACGTGATAACCGCTACACTACGGAAACGACGGACACGAGGAGTCCATCCTTGTTCACTCGAACTTGCCTCAGACTTTCTCTCGTCCGCGAATGCACACACGACAGTTCTTTTGTCAGCCTGGAACCCATCACAGCCGAGGGCTCAAGAAGTCTTCGGGGTGCTCGAGAGGGTGTCTGCCGTAGCACCCCTAACGAGATAGCGGCGTTTCGCGCAGTCGTTATTGCAAGTCATATCAGCAAAAGCAATCACTTTCTCAGCAGCAGGCATTGCGAGCCCCGCGGCAGCTCTACATGAAGGTACCAATAGCCCAGGAAGGCCGCCGACCGCGGGAATTCGCGCCGCCCCCATCCCGCAAGCGTACACGAGACTTTCAGGGCAGCCTGGACGACATCGAGGGACTGGAATAATTGGCATTCGCCGGGTCACAGGGCTCGTTGGTCTAGGGGTATGATTCCTGCTTAGGGTGCAGGAGGTCCCGGGTTCAAATCCCGGACGAGCCCTAGCGTTTTGTGCAAACTGATCGCACGTCAGTGGCTGAGTCAGCGCAACAAGCTCGCCGTCAATATCAAATGAATTTCTTATTCGATGTGAGCAATTGACACTCTGGTCCGACACGTGAAGGCGATTACGAGGGTTTCGGGTACAGATGGTAGCAGATGCATGTTAGTACGTCTTGCTTAAAGTGATGAAAAAGTGTTTCGTCCCGGGATCTAACCGGGGACCTTCTGCGTGTTAGGCAGACGTGATAACCGCTACACCACGGAAACTGCTTGTGTGCACCTTACTTCACAGACAACTTGTAGTGATGTTGCCATCGTAACTAAAAAATTCAATAAATGTGGTACTTGCAAAACGAAGGGACATGCAGCAGATCCACACACGACGTGGCTCATTGGAGGACAATACGACATAGGCAGGAAAGTACTGTTCCCGCCCGGGATCGAACCGGGGACCTTCTGCGTGTGAAGCAGACGTGATAACCGCTACACTACGGAAACGACGGACCCGAGGAGTCCATCCTTGTTCACTCGAACTTGCCTCAGACTTTCTCTCGTCCGCGAATGCACAAACGACAGTTCTTTTGTCAGCCTGGAACCCATCACAGCCGAGGGCTCAAGAAGTCTTCGGGGTGCTCGAGAGGGTGTCTGCCGTAGCACCCCTAACGAGATAGCGGCGTTTCGCGCAGTCGTTATTGCAAGTCATATCAGCAAAAGCAATCACTTTCTCAGCAGCAGGCATTGCGAGCCCCGCGGCAGCTCTACATGAAGGTACCAATAGCCCAGGAAGGCCGCCGACCGCGGGAATTCGCGCCGCCCCCATCCCGCAAGCGTACACGAGACTTTCAGGGCAGCCTGGACGACATCGAGGGACTGGAATAATTGGCATTCGCCGGGTCACAGGGCTCGTTGGTCTAGGGGTATGATTCCTGCTTAGGGTGCAGGAGGTCCCGGGTTCAAATCCCGGACGAGCCCTAGCGTTTTGTGCAAACTGATCGCACGTCAGTGGCTGAGTCAGCGCAACAAGCTCGCCGTCAATATCAAATGAATTTCTTATTCGATGTGAGCAATTGACACTCTGGTCCGACACGTGAAGGCGATTACGAGGGTTTCGGCAGATGGTAGCAGATGCATGTTAGTACGTCTTGCTTAAAGTGATGAAAAAGTGTTTTCGTCCCGGGATCTAACCGGGGACCTTCTGCGTGTTAGGCAGACGTGATAACCGCTACACCACGGAAACTGCTTGTGTGCACCTTACTTCACAGACAACTTGTAGTGATGTTGCCATCGTAACTAAAAAATTCAATAAATGTGGTACTTGCAAAACGAAGGGACATGCAGCAGATCCACACACGACGTGGCTCATTGGAGGACAATACGACATAGGCAGGAAAGTACTGTTCCCGCCCGGGATCGAACCGGGGACCTTCTGCGTGTGAAGCAGACGTGATAACCGCTACACTACGGAAACGACGGACCCGAGGAGTCCATCCTTGTTCACTCGAACTTGCCTCAGACTTTCTCTCGTCCGCGAATGCACAAACGACAGTTCTTTTGTCAGCCTGGAACCCATCACAGCCGAGGGCTCAAGAAGTCTTCGGGGTGCTCGAGAGGGTGTCTGCCGTAGCACCCCTAACGAGATAGCGGCGTTTCGCGCAGTCGTTATTGCAAGTCATATCAGCAAAAGCAATCACTTTCTCAGTAGCAGGCAGTGCGAGCCCAGCGGCAGCTCTACATGAAGGTACCAATAGCCCAGGAAGGCCGCCGACCGCGGGAATTCGCGCCGCCCCCATCCCGCCAGCGTACACGAGACTTCTAGGGCACCCTGGACGACATCGAGGGACTGGAATAATTGGCATCCGCCGTGTCACAGGGCTCGTTGGTCTAGGGTTATGATTCCTGCTTAGGGTGGCAGGAGGTCCCGGGTTCAAATCCCGGACGAGCCCTAGCGTTTTGTGCACACTGATCGCACGTCAGTGGCTGAGTCAGCGCAAAAAGCTCGCCGTCAATATCAAATGAATTTCTTATTCGATGTGAGCAATTGACACTCGGGTCCGACGCCTGAAGGCGATTACGAGGGTTCGGGTACAGATGGTAGCAGATGCATGTTAGTACGTCTTGCTTAAAGTGATGAAAAAGTGTTTCCGCCCGGGATCGAACCGGGGACCTTCTGCGTGTTAGGCAGACGCGATAACCGCTACACCACGGAAAACAGCTTGTGTGCACCTTACTTCACAGACAACTTGTAGTGATGTTGCCATCGTAACTAAAAAATTCAATAAATGTGGTACTTGCAAAACGAAGGGACATGCAGCCACACACGACGTGGCTCATTGGAGGACAATACGACATAGGCAGGAAAATACTGTTCCCGCCCGGGATCGAACCGGGGACCTTCTGCGTGTGAAGCAGACGTGATAACCGCTACACTACGGAAACGACGGACCCGAGGAGTCCATCCTTGTTCACTCGAACTTGCCTCAGACTTTCTCTCGTCCGCGAATGCACACACGACAGTTCTTTTGTCAGCCTGGAGCCCATCACAGCCGAGGGCTCAAGAAGTCTTCGGGGTGCTCGAGAGGGTGTCTGCCGTAGCACCCCTAACGAGATAGCGGCGTTTCGCGCAGTCGTTATTGCAAGTCATATCAGCAAAAGCAATCACTTTCTCAGCAGCAGGCAGTGCGAGCCCAGCGGCAGCTCTACATGAAGGTACCAGTAGCCCAGGAAGGCCGCCGACCGCGGGAATTCGCGCCGCCCCCATCCCGCCAGCGTACACGAGACTTCCAGGGCACCCTGGACGACATCGAGGGCCTGGAATATTTGGCATTCGCCGTGTCACAGGGCTCGTTGGTCTAGGGGTATGATTCCTGCTTAGGGTGCAGGAGGTCCCGGGTTCAAATCCCGGACGAGCCCTAGCGTTTTGTGCAAACTGATCGCACGTCAGTGGCTGAGTCAGCGCAAAAAGCTCGCCGTCAATATCAAATGAATTTCTTATTCGATGTGAGCAATTGACACTCGGGTCCGACGCGTGAAGGCGATTACGAAGGTTTCGGGTACAGATGGTAGCAGATGCATGTTAGTACGTCTTGCTTAGAGTGATGAAAAAGTGTTTCCGCCCGGGATCGAACCGGGGACCTTCTGCGTGTTAGGCAGACGTGATAACCGCTACACCACGGAAACTGCTTGTGTGCACCTTACTTCACAGACAACTTATAGTGATGTTGCCATCGTAACTAAAAAATTCAATAAATGTGGTACTTGCAAACGAAGGGACATGCAGCAGATCCACACACGACGTGGCTCATTGGAGGACAATACGACATAGGCAGGAAAATACTGTTCCCACCCGGGCTCGAACCGGGGACCTTCTGCGTGTGAAGCAGACGTGATAACCGCTACACTACGGAAACGACGGACCCGAGGAGTCCATTCTTGTTCACTCGAACTTGCCTCAGACTTTCTCTCGTCCGCGCATGCACACACGACAGTTCTTTTGTCAGCCTGGAGCCCATCACAGCCGAGGGCTCAAGAAGTCTTCGGGGTGCTCGAAAGGGTGTCTGCCGTAGCACCCCTAACGAGATAGCGGCGTTTCGCGCAGTCGTTATTGCAAGTCATATCAGCAAAAGCAATCACTTTCTCAGCAGCAGGCAGTGCGAGCCCAGCGGCAGCTCTACATGAAGGTACCAGTAGCCCAGGAAGGCCGCCGACCGCGGGAATTCGCGCCGCCCCCATCCCGCCAGCGTACACGAGACTTCCAGGGCACCCTGGACGACATCGAGGGCCTGGAATATTTGGCATTCGCCGTGTCACAGGGCTCGTTGGTCTAGGGGTATGATTCCTGCTTAGGGTGCAGGAGGTCCCGGGTTCAAATCCCGGACGAGCCCTAGCGTTTTGTGCAAACTGATCGCACGTCAGTGGCTGAGTCAGCGCAAAAAGCTCGCCGTCAATATCAAATGAATTTCTTATTCGATGTGAGCAATTGACACTCGGGTCCGACGCGTGAAGGCGATTACGAAGGTTTCGGGTACAGATGGTAGCAGATGCATGTTAGTACGTCTTGCTTAAAGTGATGAAAAAGTGTTTCCGCCCGGGATCGAACCGGGGACCTTCTGCGTGTTAGGCAGACGTGATAACCGCTACACCACGGAAACTGCTTGTGTGCACCTTACTTCACAGACAACTTATAGTGATGTTGCCATCGTAACTAAAAAATTCAATAAATGTGGTACTTGCAAACGAAGGGACATGCAGCAGATCCACACACGACGTGGCTCATTGGAGGACAATACGACATAGGCAGGAAAATACTGTTCCCGCCCGGGATCGAACCGGGGACCTTCTGCGTGTGAAGCAGACGTGATAACCGCTACACTACGGAAACGACGGACCCGAGGAGTCCATCCTTGTTCACTCGAACTTGCCTCAGACTTTCTCTCGTCCGCGAATGCACACACGACAGTTCTTTTGTCAGCCTGGAGCCCATCACAGCCGAGGGCTCAAGAAGTCTTCGGGGTGCTCGAGAGGGTGTCTGCCGTAGCACCCCTAACGAGATAGCGGCGTTTCGCGCAGTCGTTATTGCAAGTCATATCAGCAAAAGCAATCACTTTCTCAGCAGCAGGCAGTGCGAGCCCAGCGGCAGCTCTACATGAAGGTACCAGTAGCCCAGGAAGGCCGCCGACCGCGGGAATTCGCGCCGCCCCCATCCCGCCAGCGTACACGAGACTTCCAGGGCACCCTGGACGACATCGAGGGCCTGGAATATTTGGCATTCGCCGTGTCACAGGGCTCGTTGGTCTAGGGGTATGATTCCTGCTTAGGGTGCAGGAGGTCCCGGGTTCAAATCCCGGACGAGCCCTAGCGTTTTGTGCAAACTGATCGCACGTCAGTGGCTGAGTCAGCGCAAAAAGCTCGCCGTCAATATCAAATGAATTTCTTATTCGATGTGAGCAATTGACACTCGGGTCCGACGCGTGAAGGCGATTACGAAGGTTTCGGGTACAGATGGTAGCAGATGCATGTTAGTACGTCTTGCTTAAAGTGATGAAAAAGTGTTTCCGCCCGGGATCGAACCGGGGACCTTCTGCGTGTTAGGCAGACGTGATAACCGCTACACCACGGAAACTGCTTGTGTGCACCTTACTTCACAGACAACTTATAGTGATGTTGCCATCGTAACTAAAAAATTCAATAAATGTGGTACTTGCAAACGAAGGGACATGCAGCAGATCCACACACGACGTGGCTCATTGGAGGACAATACGACATAGGCAGGAAAATACTGTTCCCGCCCGGGATCGAACCGGGGACCTTCTGCGTGTGAAGCAGACGTGATAACCGCTACACTACGGAAACGACGGACCCGAGGAGTCCATCCTTGTTCACTCGAACTTGCCTCAGACTTTCTCTCGTCCGCGAATGCACACACGACAGTTCTTTTGTCAGCCTGGAGCCCATCACAGCCGAGGGCTCAAGAAGTCTTCGGGGTGCTCGAGAGGGTGTCTGCCGTAGCACCCCTAACGAGATAGCGGCGTTTCGCGCAGTCGTTATTGCAAGTCATATCAGCAAAAGCAATCACTTTCTCAGCAGCAGGCAGTGCGAGCCCAGCGGCAGCTCTACATGAAGGTACCAGTAGCCCAGGAAGGCCGCCGACCGCGGGAATTCGCGCCGCCCCCATCCCGCCAGCGTACACGAGACTTCCAGGGCACCCTGGACGACATCGAGGGCCTGGAATATTTGGCATTCGCCGTGTCACAGGGCTCGTTGGTCCAAGTCTGCCTGCAGCGGCCGTGGCGTGCGGTTGTCTGTGCTTCGCGCTTCGGCTGGCTTGTTTACTTCTGCGGGGTAAGTCGCTCGCTAGCAGCGGTTATTCTTGCGTTTGTGGAATGACGTTGATAATTCAGTGATGGCACATACTATGAGGAAAGACACCTTGAAGTTAACGTTCGATAACACGTTTGCCCGACCAACATCCTTCGAAATCGAGGATTTCCTCGAAGAAGTAATGAAAATTGGCCTCGATGAGATTATCGGTATACATTTGTCGATTCTGTCTAGCATCGTTTATATCAAGATGAGAGATGCCGAGTTTTGTGACAAATTAGTTGCCTCCTTTAGTTCTGGTTTGAAGTTTAAGCATAGTGATGGCAATGTGGGTGTGGTTACTGTTTCTCACGCCGGGCTTGGACTTCGAACAATTCGCATTTTTGAACTACCGTTTGAGGTCCCAGCAGAACAGATAAACGTTGCGATATCGCCGTATGGCAAAGTTTTGAGCAACTTTGCAGAACGTTGGTCTCCGGCGCATAAGTATCCGGTACTGAATGGCGTCAGGCAGCTTAAAGTTGACTTGCAACGACATATTCCGTCGTACGTCACGGTTTGTGGGTACCGTGCCGTCGTAATGTATGATGGCCAACCTAGAACATGTGCCAGATGTAACTCGACGGGACATGTTCGTGCGGAATGTTTACAGCGTCGTGTAGTTCAACTGCCAACCGGAGAGAGTGTTAGCCCTCCCGCGATGTCAACATTACAGCCATCGTACGTGTCGGTTGCCCGCGGTGAGCCGTCAATACAACCGATTCGCGATAAACCTGCCGGACCCAGTTCCGTCGTTAATGTGACGTCTCCGGACACGCCAGTCGCGTCCGAGATGGCTGCTTCTGAAACACATGAAACTAACAGGACCGGTGAGATGGCGGTGGACCAGCCCTCACGGGGTGCCGAGTTGGTGGAGGTGTCCATGGCTCCTGCTCCCATGTCTGAACGAGTCGCTGAAACGATGCCCAACTCCGACACAGTAATACGTGGTAATCGATCTCCGAAGAAAAATAAAAAGCGGAGGATGGCTCACCAAGGTGCGGAAGATACAGCACCGAGCTTGCGGGGAAAGGCTAAATTAATCGGTCAGAATTTAAAAGAAGGGCCCGCAGACGCTGCCGCCTCGCCTTCGCGCTCGCGGGACACAACACGATCAGACGACACCATGTCGGAGACTCCCACGATATACGACAGCGGACCAGACGAGACGCCAACTCAGCAAACTGAGCCACAGAATACGAATCCACCAGTTACTGAGCCAGTAGGCACCCTTTGCTCTCCCAATTGGGCGGACGAGTTTGAAACGAACGAAGCTGATGTAGAGATGCAGGAGGATTCCACACCCTCGACCGGCTCCTTGCCCCCCGTATCAGCGGTTGATGGACACAACGTCCACGTGGCCATGGCTACTCAAACGACCGACACGGTCAGCGCCTCCAATTGAAGGCTGTATGACGCACCCTATCGTTTGCTCCTTTTGTACCAAACATCTATGACCACCTTGCAGGCCTACAAGATCCTGACTCTCAATATCAATAAGATACGCAGTGATTTGAATCTGAAGAACTTACAAGACTTGTTATACGCAGCCGACATCGATATAGCCATGCTCCAGGAAGTGAGTGAGATCAGGTTAGACCGCATAGCAGGGTATAACGCTTTCGTGAACCCTGGCAACGGTTTCGAACTTGGAACAGCATTACTGTTAAAAGAAGGGATCATTGCAAATTGTGAGGCCAAACTGGTGACCGGCAGAGGGATAGCAGTCACTGTCAATAACATCAGACTGATTAATATTTACGCACCTTCTGGGTCCAGTAATAGGCAACACCGTGCAGAATTTTTTCGCCACGAGATCCTTCCGCTCTTCGGGACCAACTACAGTGATGTCATTTTTGGCGGCGATTTCAATTGTGTGCTTCGTCAAATCGATCAAACTCCTCACTTTAATCGGTGTGTCGAATTAGAACAGATCATTCAAGAACTCCGCTTCACTGACACTTGGACGCACATGCACGGAGTGGAAGTGGGTTTTACGCATGTTACCAATCATTCGGCAAGTAGGTTAGATAGAATTTACATATCGCGTAATTTAACGCAACACCTGCTACACACCGAAATATGGCCAACTGTATTTTCCGACCATGCTGCCTATATCTGCACCGTCAACATGCAAAAACAGGAAACATACCGGGGTCGAGGGTTATGGAAGTTCAACATCGCACATTTGCATGATCCTGCATGTCGAGAAGCCTTCCTGTCCACCTGGACGGCATGTGAACGCAAATTCAGATCCTACAACTCCGCGATCGAGTGGTGGCTCAAATGCGCCAAACCACAAATTAGGAAAACTTTAATGTTTTACTCCCGTCAGAAAAGTCTGTGGCACAAACGGACCATGGAATTTTACTTTCAGTGTCTTCGGGAGTTGTATGAATTTGACGCGACCGTTATCGGCAATTTTGCAAAGATCAAAAGAATTCAGGCGAAACTTTTAACGCTGCAACGGAAACAGTTGGAAGGTTTTCAAATTCGGGCGCGAGTTCCTAAGACGGTGCAAGAAGAAGAGGCTGCCATGTATCACATGTTACGTGAAAGTCGACGAGGCAGTCGGAAAATCATTACACACATCCGAACCAGCGCCGGGGCAATAGTTACTAAACAAAGTGAAATTATGCGTGCGATTGAAGAGTACTATCGAGACCTGATGTCCAATAAAATGACAGATGATACCGTGTTTGCGGAGTTTGCGACAAATTTATCACGGAAACTCAGCCCCACAGAGGCGACTCAGCTGATGACAGAGGTGACAGAAGACGAATTAACAGACGTTATCCTAAGGAGTCCGAAGAATAAATCTCCTGGTTGCGATGGAATACCTGCAGAAGTATATCAAACCTTCTGGCCGCAGATGAAATCGAAACTCCTTGCAATATGTAAAGAACTAATGAACCCACAAAACGTTATTCCGCAGGAATTTCGACAAGGAATTGTTGTCTTACTGCCCAAGACCCCGTGCAGTAACGACCTCACTAACCTGCGACCTCTCACGTTATTAAATAGTGATTATAAACTATTCGCCCGTGTTCTGAGCCAACGGCTCAAAACTGTCATGACCACAATCACAGGACAGTATCAAACGAGTGTCGGTAGAGATAGATCTATTTACCACACGCTCACGGATTACAGAGATGTCATTGCCGTAGCGGAGGCTTGCAAGTTAAAATGCGCCCTCGTCATGATAGACTTTGCAAAAGCGTTCGACAGGGTGAGCCATCGTTTCCTTTTCCGCGTCATGCAGGAATTGGGGTTTCCGCACCAGTTCACCCAAGTACTCGACAATCTGATCCGTAATAGTACGTCGCGAATTCAAATTAATGGTCGCCTCAGTGGCGCTATTGATATCGAGTGTTCGGTGAGGCAAGGCTGTCCGATGTCGATGGCTCTCTTTGCCATCGCCATAGAACCTCTGCTCGCTACGCTAACTGCACATTTGCAGGGATTGGAAATCAATAGCCAGAAGATTGTGTGCCGTGCGTACGCAGATGATGTCGGCTTTCTTGTCGTGAACGCGCAAGAAGTGCGGTCCTCACTTCAAATACTTCAACGATATGAGGCGGTATCTGGGGCGAAGGTGAACTGGCAAAAATCCGGACTCATGAATGTCGGACGGGGAATACATCTACCCAATAATGCCCGATTACGAGAAATTACCAGTATAAAGTGCTTAGGACTTGAGTTTCGGCGGAAGATACAGAATACCATTGCTGTTAATTATAGAGCTTTACTTCATAAGGTTAGGGCATGTGTACAACTGCATAGCATGAGGAAACTGAATGCTCTCCAAAAAACTGAACTGGTTAACACTTATATCCTCTCGAAGATTAACTATGTCGCCAAAGTGTTGCCTCTTCCCAGTGGCATTGCACATAGAATGCTGTCTGCCCTGGGCCACTTTGTGACCAGAGGCAATATCTTCAAAGTTAAATATGTTACGTTGACGCTCCCTCCTCGGAAGGGCGGATTGAACCTCACAGATGTCTATAAAAAGGCATAGGCGCTCTATCTAAGCAGTATGTATAAGCTATGGACAAAATCTCCACACTGTCTCACTGCTCACCTTCTCAACGAAATCTCCCCAGCGAACCTCAACCCCCCGATTGATGTACATCATATTCCACAAGACCTTTATCATTTAAAATACTTCCTGCTTGAATATAGTTATGCTCGAACAAGAATTCCGGCGAAGGAAATGACGGTGGTGAAGCAACTTTATAAGACTTTGATCGAGTCCACCTCCAGGAATAACATCGAAGACAAATATACAGCTCACAATTGGCGGGTCATTTGGGATAATATTCATTCACGCCATTTACCGTCTCACGTGCGAGCGTCTTGGTATCTCACGGTGAATCGTAAAATAGCTACCAATGCCAGGCTCCATTCCATTCATCTGGCCGATTCACCCTTATGCAACACTTGCCAGGTACAAGATAGCGAGGAACACCGATTTGTCTGCGAAAAAGTGCGAGATGTTTGGGCGGTCATACGACAGTTGTTGGCGAGCATCACTAGAACAAGCCCTGCGACCATAACGCCAGCTGACTTCCTCACTCCGGAGGTCGTGCCGTACCCGCAGACCAAAAGAAATTCCGTAAACTGGCTTAAAGGCCACACAGTTTACTATCTTTTCAATGTGAACGAAACGAGTAAAGAAGACTTTCTCCTGTATTTAATGATACAGCACCACCGACTACAGAAGACTAAAAACTATAAAGCTCATTTTGCAAACTTTTTAAGTCACACGATCATTTCACAGCCAGTATAGGATGGAGTGCTTAAAGCCATTTCTTCCGACATGGTGGATTCCGTTCTTCCTTCGGACGCCCGAAGTGAAGACCAAAGAAGAACGTGCGGGACAGACTAATTTACGAGTGCGTCACTTGGATCATTCGTCACGTTCAGAAATTAACAGAATGTTTGTAGTAGCGCGTTCCGTATCATTGGCGGATGCCCTGCACAGAACTGCGTTTCCTAGTTTCTTAATTGTAACAGTCGACCCGATGGAGAGAAATAACGATAGAAGACTTTTAATTTATATTTTTCATTCAGTACTAACTCTGATTTGTGGGGTGAGTCGCACTCATGCGGTGCAAAGTGCACGGATTCCCGGCTCTCCTGAATACATATGAAAATGGACATGTTCATTTACACTGCAAATGGATGCAACATTTCGTCTCCGGACTAATTTCTGTTTTTATGTTACTGGCGGCGGAGTCAAGCCGCAGCATTTCTTCAGTACGCACATGAGGTAGGGTGCCGTGGTGACAGTTACGGTGGGAGACAGGATGGCCAGGCCTCAGATTGCATGACCCCTGCCCTCCTTGCCTCTCCCTGCTTGTTACCGCATTTTCAAAATGAAAATATGGAAAAAAATATAAAAAAAAATAATAAAAAATAAAAAAAAAATAAAAAAAAGGGGTATGATTCCTGCTTCGGGTGCAATTTAGAAAAAAAAAACAAAAAAAAAAAAAAAAAAAAAGGGGGGTATGATTCCTGCTTCGGGAAAAAAAAAAAAAAAAAAAAAAAAAGTGGTAGAGAAAAAAAAACAAAAAAAAAGGGGTATGATTCCTGCTTAGGGTGCAGGAGGTCCCGGGTTCAAATCCCGGACGAGCCCTAGCGTTTTGTGCAAACTGATCGCACGTCAGTGGCTGAGTCAGCGCAAAAAGCTCGCCGTCAATATCAAATGAATTTCTTATTCGATGTGAGCAATTGACACTCGGGTCCGACGCGTGAAGGCGATTACGAAGGTTTCGGGTACAGATGGTAGCAGATACATTTAGTACGTCTTGCTTAAAGTGATGAAAAAGTGTTTCCGCCCGGGATCGAACCGGGGACCTTCTGCGTGTTAGGCAGACGTGATAACCGCTACACCACGGAAACTGCTTGTGTGCACCTTACTTCACAGACAACTTATAGTGATGTTGCCATCGTAACTAAAAAATTCAATAAATGTGGTACTTGCAAACGAAGGGACATGCAGCAGATCCACACACGACGTGGCTCATTGGAGGACAATACGACATAGGCAGGAAAATACTGTTCCCGCCCGGGATCGAACCGGGGACCTTCTGCGTGTGAAGCAGACGTGATAACCGCTACACTACGGAAACGACGGACCCGAGGAGTCCATCCTAGTTCACTCGAACTTGCCTCAGACTTTCTCTCGTCCGCGAATGCACACACGACAGTTCTTTTGTCAGCCTGGAACCCATCACAGCCGAGGGCTCAAGAAGTCTTCGGGGTGCTCGAGAGGGTGTCTGCCGTAGCACCCCTAACGAGATAGCGGCGTTTCGCGCAGTCGTTATTGCAAGTCATATCAGCAAAAGCAATCACTTTCTCAGCAGCAGGCAGTGCGAGCCCAGCGGCAGCTCTACATGAAGGTACCAATAGCCCAGGAAGGCCGCCGACCGCGGGAATTCGCGCCGCCCCCATCCCGCCAGCGTACACGAGACTTCCAGGGCACCCTGGACGACATCGAGGGACTGGAATATTTGGCATTCGCCGTGTCACAGGGCTCGTTGGTCTAGGGGTATGATTCCTGCTTAGGGTGCAGGAGGTCCCGGGTTCAAATCCCGGACGAGCCCTAGCGTTTTGTGCAAACTGATCGCACGTCAGTGGCTGAGTCAGCGCAAAAAGCTCGCCGTCAATATCAAATGAATTTCTTATTCGATGTGAGCAATTGACACTCGGGTCCGACGCGTGAAGGCGATTACGAAGGTTTCGGGTACAGATGGTAGCAGATACATTTAGTACGTCTTGCTTAAAGTGATGAAAAAGTGTTTCCGCCCGGGATCGAACCGGGGACCTTCTGCGTGTTAGGCAGACGTGATAACCGCTGCACCACGGAAACTGCTTGTGTGCACCTTACTTCACAGACAACTTATAGTGATGTTGCCATCGTAACTAAGAAATTCAATAAATGTGGTACTTGCAAACGAAGGGACATGCAGCAGATCCACACACGACGTGGCTCATTGGAGGACAATACGACATAGGCAGGAAAATACTGTTCCCGCCCGGGATCGAACCGGGGACCTTCTGCGTGTGAAGCAGACGTGATAACCGCTACACTACGGAAACGACGGACCCGAGGAGTCCATCCTAGTTCACTCGAACTTGCCTCAGACTTTCTCTCGTCCGCGAATGCACACACGACAGTTCTTTTGTCAGCCTGGAACCCATCACAGCCGAGGGCTCAAGAAGTCTTCGGGGTGCTCGAGAGGGTGTCTGCCGTAGCACCCCTAACGAGATAGCGGCGTTTCGCGCAGTCGTTATTGCAAGTCATATCAGCAAAAGCAATCACTTTCTCAGCAGCAGGCAGTGCGAGCCCAGCGGCAGCTCTACATGAAGGTACCAATAGCCCAGGAAGGCCGCCGACCGCGGGAATTCGCGCCGCCCCCATCCCGCCAGCGTACACGAGACTTCCAGGGCACCCTGGACGACATCGAGGGACTGGAATATTTGGCATTCGCCGTGTCACAGGGCTCGTTGGTCTAGGGGTATGATTCCTGCTTAGGGTGCAGGAGGTCCCGGGTTCAAATCCCGGACGAGCCCTAGCGTTTTGTGCAAACTGATCGCACGTCAGTGGCTGAGTCAGCGCAAAAAGCTCGCCGTCAATATCAAATGAATTTCTTATTCGATGTGAGCAATTGACACTCGGGTCCGACGCGTGAAGGCGATTACGAAGGTTTCGGGTACAGATGGTAGCAGATACATTTAGTACGTCTTGCTTAAAGTGATGAAAAAGTGTTTCCGCCCGGGATCGAACCGGGGACCTTCTGCGTGTTAGGCAGACGTGATAACCGCTACACCACGGAAACTGCTTGTGTGCACCTTACTTCACAGACAACTTATAGTGATGTTGCCATCGTAACTAAAAAATTCAATAAATGTGGTACTTGCAAACGAAGGGACATGCAGCAGATCCACACACGACGTGGCTCATTGGAGGACAATACGACATAGGCAGGAAAATACTGTTCCCGCCCGGGATCGAACCGGGGACCTTCTGCGTGTGAAGCAGACGTGATAACCGCTACACTACGGAAACGACGGACCCGAGGAGTCCATCCTAGTTCACTCGAACTTGCCTCAGACTTTCTCTCGTCCGCGAATGCACACACGACAGTTCTTTTGTCAGCCTGGAACCCATCACAGCCGAGGGCTCAAGAAGTCTTCGGGGTGCTCGAGAGGGTGTCTGCCGTAGCACCCCTAACGAGATAGCGGCGTTTCGCGCAGTCGTTATTGCAAGTCATATCAGCAAAAGCAATCACTTTCTCAGCAGCAGGCAGTGCGAGCCCAGCGGCAGCTCTACATGAAGGTACCAATAGCCCAGGAAGGCCGCCGACCGCGGGAATTCGCGCCGCCCCCATCCCGCCAGCGTACACGAGACTTCCAGGGCACCCTGGACGACATCGAGGGACTGGAATATTTGGCATTCGCCGTGTCACAGGGCTCGTTGGTCTAGGGGTATGATTCCTGCTTAGGGTGCAGGAGGTCCCGGGTTCAAATCCCGGACGAGCCCTAGCGTTTTGTGCAAACTGATCGCACGTCAGTGGCTGAGTCAGCGCAAAAAGCTCGCCGTCAATATCAAATGAATTTCTTATTCGATGTGAGCAATTGACACTCGGGTCCGACGCGTGAAGGCGATTACGAAGGTTTCGGGTACAGATGGTAGCAGATACATTTAGTACGTCTTGCTTAAAGTGATGAAAAAGTGTTTCCGCCCGGGATCGAACCGGGGACCTTCTGCGTGTTAGGCAGACGTGATAACCGCTGCACCACGGAAACTGCTTGTGTGCACCTTACTTCACAGACAACTTATAGTGATGTTGCCATCGTAACTAAGAAATTCAATAAATGTGGTACTTGCAAACGAAGGGACATGCAGCAGATCCACACACGACGTGGCTCATTGGAGGACAATACGACATAGGCAGGAAAATACTGTTCCCGCCCGGGATCGAACCGGGGACCTTCTGCGTGTGAAGCAGACGTGATAACCGCTACACTACGGAAACGACGGACCCGAGGAGTCCATCCTAGTTCACTCGAACTTGCCTCAGACTTTCTCTCGTCCGCGAATGCACACACGACAGTTCTTTTGTCAGCCTGGAACCCATCACAGCCGAGGGCTCAAGAAGTCTTCGGGGTGCTCGAGAGGGTGTCTGCCGTAGCACCCCTAACGAGATAGCGGCGTTTCGCGCAGTCGTTATTGCAAGTCATATCAGCAAAAGCAATCACTTTCTCAGCAGCAGGCAGTGCGAGCCCAGCGGCAGCTCTACATGAAGGTACCAATAGCCCAGGAAGGCCGCCGACCGCGGGAATTCGCGCCGCCCCCATCCCGCCAGCGTACACGAGACTTCCAGGGCACCCTGGACGACATCGAGGGACTGGAATATTTGGCATTCGCCGTGTCACAGGGCTCGTTGGTCTAGGGGTATGATTCCTGCTTAGGGTGCAGGAGGTCCCGGGTTCAAATCCCGGACGAGCCCTAGCGTTTTGTGCAAACTGATCGCACGTCAGTGGCTGAGTCAGCGCAAAAAGCTCGCCGTCAATATCAAATGAATTTCTTATTCGATGTGAGCAATTGACACTCGGGTCCGACGCGTGAAGGCGATTACGAAGGTTTCGGGTACAGATGGTAGCAGATACATTTAGTACGTCTTGCTTAAAGTGATGAAAAAGTGTTTCCGCCCGGGATCGAACCGGGGACCTTCTGCGTGTTAGGCAGACGTGATAACCGCTGCACCACGGAAACTGCTTGTGTGCACCTTACTTCACAGACAACTTATAGTGATGTTGCCATCGTAACTAAGAAATTCAATAAATGTGGTACTTGCAAAC
Source organism: Schistocerca serialis cubense (assembly GCF_023864345.2). Taxonomy (NCBI): domain Eukaryota; kingdom Metazoa; phylum Arthropoda; class Insecta; order Orthoptera; family Acrididae; genus Schistocerca; species Schistocerca serialis. Next base: position 1,122,494,905 of record NC_064639.1, on the reverse strand, counting down.
GAAGGGACATGCAGCAGATCCACACACGACGTGGCTCATTGGAGGACAATACGACATAGGCAGGAAAATACTGTTCCCGCCCGGGATCGAACCGGGGACCTTCTGCGTGTGAAGCAGACGTGATAACCGCTACACTACGGAAACGACGGACCCGAGGAGTCCATCCTAGTTCACTCGAACTTGCCTCAGACTTTCTCTCGTCCGCGAATGCACACACGACAGTTCTTTTGTCAGCCTGGAACCCATCACAGCCGAGGGCTCAAGAAGTCTTCGGGGTGCTCGAGAGGGTGTCTGCCGTAGCACCCCTAACGAGATAGCGGCGTTTCGCGCAGTCGTTATTGCAAGTCATATCAGCAAAAGCAATCACTTTCTCAGCAGCAGGCAGTGCGAGCCCAGCGGCAGCTCTACATGAAGGTACCAATAGCCCAGGAAGGCCGCCGACCGCGGGAATTCGCGCCGCCCCCATCCCGCCAGCGTACACGAGACTTCCAGGGCACCCTGGACGACATCGAGGGACTGGAATATTTGGCATTCGCCGTGTCACAGGGCTCGTTGGTCTAGGGGTATGATTCCTGCTTAGGGTGCAGGAGGTCCCGGGTTCAAATCCCGGACGAGCCCTAGCGTTTTGTGCAAACTGATCGCACGTCAGTGGCTGAGTCAGCGCAAAAAGCTCGCCGTCAATATCAAATGAATTTCTTATTCGATGTGAGCAATTGACACTCGGGTCCGACGCGTGAAGGCGATTACGAAGGTTTCGGGTACAGATGGTAGCAGATACATTTAGTACGTCTTGCTTAAAGTGATGAAAAAGTGTTTCCGCCCGGGATCGAACCGGGGACCTTCTGCGTGTTAGGCAGACGTGATAACCGCTACACCACGGAAACTGCTTGTGTGCACCTTACTTCACAGACAACTTATAGTGATGTTGCCATCGTAACTAAAAAATTCAATAAATGTGGTACTTGCAAACGAAGGGACATGCAGCAGATCCACACACGACGTGGCTCATTGGAGGACAATACGACATAGGCAGGAAAATACTGTTCCCGCCCGGGATCGAACCGGGGACCTTCTGCGTGTGAAGCAGACGTGATAACCGCTACACTACGGAAACGACGGACCCGAGGAGTCCATCCTAGTTCACTCGAACTTGCCTCAGACTTTCTCTCGTCCGCGAATGCACACACGACAGTTCTTTTGTCAGCCTGGAACCCATCACAGCCGAGGGCTCAAGAAGTCTTCGGGGTGCTCGAGAGGGTGTCTGCCGTAGCACCCCTAACGAGATAGCGGCGTTTCGCGCAGTCGTTATTGCAAGTCATATCAGCAAAAGCAATCACTTTCTCAGCAGCAGGCAGTGCGAGCCCAGCGGCAGCTCTACATGAAGGTACCAATAGCCCAGGAAGGCCGCCGACCGCGGGAATTCGCGCCGCCCCCATCCCGCCAGCGTACACGAGACTTCCAGGGCACCCTGGACGACATCGAGGGACTGGAATATTTGGCATTCGCCGTGTCACAGGGCTCGTTGGTCTAGGGGTATGATTCCTGCTTAGGGTGCAGGAGGTCCCGGGTTCAAATCCCGGACGAGCCCTAGCGTTTTGTGCAAACTGATCGCACGTCAGTGGCTGAGTCAGCGCAAAAAGCTCGCCGTCAATATCAAATGAATTTCTTATTCGATGTGAGCAATTGACACTCGGGTCCGACGCGTGAAGGCGATTACGAAGGTTTCGGGTACAGATGGTAGCAGATACATTTAGTACGTCTTGCTTAAAGTGATGAAAAAGTGTTTCCGCCCGGGATCGAACCGGGGACCTTCTGCGTGTTAGGCAGACGTGATAACCGCTACACCACGGAAACTGCTTGTGTGCACCTTACTTCACAGACAACTTATAGTGATGTTGCCATCGTAACTAAAAAATTCAATAAATGTGGTACTTGCAAACGAAGGGACATGCAGCAGATCCACACACGACGTGGCTCATTGGAGGACAATACGACATAGGCAGGAAAATACTGTTCCCGCCCGGGATCGAACCGGGGACCTTCTGCGTGTGAAGCAGACGTGATAACCGCTACACTACGGAAACGACGGACCCGAGGAGTCCATCCTAGTTCACTCGAACTTGCCTCAGACTTTCTCTCGTCCGCGAATGCACACACGACAGTTCTTTTGTCAGCCTGGAACCCATCACAGCCGAGGGCTCAAGAAGTCTTCGGGGTGCTCGAGAGGGTGTCTGCCGTAGCACCCCTAACGAGATAGCGGCGTTTCGCGCAGTCGTTATTGCAAGTCATATCAGCAAAAGCAATCACTTTCTCAGCAGCAGGCAGTGCGAGCCCAGCGGCAGCTCTACATGAAGGTACCAATAGCCCAGGAAGGCCGCCGACCGCGGGAATTCGCGCCGCCCCCATCCCGCCAGCGTACACGAGACTTCCAGGGCACCCTGGACGACATCGAGGGACTGGAATATTTGGCATTCGCCGTGTCACAGGGCTCGTTGGTCTAGGGGTATGATTCCTGCTTAGGGTGCAGGAGGTCCCGGGTTCAAATCCCGGACGAGCCCTAGCGTTTTGTGCAAACTGATCGCACGTCAGTGGCTGAGTCAGCGCAAAAAGCTCGCCGTCAATATCAAATGAATTTCTTATTCGATGTGAGCAATTGACACTCGGGTCCGACGCGTGAAGGCGATTACGAAGGTTTCGGGTACAGATGGTAGCAGATACATTTAGTACGTCTTGCTTAAAGTGATGAAAAAGTGTTTCCGCCCGGGATCGAACCGGGGACCTTCTGCGTGTTAGGCAGACGTGATAACCGCTACACCACGGAAACTGCTTGTGTGCACCTTACTTCACAGACAACTTATAGTGATGTTGCCATCGTAACTAAAAAATTCAATAAATGTGGTACTTGCAAACGAAGGGACATGCAGCAGATCCACACACGACGTGGCTCATTGGAGGACAATACGACATAGGCAGGAAAATACTGTTCCCGCCCGGGATCGAACCGGGGACCTTCTGCGTGTGAAGCAGACGTGATAACCGCTACACTACGGAAACGACGGACCCGAGGAGTCCATCCTAGTTCACTCGAACTTGCCTCAGACTTTCTCTCGTCCGCGAATGCACACACGACAGTTCTTTTGTCAGCCTGGAACCCATCACAGCCGAGGGCTCAAGAAGTCTTCGGGGTGCTCGAGAGGGTGTCTGCCGTAGCACCCCTAACGAGATAGCGGCGTTTCGCGCAGTCGTTATTGCAAGTCATATCAGCAAAAGCAATCACTTTCTCAGCAGCAGGCAGTGCGAGCCCAGCGGCAGCTCTACATGAAGGTACCAATAGCCCAGGAAGGCCGCCGACCGCGGGAATTCGCGCCGCCCCCATCCCGCCAGCGTACACGAGACTTCCAGGGCACCCTGGACGACATCGAGGGACTGGAATATTTGGCATTCGCCGTGTCACAGGGCTCGTTGGTCTAGGGGTATGATTCCTGCTTAGGGTGCAGGAGGTCCCGGGTTCAAATCCCGGACGAGCCCTAGCGTTTTGTGCAAACTGATCGCACGTCAGTGGCTGAGTCAGCGCAAAAAGCTCGCCGTCAATATCAAATGAATTTCTTATTCGATGTGAGCAATTGACACTCGGGTCCGACGCGTGAAGGCGATTACGAAGGTTTCGGGTACAGATGGTAGCAGATACATTTAGTACGTCTTGCTTAAAGTGATGAAAAAGTGTTTCCGCCCGGGATCGAACCGGGGACCTTCTGCGTGTTAGGCAGACGTGATAACCGCTACACCACGGAAACTGCTTGTGTGCACCTTACTTCACAGACAACTTATAGTGATGTTGCCATCGTAACTAAAAAATTCAATAAATGTGGTACTTGCAAACGAAGGGACATGCAGCAGATCCACACACGACGTGGCTCATTGGAGGACAATACGACATAGGCAGGAAAATACTGTTCCCGCCCGGGATCGAACCGGGGACCTTCTGCGTGTGAAGCAGACGTGATAACCGCTACACTACGGAAACGACGGACCCCAGGAGTCCATCCTAGTTCACTCGAACTTGCCTCAGACTTTCTCTCGTCCGCGAATGCACACACGACAGTTCTTTTGTCAGCCTGGAACCCATCACAGTCGAGGGCTCAAGAAGTCTTCGGGGTGCTCGAGAGGGTGTCTGCCGTAGCACCCCTAACGAGATAGCGGCGTTTCGCGCAGTCGTTATTGCAAGTCATATCAGCAAAAGCAATCACTTTCTCAGCAGCAGGCAGTGCGAGCCCAGCGGCAGCTCTACATGAAGGTACCAATAGCCCAGGAAGGCCGCCGACCGCGGGAATTCGCGCCGCCCCCATCCCGCCAGCGTACACGAGACTTCCAGGGCACCCTGGACGACATCGAGGGACTGGAATATTTGGCATTCGCCGTGTCACAGGGCTCGTTGGTCTAGGGGTATGATTCCTGCTTAGGGTGCAGGAGGTCCCGGGTTCAAATCCCGGACGAGCCCTAGCGTTTTGTGCAAACTGATCGCACGTCAGTGGCTGAGTCAGCGCAAAAAGCTCGCCGTCAATATCAAATGAATTTCTTATTCGATGTGAGCAATTGACACTCGGGTCCGACGCGTGAAGGCGATTACGAAGGTTTCGGGTACAGATGGTAGCAGATACATTTAGTACGTCTTGCTTAAAGTGATGAAAAAGTGTTTCCGCCCGGGATCGAACCGGGGACCTTCTGCGTGTTAGGCAGACGTGATAACCGCTACACCACGGAAACTGCTTGTGTGCACCTTACTTCACAGACAACTTATAGTGATGTTGCCATCGTAACTAAAAAATTCAATAAATGTGGTACTTGCAAACGAAGGGACATGCAGCAGATCCACACACGACGTGGCTCATTGGAGGACAATACGACATAGGCAGGAAAATACTGTTCCCGCCCGGGATCGAACCGGGGACCTTCTGCGTGTGAAGCAGACGTGATAACCGCTACACTACGGAAACGACGGACCCCAGGAGTCCATCCTAGTTCACTCGAACTTGCCTCAGACTTTCTCTCGTCCGCGAATGCACACACGACAGTTCTTTTGTCAGCCTGGAACCCATCACAGTCGAGGGCTCAAGAAGTCTTCGGGGTGCTCGAGAGGGTGTCTGCCGTAGCACCCCTAACGAGATAGCGGCGTTTCGCGCAGTCGTTATTGCAAGTCATATCAGCAAAAGCAATCACTTTCTCAGCAGCAGGCAGTGCGAGCCCAGCGGCAGCTCTACATGAAGGTACCAATAGCCCAGGAAGGCCGCCGACCGCGGGAATTCGCGCCGCCCCCATCCCGCCAGCGTACACGAGACTTCCAGGGCACCCTGGACGACATCGAGGGACTGGAATATTTGGCATTCGCCGTGTCACAGGGCTCGTTGGTCTAGGGGTATGATTCCTGCTTAGGGTGCAGGAGGTCCCGGGTTCAAATCCCGGACGAGCCCTAGCGTTTTGTGCAAACTGATCGCACGTCAGTGGCTGAGTCAGCGCAAAAAGCTCGCCGTCAATATCAAATGAATTTCTTATTCGATGTGAGCAATTGACACTCGGGTCCGACGCGTGAAGGCGATTACGAAGGTTTCGGGTACAGATGGTAGCAGATACATTTAGTACGTCTTGCTTAAAGTGATGAAAAAGTGTTTCCGCCCGGGATCGAACCGGGGACCTTCTGCGTGTTAGGCAGACGTGATAACCGCTACACCACGGAAACTGCTTGTGTGCACCTTACTTCACAGACAACTTATAGTGATGTTGCCATCGTAACTAAGAAATTCAATAAATGTGGTACTTGCAAACGAAGGGACATGCAGCAGATCCACACACGACGTGGCTCATTGGAGGACAATACGACATAGGCAGGAAAATACTGTTCCCGCCCGGGATCGAACCGGGGACCTTCTGCGTGTGAAGCAGACGTGATAACCGCTACACTACGGAAACGACGGACCCGAGGAGTCCATCCTAGTTCACTCGAACTTGCCTCAGACTTTCTCTCGTCCGCGAATGCACACACGACAGTTCTTTTGTCAGCCTGGAACCCATCACAGCCGAGGGCTCAAGAAGTCTTCGGGGTGCTCGAGAGGGTGTCTGCCGTAGCACCCCTAACGAGATAGCGGCGTTTCGCGCAGTCGTTATTGCAAGTCATATCAGCAAAAGCAATCACTTTCTCAGCAGCAGGCAGTGCGAGCCCAGCGGCAGCTCTACATGAAGGTACCAATAGCCCAGGAAGGCCGCCGACCGCGGGAATTCGCGCCGCCCCCATCCCGCCAGCGTACACGAGACTTCCAGGGCACCCTGGACGACATCGAGGGACTGGAATATTTGGCATTCGCCGTGTCACAGGGCTCGTTGGTCTAGGGGTATGATTCCTGCTTAGGGTGCAGGAGGTCCCGGGTTCAAATCCCGGACGAGCCCTAGCGTTTTGTGCAAACTGATCGCACGTCAGTGGCTGAGTCAGCGCAAAAAGCTCGCCGTCAATATCAAATGAATTTCTTATTCGATGTGAGCAATTGACACTCGGGTCCGACGCGTGAAGGCGATTACGAAGGTTTCGGGTACAGATGGTAGCAGATACATTTAGTACGTCTTGCTTAAAGTGATGAAAAAGTGTTTCCGCCCGGGATCGAACCGGGGACCTTCTGCGTGTTAGGCAGACGTGATAACCGCTACACCACGGAAACTGCTTGTGTGCACCTTACTTCACAGACAACTTATAGTGATGTTGCCATCGTAACTAAGAAATTCAATAAATGTGGTACTTGCAAACGAAGGGACATGCAGCAGATCCACACACGACGTGGCTCATTGGAGGACAATACGACATAGGCAGGAAAATACTGTTCCCGCCCGGATCGAACCGGGGACCTTCTGCGTGTGAAGCAGACGTGATAACCGCTACACTACGGAAACGACGGACCCGAGGAGTCCATCCTAGTTCACTCGAACTTGCCTCAGACTTTCTCTCGTCCGCGAATGCACACACGACAGTTCTTTTGTCAGCCTGGAACCCATCACAGCCGAGGGCTCAAGAAGTCTTCGGGGTGCTCGAGAGGGTGTCTGCCGTAGCACCCCTAACGAGATAGCAGCGTTTCGCGCAGTCGTTATTGCAAGTCATATCAGCAAAAGCAATCACTTTCTCAGCAGCAGGCAGTGCGAGCCCAGCGGCAGCTCTACATGAAGGTACCAATAGCCCAGGAAGGCCGCCGACCGCGGGAATTCGCGCCGCCCCATCCCGCCAGCGTACACGAGACTTCCAGGGCACCCTGGACGACATCGAGGGACTGGAATATTGGCATTCGCCGTGTCACAGGGCTCGTTGGTCTAGGGGTATGATTCCTGCTTAGGGTGCAGGAGGTCCCGGGTTCAAATCCCGGACGAGCCCTAGCGTTTTGTGCAAACTGATCGCACGTCAGTGCTGAGTCAGCGCAAAAAGCTCGCCGTCAATATCAAATGAATTTCTTATTCGATGTGAGCAATTGACACTCGGGTCCGACGCGTGAAGGCGATTACGAAGGTTTCGGGTACAGATGGTAGCAGATACATTTAGTACGTCTTGCTTAAAGTGATGAAAAAGTGTTTCCGCCCGGGATCGAACCGGGACCTTCTGCGTGTTAGGCAGACGTGATAACCGCTACACCACGGAAACTGCTTGTGTGCACCTTACTTCACAGACAACTTATAGTGATGTTGCCATCGTAACTAAAAAATTCAATAAATGTGGTACTTGCAAACGAAGGGACATGCAGCAGATCCACACACGACGTGGCTCATTGGAGGACAATACGACATAGGCAGGAAAATACTGTTCCCGCCCGGGATCGAACCGGGGACCTTCTGCGTGCGAAGCAGACGTGATAACCGCTACACTACGGAAACGACGGACCCCAGGAGTCCATCCTAGTTCACTCGAACTTGCCTCAGACTTTCTCTCGTCCGCGAATGCACACACGACAGTTCTTTTGTCAGCTGGAACCCATCACAGCCGAGGGCTCAAGAAGTCTTCGGGGTGCTCGAGAGGGTGTCTGCCGTAGCACCCCTAACGAGATAGCGGCGTTTCGCGCAGTCGTTATTGCAAGTCATATCAGCAAAAGCAATCACTTTCTCAGCAGCAGGCAGTGCGAGCCCAGCGGCAGCTCTACATGAAGGTACCAATAGCCCAGGAAGGCCGCCGACCGCGGGAATTCGCGCCGCCCCCATCCCGCCAGCGTACACGAGACTTCCAGGGCACCCTGGACGACATCGAGGGACTGGAATATTTGGCATTCGCCGTGTCACAGGGCTCGTTGGTCTAGGGGTATGATTCCTGCTTAGGGTGCAGGAGGTCCCGGGTTCAAATCCCGGACGAGCCCTAGCGTTTTGTGCAAACTGATCGCACGTACGTGGCTGAGTCAGCGCAAAAAGCTCGCCGTCAATATCAAATGAATTTCTTATTCGATGTGAGCAATTGACACTCGGGTCCGACGCGTGAAGGCGATTACCGAAGGTTTCGGGTACAGATGGTAGCAGATACATTTAGTACGTCTTGCTTAAGTGATGAAAAAGTGTTTCCGCCCGGGATCGAACCGGGGACCTTCTGCGTGTTAGGCAGACGTGATAACCGCTACACCACGGAAACTGCTTGTGTGCACCTTACTTCACAGACAACTTATAGTGATGTTGCCATCGTAACTAAAAAATTCAATAAAGTGGTACTTGCAAACGAAGGGACATGCAGCAGATCCACACACGACGTGGCTCATTGGAGGACAATACGACATAGGCAGGAAAATACTGTTCCCGCCCGGGATCGAACCGGGGACCTTCTGCGTGTGAAGCAGACGTGATAACCGCTACACTACGGAAACGACGGACCCGAGGAGTCCATCCTAGTTCACTCGAACTTGCCTCAGACTTTCTCTCGTCCGCGAATGCACACACGACAGTTCTTTTGTCAGCCTGGAACCCATCACAGCCGAGGGCTCAAGAAGTCTTCGGGGTGCTCGAGAGGGTGTCTGCCGTAGCACCCTAACGAGATAGCGGCGTTTCGCGCAGTCGTTATTGCAAGTCATATCAGCAAAAGCAATCACTTTCTCAGCAGCAGGCAGTGCGAGCCCAGCGGCAGCTCTACATGAAGGTACCAATAGCCCAGGAAGGCCGCCGACCGCGGGAATTCGCGCCGCCCCCATCCCGCCAGCGTACACGAGACTTCCAGGGCACCCTGGACGACATCGAGGGACTGGAATATTTGGCATTCGCCGTGTCACAGGGCTCGTTGGTCTAGGGGTATGATTCCTGCTTAGGGTGCAGGAGGTCCCGGGTTCAAATCCCGGACGAGCCCTAGCGTTTTGTGCAAACTGATCGCACGTCAGTGGCTGAGTCAGCGCAAAAAGCTCGCCGTCAATATCAAATGAATTTCTTATTCGATGTGAGCAATTGACACTCGGGTCCGACGCGTGAAGGCGATTACGAAGGTTTCGGGTACAGATGGTAGCAGATACATTTAGTACGTCTTGCTTAAAGTGATGAAAAAGTGTTTCCGCCCGGGATCGAACCGGGGACCTTCTGCGTGTTAGGCAGACGTGATAACCGCTACACCACGGAAACTGCTTGTGTGCACCTTACTTCACAGACAACTTATAGTGATGTTGCCATCGTAACTAAAAAATTCAATAAATGTGGTACTTGCAACGAAGGGACATGCAGCAGATCCACACACGACGTGGCTCATTGGAGGACAATACGACATAGGCAGGAAAATACTGTTCCCGCCCGGGATCGAACCGGGGACCTTCTGCGTGTGAAGCAGACGTGATAACCGCTACACTACGGAAACGACGGACCCCAGGAGTCCATCCTAGTTCACTCGAACTTGCCTCAGACTTTCTCTCGTCCGCGAATGCACACACGACAGTTCTTTTGTCAGCCTGGAACCCATCACAGTCGAGGGCTCAAGAAGTCTTCGGGGTGCTCGAGAGGGTGTCTGCCGTAGCACCCCTAACGAGATAGCGGCGTTTCGCGCAGTCGTTATTGCAAGTCATATCAGCAAAAGCCAATCACTTTCTCAGCAGCAGGCAGTGCGAGCCCAGCGGCAGCTCTACATGAAGGTACCAATAGCCCAGGAAGGCCGCCGACCGCGGGAATTCGCGCCGCCCCCCATCCCGCCAGCGTACACGAGACTTCCAGGGCACCCTGGACGACATCGAGGGACTGGAATATTTGGCATTCGCCGTGTCACAGGGCTCGTTGGTCTAGGGGTATGATTCCTGCTTAGGGTGCAGGAGGTCCCGGGTTCAAATCCCGGACGAGCCCTAGCGTTTTGTGCAAACTGATCGCACGTCAGTGGCTGAGTCAGCGCAAAAAGCTCGCCGTCAATATCAAATGAATTTCTTATTCGATGTGAGCAATTGACACTCGGGTCCGACGCGTGAAGGCGATTACGAAGGTTTCGGGTACAGATGGTAGCAGATACATTTAGTACGTCTTGCTTAAAGTGATGAAAAAGTGTTTCCGCCCGGGATCGAACCGGGGACCTTCTGCGTGTTAGGCAGACGTGATAACCGCTACACCACGGAAACTGCTTG